>NC_069501.1:1044676636-1045032756 GCF_027579735.1 Bombina bombina | reverse complement strand
AGAACAGTATAGTTGTAAAGAATAAAAAACACTTGCGAATAAAAAGGCCCCCTAAAAAATACATATACTATAACCCAGAGGCAACTCTAGAGTTAATGAGGCCTTATGCAAGGCCCCTTTTGAAACACAATGATGAACCCAATACATTGATTTTTATGCATTTCCTATTTTTAAGTAGGCATTGACATAACCCAGGATGTCACTTATTCTAGACTTTTATTTCTAGCTTATAACTAGAGGAAGACTGGCATCTTTTTGCTCATGGAGCAAGTACAACCCACTAGATCAGGTATTACTAATATCCTATCAATTTTTAAATCTGATATAGGGCTAGATTACAAGTAGAGCGGTATTTTGCGTTTCTGCTATAGCAGTAACTCCGCTAGAATTAAGATTTTGTGCTAGTCGGGTTGTGCTGGTATTACAAGTTGAAAGCAAACTGTTGTTGCTCTAGCGGAAAAATCCAAACTTTGCGTCCACGTTCATATCAAAGAACAAAACCAGCTATTTCATATGCACAGAAAACCTAAAGAAGCTATTTCTGATACATTTTATTATCTGCAGCTGGTATAATAAATCATTGGATTCACATCAAGAAAAGAACAATTTTACAGTACACTGTAATAGCACTGGTACCTACCTATAAAATATAACAACCAATGGTTATTGCCACATTAGACTTTCTTTTATTTTTATCCACTTCAGTCTTTGTATTCCATGTTTTATATTAATGTTAAATTTTATACCCAAAGTAAAAAGATTGGGGAGTCATATTTCCCTTATAATAAATTCAAAATTTAACACTGCACTCCTCTCCCTCAATCTTCAAAATGTGGTTGTTGATAAAGAGGTTAGGAAGTGTAGATGGGAAATGCAATTCTTTTCCATTGTCCTTGGATCAGGGGCGTATTAAGGCATAGGCCAACAAGGCAGATTCGAGGGGGCGGCAATTTGCAGGGGATGTGGCATGGCTGCAGATAGCGGAAGTGTGGTGGCACATTTTGTGTGTTAAGTCAGTGTGTGAGACTGTACAACACAGCAGCCAGCCAGTCAGCAGTGAGTAGCTAGGAGGGAGTGAGCTGAGGCCGCAACGGAGCGTCCTGCACACGAGGAGTGACTAGTCACATGGGCTCCTCCCTCTGTCGCAACTCTCAATCATGGCCAGTTTGGCCCACCAGGCCAATAGTGCAGAGTGACTGTACAACACAGCAGCAAGTCAGCAGTGAGCATCTGGGAGGGAGTGTGCCGATGCCGTGTTGGAGCGCGCTGCACTCGCGGAGTGACTAGTCACATGGGCTTCCTCTGTCACAACTCTCAATCAGGGGTGGTTTGGCCCACCAGGCCAATGGTGCAGAGTGACTGTACAACACAGCAGCCAGTCAGCAGTGAGCATCTGGGAGGGAGTGAGCCGAGGCCCTGCTCGCGGAGTGACTAGTCACATTGGCTTCCTCTGTCACAACTCTCAATCATGGCCAGTTTGGCCCACCAGGCCAATGGTGCAGAGTGACTGTACAACACAGCAGCCAGTCAGCAGTGAGCATCTGGGAGGGAGTGAGCCGATGCCGTGTTGGAGCGCCCTGCACACTCGGAGTGACTAGTCACATGGGCTCCCTCTGTCGCAGCTCTTAATCAGGGCCGGTTTGGCCCATTAGGCCAATGGTGCAGAGTGACTGTACAACACAGCAGCCAGTCAGCAGTGAGCAGCTGGGAGTGAGTGAGCCGAGGCCCTGCTCGCGGAATGACTAGTCACATGGGCTTCCTCTGTCACAACTCTCAATCAGGGGCGGTTTGGCCCACCAGGCAAATGGTGCAGAGTGAATGTACAGCACAGCAGCCAGTCAGCAATGAGCAGCTGGGAGGGAGTGAGCGGAGGCCATGACGGAGCGCCCTGCACACTCGGAGTGACTAGTCACATGGGCTCCCTCTATCGAAACTCTCAATCAGGGCTGGTTTGGCCCCACCAGGCCAATAGTGCAGAGTGACTGTACAACACAGCAGCCAGTCAGCAGTGAGCAGCTGGGAGGGAGCCGAGGCCGTGACGGAGCACCCTGCACACGCGGAGTGACTAGTCACATGGGCTCCCTCTGTCGAAACTCTCAATCAGAGCCGGTTTGGCCCCACCAGGCCAATAGTGCAGAGTGACTGTACAACACAGCAGCCAGTCAGCAGTGAGCATCTGGGAGGGGCTGTGATGATGCTGTGTTGGAGTGCGCTGCACTCGCGGAGTGACTAGTCACATGGGCTTCCTCTGTCACAACTCTCAATCAGGGGTGGTTTGGCCCACCAGGAAAATGGTGCAGAGTGACTGTACAACACAGCAGCCAGTCAGCAGTGAGCAGCTGGAGGGAGTTAGCTGAGGCTGTGATGGAGTGCCCTGCAGACGCGGAGCTGTGACCATGCCAACTGTAAGTTAGTACTTTGGGGGTGAATCGGCTGCTGCCTGGGCTTACTATATCTATGTGAATGCACTGCAACCAACTTACAAGTGACACACACTACACAGACTCACTTTCGACTCTCACTTGCTTCAAGTGAATGAGTCTCAAGTGATTGTGGGTCTGTGTACTGTGTTTCTGACTTAGAAAATTCACTCCACTCCAAGGCACTAGCAGTGGCACTGTGGCAGCCAATATACATATACAGGGCTGGTTGTTGTCTAAAATATACCATGTCCCTGCATTAGGTGCCATATAAAATATATTATGTACCTGCAGTAGGTGCTATATAAAAATATATTATGTACCTGCATTAGGTGCTATATAAAATATATTGTGTTCCCCTGCTTTAGGTGCTATATAAAATATATTGTGTCCCTGTTTTAGGTGCTATATAAAATATATTGTCCCTGCTTTAAGTGCTATATAAAATATATTGTGATTTGTGTCCCTGCTTTAGGTGCTATATAAAATATATTGGCCTCTATTTATCAAGCCGTCAACCGCAAATACGCTGGAATTCCGCAGCGTATTTGTGGCGAGGCTGATTCGCCATAGTTATCAAGCCCTACAGACCGTCAAAAGTAGAATTTAGTGATGTAACATACGATCCGCCGGACTCAGTCCGACACAGATCGATGCTTACGTCACTCCAGATGTTCTGAACGCAAGTTCGGCACAATCTGACTACTTTTGGAAGTTATCAAAGAACAACCAGGTACGCTTGCCACTATTCCGGCCCAGTGTACCTGGTTTTCAATCCGCTGCCCTGGAGGCGGCGCATCCCATAGTAATCAAAGGGAGTCTGACAGCAGCGAAAGCTCATGTTCGCTGCTGCCCGATATCCCATTGATTCCTATGGGAAATGTATACACCTAACACCCTAAATCTCGTGAGCTATAGGAGGTATATTGATGACATTATTTTTGTGTGGAGAGGGACATCTACTGAACTGGATAAATTCATTGCAGATATGAACCAAAATGATATAGGAATTAGCTTCACACATACCATCAGCAAAGAAAAAATCACATTCCTAGATCTGGATATAGAGATTATTGAGAAAGAGGTGGTCACTAAAACACACTTCAAAAAAGTAGACGCCGATAATCTAATACATTTCAATAGTTGTCACTTAAACAAGTGGAAGGAAAATATTCCCATAGGTCAATGCCTTAGGATAAAACGTAATTGCTCAAAAACCTCAGATTATTTAGAACAAGTAGAGATATTTGAGAAAAAAGTTGTTGATAGAGGGTATGACCCACAGATAATAAGGAGAGCAAAAGAACAGGTAGATCAAAAAGAGAGAAGTAGCCTGCTCACATATAAAAATAAAGAATCTAACACCAAAGATTATGGAGAAGACAAAGAAGGAAAAATTAATGTTGCATTAATTACTGACTATAACTGTGATCATTACTCCTTACAAAAAATAATTAAAAAACACTGGCACTTGGTTCAAACAGAAAATCTGAAAATTATTTATAGAAAAGCCAAAAATTTCAAAAAGATACTAGCTCCCAGTGAGTTTAAACAAACACAAAAAAACCTACAGTAGAGAAAGATTTATCAGGAAATAAACTAGCAGGCTTTTTTCCCTGTTTTGGTTGCAGATCTTGCAAGTTTAGTAGCAAATGCAAGAAAACCATATCAAGTAAAATGGTTTGATACATCACATAAAGGAAACCATCAGATGCCAAGATAAAGGGGTTATTTATATTATACAATGCACATGCCAGTTGCAATATATAGGAGAGACCACCAGGACCCTGAGGGAGAGCATATGTGAACATTTATCATGTATAGATAGAGGGAATCTGGAGACACACTTATATACCCATTTTAGGGAAATACATAAAAATAATTTAAAAGACTTCACCTTTTGGGGCATAAAGAAGTTAAAACCTGAATGGACAGGGGGGAATTTTGAAGAAAAACTCCTAAGAAAAGAGGCAGAGTTAATTTATAACATGCAGACCCTCCATACTTCAGGATTGAATTCTGAATTAGATCTCTCCCCTTTTCTCACCTCATAAACATAAGAATAAAAATAAAAAAATAAGAATTATTATTCATTATATTAAAAGGACCATAAAAGCTATTTAAAACTTGAGATAGCTCCCAGATTAGGAAAGTTTAAAAAAAAATCCGTCTTCATAAAGCCTGCTGGTGAAACGCATAGACGTTATACAAATTAAAATCAAGAACTGGACAACAGCTCTACCATCCCCTGCATAATCTCAGATCCATTTGAGTACAGGGGAATAGAGTGCTATCAAACGGCCGTTTGTATACCGAAGTCTGAGTTCCTGTAAACACGCTGGAGAGTGCACCGCAAGTATTTACCCTAAGAAGCTGCCGCTGAAGCAAATACCTAAGACACCGCGGCCAAAGACACTCCAAGCCGAGGAAAAGTGTTCGACACAGGAATCCCATACACGCAGGAGCGTGTTCTAGGTTTCCAATTCCAGGCGAATCTTGTATCGTACAAGTTTGGAAGACAGAGAAGAGGCCCAATAATTTACCGGTAAGGTAGATTGAAGCACCGTTGGACACTAAAAGTGTCCGAAGATCCTGTAAGCCCTCATCTAAATTGACACACATAGTGAACACCTGCTATCACTGATATTATTGCAATTTGCAAGATATAAAGACACTATAGTGCAATAAGACTGTGTTCATCTAACCAGCGGCAGTGAGAAGCAACATTGTATCGGACTGCACTAATACAGACACTCTTTAAGTTTTGTTACATTTTGGAATACCCCTTCTTACTACCACATAATCTTAGGTGGAAATATTGTTAAGTGCATTATTTTCCCTCCACTTGCTGTAAGCTTTATATTAAGGTGTAATTTCGATCAGAGCTTATCATTATTAAATTGTATGTACATATTTATTTTAAACTATTAACCAATTTTAGGGAGACGTCCCGCCTTCTGTTTTAAGCTATTAATAAATTGTATTTTTTGTGTAAAATTGTATCAGTCTCCATATTATCCTTATAGCTTTTTTAGCGCTCCTAAACTAAATCCTTTGATGTTGTTTACCTGTACTTTATTGGTTAATCATAGGGAAGATTACCTGTGAAGGAGCTTTAGGATATTATACTTGGCGCTCTTCTTAGTATACTTTCTTACACCTAACACCCTAACATGTACCCCAAGTCTAAAAACCCCTAATCTGCCCCCCTACACTGCCGCCACCTACTTTATACTTATTAACCCCTAAACTGCCGCTCTGACACCGCCGCAACTAAACAAAATGTTTAACCCCTAAACCGCCGCTCCTGGACCCCGCCGCAACTAAATAAAATGTTTAACCCCTGAACTGCCGCTCCCGGAGCCCACCGCCCCCTACATTAAACTTATTAACCCCTATCCTGCCCCCCCTACACCGCCGCCACCTACATTAAACTTATTAACCCCTATCCTGCCCCCCCTACACCGCCACCACCTACATTAAACTTATTAATCCCTATCCTGCCCTCCCTACACCGCCGCCACTATATTAAAGTTATTAACCCTAACACCCCCCTAACTTAAATATTATTTAAATTAATCTAAATAAAATTACTATTATTAACTAAATTATTCCTATTTAAAACTAAATACTTACCTGTAAAATAAACCCTAAGCTAGCTACAATATAACTAATAATTACATTGTAGCTATTTTAGGGTTTATTTTTATTTTACAGGCAACTTTGTATTTATTTTAACTAGGTACACTAGTTATTAAATAGTTATTAACTATTTAATAACTACCTTGCTAAAATAAAGACAAATTTACCTGTAAAATAAATCCTAACCTAAGTTACAATTACACCTAACACTATACTACAATTAAAAAAAAAAAAAAAAAATTAAATAGAATTAACTAAAATTAACTAAAGTACAACCCCCCCCCACTAAATTACAGAAAATAAAAAAATTACAAGAATTTTAAACTAATTACACCTAATCTAAGACCCCTAATAAAATAAAAAATCCCCCCAAAATAATAAAATTCCCTACCATATACTAAATTACAAATAGCCCTTAAAAGTAATCAGCTCTTTTACCTGTAAAAAAAATACAATCCCCCCCAACATTAAAACCCACCACCCACACACCCAACCCTACTCTAAAACCCACCCAATCCCCCCTGAAGATCACCCTACCTTGAGCCGTCTTCACCCAGCCGGGCACAAGTGGATCTCCAGACCGCCATAAGTTTTCATCCTATACGGGCAGAAGAGGACATTCAGACTGGCAGAAGGCTTCATCCAGACGGCATCTTCTATCTTCATCCATCCGGAGTGGAGCGGGTCCATCTTCAATCCATCCTCTTCCATCGACGTCCTAACACTGAATGAAGGTTCCTTTAAATGACGTCATCCAAGATGGCGTCCCTTGAATACCGATTGGCTGATAGAATTCTATCTGTTCTGATCAGCCAATAGAATGCAAGGTCAATCCTATTGGCTGATTGGATCAGCCAATCGGATTGAACTTCAATCCGATTGGCTGATTGCATCAGCCAATAGGATTTTTCCTACCTTAATTCCGATTGGCTGATAGGATTCTATCAGCCAATCGGAATTCAAGGGACGCCATCATGGATGACGTCATTTAAAGGAACCTTCATTCAGTGTTAGGACGTCGATGGAAGAGGATGCTCCGTGTCGGATGGATTGAAGATGGACCCACTCCGCTCCGGATGGATGAAGATAGAAATGCTGCCTGGATAAAGCCTTCTGCCGGTCTGGATGTCCTCTTCTGCCTGGATAGGATGAAGACTTCTGCCAGTCTGGAGGTCCACTTATGCCCGGCTGGGTGAAGACGGCTCAATGTAGGGTGATCTTCAGGGGGTTAGTGTTAGTTTTTTTTAAGGGGGGATTGGGTGGGTTTTAGAGTAGGGTTGGGTGTGTGGGTGGTGGGTTTTAATGTTGAGGGGTTATTGTATTGTTTTACAGGTAAAAGAGCTGATTACTTTGGGGCAATGCTCCGCAAAAGGCCCTTTTAAGGGATATTTGTAATTTAGTATAGGGTAGAGAATTTTATTATTTTGGGGGGCTTTTTATGTTATTAGGGGGCTTAGATTAGGTGTAATTAGCTTAAAATTCTTGTAATTTTTTTTATTTTCAGTAATTTAGTGTTTTTTTTGTACTTTAGTTAATTTTAGTTAATTGTAATTAGTTTTATTTAATTGTAGTTAATTTATGTAATTAATTTAATGATAGTGCAGTGTTAGGTGTAATTGTAACTTAGGTTAGGTTTTATTTTACAGGTAATTTTGTCTTTATTTTAATAACTTTTTAATAACTATATTACCTAGTTAAAATAAATACAAAGTTGCCTGTAAAATAAAAATAAATCCTAAAATAGCTACAATGTAATTATTAATTATATTGTAGCTATCTTACGGCTAGATTTGGAGTTTTGTCGGTAACGACCCGAAAATCTAACGCCGGCTTTTTTCTGGCCGCACCATAAAAATAACTCTGGTATTGAGAGTCCACATAAAGGCTGCGTTAGGCTCCAAAAAAGGAGCGTAGAGCATTTTTAACGCAGCTTCAACTCTCGATACCAGAGTTGCTTACGCAAGCGGCCAGCCTCAAAAACGTGCTCGTGCACGATTCTCCCATAGGAAACAATCAGCTCCTAACGCAGCCCCATTGTTTGCTATGCGGAAACACTTCCTACGTCTGCACCTAACACCCTAACATGTACCCCGAGTCTAAAAACCCCTAACCTTACACTTATTAACCCCTATTCTGCCGCCCCCGCTATCGCTGACCCCTGCATATTATTATTATTAACCCCTAATCTGCCGCTCCGTAAACCGCCGCTACTTACATTATCCCTATGTACCCCTAATCTGCTGCCCTAACATCGCCGACCCCTATATTATATTTATTAACCCCTAATCTGCCCCCCACAATGTCGCCTCCACCTGCCTACACTTATTAACCCCTAATCTGCTGACCGGACCTGAGAGCTACTATAATAAAGTTATTAACCCCTAATCCGCCTCACTAACCCTATAATAAATAGTATTAACCCCTAATCTGCCCTCCCTAACATCACCGACACCTAACTTCAATTATTAACCCCTAATCTGCCGACTGGAGCTCACCGCTATTCTAATAAATGTATTAACCCCTAAAGCTAAGTCTAACCCTAACACTAACACCCCCCTAAGTTAAATATAATTTTAATCTAACGAAATTATCTCTTATTAAATAAATTATTCCTATTTAAAGCTAAATACTTACCTGTAAAATAAATCCTAATATAGCTACAATATAAATTATAATTATATTATAGCTATTTTAGGATTAATATTTATTTGACAGGCAACTTTGTAATTATTTTAACCAGGTACAATAGCTATTAAATAGTTAAGAACTATTTAATAGCTACCTAGTTAAAATAATTACAAAATTACCTGTAAAATAAATCCTAACCTAAGTTACAATTAAACCTAACACTATACTATCATTAAATTAATTAAATAAAATACCTACAATTACCTACAATTAAACCTAACACTACACTATCAATAAATTAATTAAATACAATTCCTACAAATAACTACAATGAAATAAACTAACTAAAGTACAAAAAATAAAAAAGAACTAAGTTACAAAAAATAAAAAAATATTTACAAACATAAGAAAAATATTACAACAATTTTAAATTAATTACACCTACTCTAAGCCCCCTAATAAAATAACAAAGACCCCCAAAATAAAAAATGCCCTACCCTATTCTAAATTACTACAGTTCAAAGCTCTTTTACCTTACCAGCCCTGAACAGGGCCCTTTGCGGGGCATGCCCCAAAGAATTCAACTCTTTTGCCTGTAAAAAAAAAAACCATACAATACCCCCCCCAACATTACAACCCACCACCCACATAACCCTAATCTAACCCAAACCCCCCTTAAATAAACCTAACACTAAGCCCCTGAAGATCTTCCTACCTTATCTTCACCATACCAGGTTCACCGATCCGTCCTGAAGAGCTCCTCCGATGTCCTGATCCAAGCCCAAGCGGGGGGCTGAAGAGGTCCATGATCCAGCTGAAGTCTTCATCCAAGCGGGAGCTGAAGAGGTCCATGATCCGGATGAAGTCTTCATCCAAGCGGGAGCTGAAGAGGTCCATGATCCGGATGAAGTCTTCTATCAACGGCATCTTCAATCTTCTTTCTTCCGGATCCATCTTGCAGACCTCCGACGCGGAACATCCTCTTCTCCCGACGCCTACTAGCCGAATGACGGTTCCTTTAAGGGACGTCATCCAAGATGGCGTCCCTCGAATTCCGATTGGCTGATAGGATTCTATCAGCCAATCGGAATTAAGGTAGGAATATTCTGATTGGCTGATGGAATCAGCCAATCAGAATCAAGTTCAATCCGATTGGCTGATCCAATCAGCCAATCAGATTGAGCTCGCATTCTATTGGCTGTTCCAATCAGCCAATTGAATGCGAGCTCAATCTGATTGGCTGATTGGATCAGCCAATCGGATTGAACTTGATTCTGATTGGCTGATTCCATCAGCCAATCAGAATATTCCTACCTTAATTCCGATTGGCTGATAGAATCCTCTCAGCCAATCGGAATTCGAGGGACGCCATCTTTGATGACGTCCCTTAAAGGAACCGTCATTCGGCTAGTAGGCATCGGGAGAAGAGGATGTTCCGCGTCGGAGGTCTGCAAGATGGATCCGGAAGAAAGAAGATTGAAGATGCCGTTGATAGAAGACTTCATCCGGATCATGGACCTCTTCAGCTCCCGCTTGGATGAAGACTTCATCCGGATCATGGACCTCTTCAGCTCCCGCTTGGATGAAGACTTCAGCCGGATCATGGACCTCTTCAGCTCCCGCTTGGATGAAGACTTCAGCCGGATCATGGACCTCTTCAGCCCCCCGCTTGGGCTTGGATCAGGACATCGGAGGAGCTCTTCAGGACGGATCGGTGAACCTGGTATGGTGAAGATAAGGTAGGAAGATCTTCAGGGGCTTAGTGTTAGGTTTATTTAAGGGGGGTTTGGGTTAGATTAGGGGTATGTGGGTGGTGGGTTGTAATGTTGGGGGGGGGTATTGTATGTTTTTTTTTTACAGGCAAAAGAGCTGAACTTCTTGGGGCATGCCCCGCAAAGGGCCCTGTTCAGGGCTGGTAAGGTAAAAGAGCTTTGAACTTTAGTAATTTAGAATAGGGTAGGGCATTTTTTATTTTGGGGGTCTTTGTTATTTTATTAGGGGGCTTAGAGTAGGTGTAATTAGTTTAAAATTGTTGTAATATTTTTCATATGTTTGTAAATATTTTTTTATTTTTTGTAACTTAGTTCTTTTTTATTTTTTGTACTTTAGTTAGTTTATTTCATTGTAGTTATTTGTAGGAATTGTATTTAATTTATTTATTGATAGTGTAGTGTTAGGTTTAATTGTAGGTAATTGTAGGTATTTTATTTAATTAATTTAATGATAGTATAGTGTTAGGTTTAATTGTAACTTAGGTTAGGATTTATTTTACAGGTAATTTTGTAATTTTTTTAACTAGGTAGCTATTAAATAGTTCTTAACTATTTAATAGCTATTGTACCTGGTTAAAATAATTACAAAGTTGCCTGTCAAATAAATATTAATCCTAAAATAGCTACAATGTAATTATAATTTATATTGTAGCTATATTAGGATTTATTTTACAGGTAAGTATTTATCTTTAAATAGGAATAATTTATTTAATAAGAGTTAATTAATTTCGTTAGATTAAAATTATATTTAACTTAGGGGGGTGTTAGTGTTAGGGTTAGACTTAGCTTTAGGGGTTAATACATTTATTAGAATAGCGGTGAGCTCCGGTCGGCAGATTAGGGGTTAATAAGTGTAGGCAGGTGGAGGCGACGTTGTGGGGGGCAGATTAGGGGTTAATAAATATAATATAGGGGTCGGCGGTGTTAGGGGCAGCAGATTAGGGGTACATAAGGATAACGTAGGTGGCGGCGCTTTGCGGTCGGCAGATTAGGGGTTAATAAGTGTAGGTAGGTGGAGGCGACGTTGTGGGGGGCAGGTTAGGGGTTAATAAATATAATATAGGGGTCGGCGGTGTTAGGGGCAGCAGATTAGGGGTACATAAGTATAACGTAGGTGGTGGTCGGCAGATTAGGGGTTAAAAAAATGTAATCGCGTGTCGGCGATGTGGGGGGACCTCGGTTTAGGGGTACATAGGTAGTTTATGGGTGTTAGTGTACTTTAGGGCACAGTAGTTAAGAGCTTTATGAACCGGCGTTAGCACAGAAAGCTCTTAACTACTGACTTTTTTCCTGCGGCTGGAGTTTTGTCGTTAGATGTCTAACGCTCACTTCAGCCACGACTCTAAATACCGGAGTTAGAAAGATCCCATTGAAAAGATAGGATACGCAATTTACGTAAGGGGATCTGCGGTATGGAAAAGTCGCGGCTGAAAAGTGAGCGTTAGACCCTATTTTGAGTGACTCCAAATACCGGAGGTAGCCTAAAACCAGCGTTAGGAGCCTCTAACGCTGGTTTTCACGGCTAACGCCAAACTCCAAATCTAGGCCTTAGGGTTTATTTATAGGTAAGTATTTAGTTTTAAATAGGAACTATTTAGTTAATAATAATAATATTTATTTAGATTTATTTTAAATATATTTAAGTTAGGGGGTGCTAGGGTTAGACTTAGGTTTAGGGGTTAATTACTTTATTATAGTGGCGGCGGTGTAGGGGGGGCAGGATAGGGGTTAATATATATAATGTAGGTAGCGGTGGGCTCCGGGAGCGGCGGTATAGGGGGTAAAACAGTATAGTATAGTGTGGGTGCTTAGTGACAGGGCAGCAACAAAGCTGCGAAGAAGCCGAAGAGCAGCGAGATCGATGACTGTTAGTTAACAACAGTCCGCTGCTCATTGCACCGTACTTGGTGCGCGGCTTTTTGACAGCTTCCTTGATAAATTTGGCATACTCAGGTCCGCGGCTGCGATGTTAGGCGAGCGTATTGGTGCCGGCGAATGCTAGAAAGTAGACAGCTTGATAAATAGAGGCCATTGTGTCCCTGCTTTAGGTGTTATGAATATATACATACATTTTCTCTTTCTATATGTATAAATATATGACAGGCATACATGATCTCAGAATAAAACTTATTTTGCACTTTTTTTCTGCTAGATAGATTAGCTATTTCATCAATACTTAAAAATAATTCTAACAATTATATTCTATCACACATCATTGCAAATTCTTAAATTTCAGTTTGGTCCCTAAAAGTATGCAAAAGCCAGTGCTCTAAAGTAAATGTCCTTATCGGCAATGCAAAATAAAGTTTTCATTTTCAATTCACCAACTTTACCAACAAAATGATCACAAGTTAAAAATGAATTTGTCCTTAAAACTTCCAAAATCATCATAAAAATAAAATGATATTGTTTACCAGATCACTCTTACTTTCAAGATCAAAAACACAGTTGCATTTACTGCATTAGAATATTATAATATTCAATACAGACTGAATTAAATTTATCTTAGTTACGTTTTTAAATGATTGGGGGGAAAAAATCAAATGAAGAATAATATCTCTGGATACGAGAAAATTATCTGAAATTAATATTTCTCTGTATAGCTTTGCTACAAACATTGCAAACACTGCTGCTATATAACATAATATAGTATATATAGATCACACCTGTTTGTAACAGCATAAATCAGTTTAACAGTTATGAGTATTGAAAAAAAACAAACTACATATTTGAGAATTTGTTTTCTACTCCACATGTGGGAGCTACTTTGTTATATTTTGACTTTGACACTTTCTATTACTGGATATATGCTGCATATTTTTATCTAAAACTAGGAAATATCTATGTATATATATATGAGAGCAATATAAGAGTTGTCTGTACTGGGATATGTATAATTAATAACACTGTCAATTTGTTAGCATTGTTTGCTCTGTTTTTCAATCTATCAACTCACCCCTTGGAAAAACCGCTTGAGTATCTTTATATAATCTTATTTACTGTGGCCAGTGAAGGACAAATAGGAGCAAGCTCCGGCTTTGATCAGCCAATCACTGTGTAGAATTTTGTAGGGACAGTCTCTTGTGAAATTAGGGGAAAAAAAAGAAAAAGAAATTGAAAATGTATTATAGCTGTGGTTTTACATTAGTTTGTCCTATCATTTACAACATACAACATCTGTGCATAGGCGATAGTGCTACAGCCTTACATATGACTCTGAGATATTCTGTCAGATGCACTATTGCTATTGGGGCGACAATCCTGATGAGGACAAAATTAGAATGATGTGTTGAGTAGGGTTGCCACCTGTCCCTTAAAATACAGAACACTTATAAGTTACACATGCTGCAGGGTGTGCAGGAAGGAATATGAATAGTGATGTCCAGAAACACAATACATGTTCTTCCCTGCACACCCTGCACCATGTGTAACTCATAAGTGTCCAGGAAAACATGGCTGAGGTGGCAACCCTAGTGTTGAGTGTGTGTGAGTTTGCTTATCCAACCAAGTGGCAAAATATGTGAAAAATATCACATTAAAATGTTTATTAGTGATTTCACAATTTCTCAGGGCATGTTCATACTATGACTGTCTGTGCACCCAGTCAATAGCAATGATTCAACTAGGGTTGCCACTTCAGCCATGTTTTCCTGGACACTTATGAGTTACACATGCTTCAGGGTGTGCAGGGAGGAACATGTATTGTGTTTCTGGACAGCACTATTTATATGCACTATAGGGAAACATGGCTAAGGTGGCAACCCTAGATGCAGGCGATAGCTGGATTGGTGCGCTGCATGATGATACCATCCCTTCCCCAGAATATTGCTACTTGCTCTGAACACCTATATCTCCCTGCCAACAAAGCTGGGTAACTTGCTGAGCTTTTAAGTAATTTGGTTTAAAAATAAATATTGTTAATTGGGATATTGGATGCTTTTTTCCTTTTGGTACATTTTGTTTCTCTATCAAAAGAGCCAATTCAATTAAAATGATACGCTCTATATTCAATGTCTATTAAATGCAAGTGACAATTAATTTTCTATAAAGGTGAATAAAATAAATAGGTTCTATAAGCATGGTTAAATTTGTAGAAAGTGGTCAATTAAACTGCTAATTCCATCAGTGTGTTTTCCATACTCTCCAGAACGCTGTGCACTCGCTGTGAAAGAGGTAATGAATTTTTGGCCTTTCCCTGAGTAGTTCTGTATTATCACAGTGGGAATTAGAATGACCAAAGCTGTCTAAATCAATAAATGTTATTTACAAAACCTTCTTTCATTTATCTACATATGAAGACACATGATAATTCTTTATATCTATTTACTGACAACTAAATATCAACCACTGGGAACGAGAGCACATCTTTTCATCTGCACTCAACAGGGATTTTGTGTAAGATTATTTTTCCTTTGTAATGCAGTCATGCGATTTTGTATTTACTCGTTCATCCTTCCCTTATCAAAGTATACTATAATATATTTTAGCAGCACAGAACAATAAAACAGAATTGTAAATAAAAAATGGATTTTTGAGTATGTTAATATCAAATGCCTTGAATTATATATCTGTTTAGCAGCCAATAGGTTAAAGCGGTTTTAGCAAAACTGCGCTGTCAGTGAGGTTTAAAAACTAATCTTCACGGATGCAAGCAGAGTCATCAGTATTCAGGCCAGCAAGCAGTGTTAGAACCAATACAGATACATTTTTATATTCATAAACATAAATTAAACTTGCAGATTTGAAAGCAGGGAATGAACCTGCACAAATAATTTACAAGGGCATCTGCAGCAGTATTAGTTAGGTAACATAACAATAAACTTCCATGGATCAAACAAGACTTTGGAGGATTTAAATGCAAATAGAGACTGCCATGGTGCTCTTATATTTTTTTTCAGAAAAGGTTGACAACATTACAACAGACAATTTAGTAATATTTATATGATCCATTAATGAATTACAACCCTAAAAGGTTGAAAGGTATTGTCTCTTTAAGTCTGCTCACTTCTATGTTAATTAATGGTAACAAGCACCAATAGGAATTGTGTTTTAGGTATATATCGATCATTTGTGACTTTGTCAGGTTATGTCTATGAATAAGGCTTGCGGGTTGAAACGCGTAAGCCAAGTGCTTGCTGCATTAGATTGGCATTTTTTATTGCGTTGTTTCCACAATAAATGTACTTAAAAGCGCTTTTGTATGACTCGCTGGTTTGATACATATAACATTACAGCAGTCTCATAAAATATTGTGCACATTAAGATTTATTAGTGTAATATGATCTCGCTTTACCAAATGTGACTTTAATTGGTTATGCCACAATCGTTCAAGTAATGGCATTTTTTTTTAAATACACATATATTGCACAGTGTTTTAAAACAGAATGCGGGGGTTGTACATTTTTATATCATGGGGCACGTGATCAGATGATGCGCAAGTTATTGATCATCTGATTACATCGCTAGCAACGGGTGCCACCATGGTGTAACCTAGGTCTGCTTCTTTGCTGAGGCCAAGTAAGCCAAACTCCCTAGAGAGGCCAAAAAGCAAAATCTGTAACCTATTCATTCAAAATGCTGCAAATTGCTTCACCTGTGCAACGGTTCAGCTATAATGAAAACCTGACCTGTTGGGGGTACTTGAGGACCGTGGTTGAGAAACACTGCACTAAAGCCACAGCTTATCTGCAATGTGTTGATTACCTGGAGAATAAAGCACACACACTCTGCTCACTGACACACACCGTATATGTGCATACACTCTGCTCACTGACACACACAGTATATGTGCACACACTCTGCTCACTGACACACTATATGTGCACACACTCTGCTCACTGACACACACAGTATATCTGCACACACTGCTCACTGACACACACAGTATATGTGCACACAATCTGCTCACTGACACACACAGTATATGTGCACACACTCTGCTCACTGACACACACAGTATATGTGCACACACTCTGCTCACTGACACACACAGTATATGTGCACACACTCTGCTCACTGACACACACAATATATGTGCACACAATCTGCTCACTGACACACACAGTATATGTGCACACACTTTGCTCACTGACATGCACAGTATATGTACACACACTGCTCATTGACACACGCAGTATATGTGCACACACTTTGCTCACTGACACACACAGTATATGTGCACACACTCTGCTCACTGACACACACAGTATATGTGCACACAATCTGCTCACTGACACACACAGTATATGTGCACACACTTTGCTCACTGACATGCACAGTATATGTACACACACTGCTCATTGACACACGCAGTATATGTGCACACACTTTGCTCACTGACACACACAGTATATGTGCACACACTTTGCTCACTGACACACACAGTATATGTGCACACACTTTGCTCACTGACACACACAGTATATGTGCACACACTCTGCTCACTGACACACACAGTATATGTGCACACACTCTGCTCACTGACACACTTTATTTTGTTTATTTTTCTCCTGTTAAGTGTAGTCAGTCCACGGGTCATCCATTACTTATGGGATTATATCTCCTCCCTAACAGGAAGTGCAAGAGGATCACCCAAGCAGAGCTGCTATATAGCTCCTCCCCTCTACGTCACACCCACTCATTCTCTTGCACCTAACTAATAGATAGGACGTGTGAGAGGACTGTGGTTGTTAAACTTAGTTTTTATTTCTTCAATCAAAAGTTTGTTATTTTAAACAGCACCGGAGTGTGTTGTTTTTTCTCAGGAAGCATTAGAAGAAGAATCTACCTGAGTTTGTGTATGATCTTAGCGGTCGTAACTAAGATCCACTTGCTGTTCTCGGCCATTCTGAGGAGTGAGGTAACTTCAGAACAGGGGATAGCAGGCAGGGTTCACCTGCAAGGAGGTATGTTGCAGTATATTATTTTCTAAGGAATGGAATTGACTGAGAAAATACTGCTGATACCGATGTAATGTAAGTGCAGCCTTAAATGCAGTAGTAGCGACTGGTATCAGGCTGATATGTATGTATGTTTACACTGAGGTATTTTTGGGGAATGGAACTTCACTAAGAAAATACTGTATATATTTAAGTAATATTTGAGCCTCCACTGCAGTGAAAGCGACTAGCAGCAGGCTTATTAATAACATTTCATAATTTCATTTTTAAAACGTTTACTGGCATGTTAATCGTTTTTTTCTGAGGTACTTGGTGATAAAACTTTATGGGCATGATTTTTACCACATGGCTGTTGTTTGTTTCTGAATAAAATCAGTTTACTGAGCTTCCCCACTGTTGTAATATGAGTGGGAGGGGCCTATTTTAGCGCTTTATTGCGCAGTAAAAATTCAGTCACAGTCTTCCTATTTCTTCCTCCATGATCCAGGACGTCTCTACAGAGCCCAGGGGTCTCCAAAACTAGTTTTGAGGGAGGTAATCACTCACAGCAGACCTGTGAGAGTGTGTTTTGACTGTGATAAAAACGTTAATATTAAATTGTTATCCGTTTTTGGGTACTAAGGGGTTAATCATCCATTTGCTGGTGGGTGCAATCCTTTGCTATCTTAATGCATTTACTGTGAAAATTTGGTTGCTATAACTAATTTGGTTCATTGTTATTTCAACTGTGACAGTTTTTTGTGCTTCTTAAAGGCACAGTAACGTTTTTTATATTGCTTGTAAATTTATTTGAAAAGTATTTTCCAAGCTTGCTAGTCTCATTGCTAGTCTGTTTAAACATGTCTGACACAGATGAATCTCT
This sequence comes from Bombina bombina, assembly GCF_027579735.1. NCBI lineage: Eukaryota > Metazoa > Chordata > Amphibia > Anura > Bombinatoridae > Bombina > Bombina bombina. The sequence continues at coordinate 1,045,014,533 of NC_069501.1, read as the reverse complement.
TTGTTCAATATGTTTAAAGGCCAATGTGGAGCCCAATAGAAATTTTTGTACTAATTGCATTGATGCTACTTTAAATAAAAGCCAATCTGTACATGTAAAGAAAATTTCACCAGACAACGAGGGGGAAGTTATGCCGACTAACTCTCCTCACGTGTCAGTACCTTCGCCTCCCGCTCAGGAGGTGCGTGATATTGTGGCGCCAAGTACATCAGGGCGGCCCATACAAATCACTTTGCAAGACATGGCTAATGTTATGACTGAAGTACTATCTAAATTGCCAGAATTTAGGGGTAAACGCGATCACTCTGGGGTAAGAACAGAGTGTGCTGATAATAATAGAGTCATGTCTGATACTGCGTCACAATTAGCAGAACATGAGGACGGAGAGCTTCATTCTGTGGGTGACGGATCTGATCCAAGTAAACTGGACTCAGACATTTAAAATTGTAAATTTAAGCTTGAGAACCTCCGTGTATTAATAGGGGAAGATATTAGCGGCTCTGAATGATTGTAACACGGTTGCATTTCCAGAGAAAATATGTAGGCTGGATAAATAGTTTGCGGTACCGGCGTGTACTGACGTTTTTCCTATACCTAAAAGGCTTACAGAAATTGTTAACAAGGAGTGGGATAGACCCGGTGTGCCTTTTTCACCCCCTCCTATATTTAGAAAAATGTTTCCAATAGATGCCACCACACGGGACTTATGGCAGACGGTCCCTAAGGTGGAGGGAGCAGTTTCTACTCTGGCTAAGCGCACCACTATCCCGGTGGAGGATAGCTGTGCTTTTTCAGATCCAATGGATAAAAAGTTAGAGGGTTACCTTAAGAAAATGTTTGTTCAGCAAGGTTTTATATTACAACCCCTTGCATGCATTGCGCCTGTCACGGCTTCGGCGGCATTCTGGTTTGAGTCTCTGGAAGAGACCCTTAGCTCAGCTCCATTGGATGAGATTATAGACAAGCTTAAAGTCCTTAAGCTAGCTAATTCATTTATTTCTGATGCCGTAGTACACTTAACTAAACTTACGGCTAAGAACTCCGGATTCGCCATTCAAGCGTGTAGAGCGCTGTGGCTTAAATCCTGGTCAGCCGATGTGACTTCTAAATCTAAATTGCTTAACATCCCTTTCAAAGGGCAGACATTATTCGGGCCCGGTTTGAAAGAAATTATCGCTGACATTACTGGAGGTAAGGGCCATGCCCTGCCTCAAGACAGGGCCAAACCAAGGGCTAAACAGTCTAATTTTCGTGCCTTTCGTAACTTCAAGGCAGGAGCAGCATCAACTTCCTCCGCTCCAAGACAGGAAGGAACTGTTGCTCGCTACAGACAGGGCTGGAAACCTAACCAGTCCTGGAACAAGGGCAAGCAGGCCAGAAAACCTGCTGCTGCCCCTAAGACAGCATGAAGAGAGGGCCCCCGATCCGGAAACGGATCTAGTGGGGGGCAGACTTTCTCTCTTCGCCCAGGCTTGGGCAAGAGATGTCCAGGATCCCTGGGCGTTAGAGATCATATCTCAGGGATATCTTCTGGACTTCAAAGCTTCTCCTCCAAAAGGGAGATTTCATCTTTCAAGGTTGTCAGCAAACCAGATAAAGAAAGAGGCGTTTCTACGCTGTGTACAAGACCTTTTACTAATGGGAGTGATCCACCCAGTTCCGCGGTCGGAACACGGACAAGGGTTTTACTCAAATCTGTTTGTGGTTCCCAAAAAAGAGGGAACCTTCAGACCAATCTTGGACTTAAAGATCCTAAACAAATTCCTAAGAGTTCCATCGCTCAAAATGGAAACTATTCGGACCATCTTACCTATGATCCAAAAGGGTCAGTACATGACCACAGTGGATTTAAAGGATGCCTACCTTCACATACCGATTCACAAGGATCATTACCGGTATCTAAGGTTTGCCTTCCTAAACAGGCATTACCAGTTTGTAGCTCTTCCCTTCGGGTTAGCTACAGCTCCAAGAATCTTTACAAAGGTTCTGGGCTCTCTTCTGGCGGTACTAAGACCGCGAGGAATAGCGGTAGCTCCGTACCTAGACGACATTCTGATACAAGCGTCAAGTTTCCAAACTGCCAAGTCTCATACAGAGTTAGTTCTGGCATTTCTAAGGTCGCATGGGTGGAAGGTGAACGTAGAAAAGAGTTCTCTATTGCCACTCACAAGAGTTCCCTTCTTGGGGACTCTTATAGATTCTGTAGAAATGAAAATTTACCTGACAGAGGACAGGTTATCAAAACTTCTAAATGCTTGCCGTGTCCTTCATTCCATTCAACACCCGTCAGTGGCTCAATGCATGGAGGTAATCGGCTTAATGGTAGCGGCAATGGACATAGTACCTTTTGCACGCCTGCATCTCAGACCGCTGCAATTGTGCATGCTAAGTCAGTGGAATGGGGATTACTCAGATTTGTCCCCTATGCTAAATCTGGATCAAGAGACCAGAGATTCTCTTCTATGGTGGCTTTCTCGGCCACATCTGTCCAGGGGGATGCCCTTCAGCAGGCCAGATTGGACGATTGTAACAACAGACGCCAGCCTGCTAGGTTGGGGCGCTGTCTGGAATTCCCTGAAGGCTCAGGGATCATGGACTCAGGAGGAGAGACTCCTTCCAATAAACATTCTGGAATTAAGAGCAGTTTTCAATGCCCTTCTGGCTTGGCCTCAGTTAGCAACTCTGAGGTTCATCAGGTTTCAGTCGGACAACATCACGACTGTGGCTTACATCAACCATCAGGGAGGGACAAGGAGTTCCCTAGCGATGATGGAAGTCTCAAAGATAATTCGCTGGGCAGAGTCTCACTCTTGCCACCTGTCAGCGATCCACATCCCAGGTGTGGAGAACTGGGAGGCGGATTTCCTAAGTCGCCAGACTTTTCATCCGGGGGAGTGGGAACTTCATCCGGAGGTGTTTGCCCAACTGCTTCAGCATTGGGGCAAACCAGATCTGGATCTCATGGCGTCTCGCCAGAACGCCAAGCTTCCTTGTTACGGATCCAGGTCCAGGGACCCGGGAGCAGTACTGATAGATGCTCTTACAGCACCTTGGGTTTTCAACATGGCTTATGTGTTTCCACCCTTCCCGATGCTTCCTCGATTGATTGCCAGGATCAAACAGGAGAGAGCATCGATGATTCTAATAGCGCCTGCGTGGCCACGCAGGACCTGGTATGCAGATCTAGTGGACATGTCGTCCTGTCCACCTTGGTCTCTGCCTCTGAGACAGGACCTTCTGATTCAGGGTCCTTTCAAACATCCAAATCTAATTTCTCTGAGGCTGACTGCATGGAGATTGAACACTTGATTCTATCAAAGCGGGGATTCTCGGAGTCAGTGATTGATACCTTAATACAGGCTAGGAAACCTGTTACCAGGAAATTTTACCATAAAATATGGCGTAAATACTTATATTGGTGCGAATCCAAGAGTTACTCATGGAGTAAGGTTAGGATTCCTAGGATATTGTCTTTTCTACAAGAAGGTTTAGAAAAGGGTTTATCTGCTAGTTCGTTAAAGGGACAGATCTCAGCTCTGTCTATCCTTTTACACAAACGTCTGTCAGAAGTTCCAGACGTTCAGGCTTTTTGTCAGGCTTTGGCCAGGATTAAGCCTGTGTTTAAGACTGTTGCTCCGCCGTGGAGCTTAAACTTAGTTCTTAACGTTCTGCAAGGTGTTCCGTTTGAACCCCTTCATTCCATTGATATCAAGCTGTTATCTTGGAAAGTTCTGTTTTTAATGGCTATTTCCTCGGCTCGAAGAGTCTCTGAGTTATCGGCCTTACATTGTGATTCTCCTTATCTGATTTTTCATTCAGACAAGGTAGTTCTGCATACTAAACCTGGGTTCTTACCTAAGGTAGTCACTAACAGGAATATCAATCAAGAGATTGTTGTTCCATCATTGTGCCCTAACCCTTCTTCAAAGAAGGAACGACTTCTGCACAATCTGGACATCGTCCGTGCCCTGAAATTTTATTTGCAGGCAACTAAGGATTTTCGTCAAACTTCTTCCCTGTTTGTCGTTTATTCTGGACAGAGGAGAGGTCAAAAAGCTTTGGCTACCTCTCTCTCTTTTTGGCTTCGTAGCATAATACGTTTAGCATATGAGACTGCTGGACAGCAGCCTCCTGAAAGGATTACAGCTCATTCTACTAGAGCTGTGGCTTCCACTTGGGCCTTTAAGAATGAGGCCTCTGTTGAACAGATTTGCAAGGCTGCAACTTGGTCTTCACTTCATACTTTTTCAAAATTTTACAAATTTGACACTTTTGCTTCTTCGGAGGCTGTTTTTGGGAGAAAGGTTCTACAGGCAGTGGTTCCTTCCGTGTAAAGATCCTGCCTTTCCCTCCCGTCATCCGTGTACTTTTAGCTTTGGTATTGGTATCCCATAAGTAATGGATGACCCATGGACTGACTACACTTAACAGGAGAAAACATAATTTATGCTTACCTGATAAATTCCTTTCTCCTGTAGTGTAGTCAGTCCACGGCCCGCCCTGTTGTTTACGGCAGGTCTAAAAAATTTTTTTACTTAAACTCCAGTCACCACTGCACTCTATAGTTTCTCCTTTCTCGTTTGGTTTCCGTCGAATTACTGGGTGTGATGTAGAGGGGAGGAGCTATATAGCAGCTCTGCTTGGGTGATCCTCTTGCACTTCCTGTTAGGGAGAAGATATAATCCCATAAGTAATGGATGACCCGTGGACTGACTACACTACAGGAGAAAGGAATTTATCAGGTAAGCATAAATTATGTTTTTTAGAAAGAAAAGCACTGCTGGTTCAAATGGGCAGTCATCTGAAGGGTGGGGCTTTATTAAAGGGGGGGGGTCTAGCGCCCCAACAGTTTCAAAATTCACCAGTCACCACTGCTCAGGAGCACTGTCTGGGCAGATAAAGCTCAGAATCGGAGTGGGTTTATGCAGACTGTGGACAGGTTTGGTTGTTCTGGTTGCAGGGTTTGCATTGTCTAAGGTCTTATACAGAGAAAACAGTACATAAATGAAAATGAGACATTATATCTGAATGGTTAACAATTCAACCATTCCAAAAAAGTAAGAGAAGTCAGCAACATTTAATAATAAGCCAAATCAATCTTTATTTAAACATTTATTTTAAATAAGTTCACTGAATGCATAGCACAAATAGTACAAATGAATAGTAACATAAAAACACAAAACAAGTGCTCTCTCAGTACAGAACTAGGTAGGGAAATACATTTATAGACCACAGTGTCTAAACAATAGTCCCCATTGTTGTAGTAGTGAATCGTAAACTTGTGGTGTCAATTGCTGACATTACTAGAGAACTTGTTGCTGTACATTCACTCAGCATACCAATATGGGGACTATTGCTTAGACACTGCAATCTATGTATCTCTTAATCTTCCTATTTCTGTACTGATAGCATGTTTCTTATACAGGCCAAAATAACAATAGTTCATATATGCATGCTTTGGTAGTAAACCAATTTTAAGGTTGATCATAGTCCTTTAACAAAAACTCATAAAATGATTTATCTCCAAAAATCTCAATAGACTTTAGTGGTGATTTTCTGTTGAAAACCACATCAAATATTTTTTTCTAAATTGTGATCGACTACATTATTTGTAATCATTGCTGTAACTATTGCTGGTATACTAACACCTGCAGTTGAACAACATAAGATAACGTAGATCCCCAATTGTATTCCCGGTGCAGACACTACCCACCTGCATGGTAGGATCTAAAGACGGCAGGGGTATTGCTCTAGCTCTACTGTATTATTATTTTTTTATATCAAACTATGCAGGGGATTTAATTTTCACCCAACATAAAATTACACTGTAACAGGATTTTTTTTTCAATTTAATTTTAGCACTTTAGTCAAAGATACTGGTGTAAATGGCTTCTTGTGACAGCAAACGTGAGGAGGAGGCATGACCTGTGATGTTAACAAACTGCTTTTACAAAACAGATAGAGCAAGTGATCTTTTTTTTTTCAATTTCAAGGCATTTCTGTTTTATAGATTGCTCTTGTAAAGGGAGAATTGAGATGGTGAAACCTAATTGTTGGTGTCATTGTTACAAGAAGAAAGTGATTTTGAAAGGGCTGATTCACTCTCTCCCAGGATTCTAGCATCACAATTATGTTACATTCTGCTGCTTTCCCTGCTTTGTTTAACTGTCTGTCTGACTTTATATTTCTTTTTCTTTCAGATTGTGGAGGAATCCTCATTCCTCACAGTGGACATGCTGGAGACCTGTTTTCCTTATGTACTGCTTCGGAATGCTTACCACGAAGTCCATAGAACCTGCCAAGCTATGACATCAACATAATTCCAAGATGCAATGATGTGCCTGCCTCTGTTCCTAAAGACAATGCTTTAAGGGACATTATATAGACGTCCCTAACTGGCCTCTTCATAGAAGATAAAAGATACTTTCAAATTAGTTTGCAAAATGGCATTACTTTGTGGAGAATAAAACATGACACTTCTTTTTTTCACTATATATATATTGGGATATTTTTCCAAGGCTATTTTTGCTTCGAATATATCTTTATAGCTATCATTTATTGATTGATGTCCTTATAATAAATCTACATTACTCAATTGATAAAATACAGCTATGCAAACGTATATAGAAATGTACTGAATATTTCTATTTTTCCTTTTATTATATAATTAAAGATGAAAATTAGATAAAACCAAGTGACATCATTTAGCTTTCATCTGTTTTTTTAAGAGCTGACATTTTGTAATTAATGATGCAATAAGGTGATATGAACATGTAAATATATGATTAACATCAATCAGTTTACTTAATTTCTTCTGTACATTCTCTACAATGCAAACCCCAGTCTTCCTCTGACATGTAGACTTCATGGAGTAATACCAGGCATGTTCCTTATATTTATAACTTTATGCATATGACTCTATCATGTACTATTAACAGATTCTTCTGTTTTGCCACCACTCTTCTGGAAAGGGTTTCCACAAGATTTTGGAGTATATCTGTGAGATTCACTCCATTCGACTCTATTTGACCCTCTTGCCAACAGGTACGCTCACGTCTATTCCGATGCAGCGTACCTATCGTTCAACCTCCACCTTTGAGGCTGCAAATGCCAAAGCAAACAATGGGAGTCTGAAAACAAATAAAGGTTATGTTCGATGCTGCAAGACAATGAAGAATATTAGATAATAGTAAATTAGTTAGATGTTACCCTACTTATGGATTATGTTACATCTTTGTCTCTCATTACAAAGCAAGGGGACAATATTATAACTTCAAATTTAGTGCCAAGTATTGCTCCAAAGTTGGTGCGCTGGTAGATATAGGGATAAAAATGAAATACATTAGATAATAAAGCCAACTTCCTTTTTTTGGATAAATCTATTTCCACCATGTGTAATGCATGTAATTCAAGTCCCACTCTCCACTTCCCACCAAATTTGATGCAACACTTTTCGCACCAAATTTGACGCAATACTCAAACTCCTAAACAACCCACAAACTGGTAAAGTTTTCCACAACTTCTTATTGGCAAAGGTATAATCACGTGATTAATAAAATCAGCCAATCTGACTAAAATATACATTTTCTACTATCCCTAATGAATCAAATTGCTCTATACTTAAGTAATTGATCACTCATCAGAACTTGTAAGTACCATTTGTTACATTGAAAGTATGTGAAATTAGTATTAAAGATAAACATTGATGATGACATTAGGCCACACAGTGTAATATTTCTGACAATGATTTTAATAATCGAATGATGTTTGATTCAATCTTGATTCACCCAGCTGATAAGGGTGGATCCATAGTGGTTCAAGACACAATTATCATAGAGAGGCACTAAACCAACTTAATGATGAAAATACCTATAGATTGCTCCCTAGGAAGCCAACTGGTATTTTTCTGTTGGAATCGAAAAAATTACTGGATTGGGGGGAACATCTAGGTATATTGGATAAAAAAGTATTTATTCCTTGTTCCAAAAATACACAAAAATCTGGAGTCCCCCCCAGGCCGCTCAATAGTTTTGGGGGTGGGCTCAATGGGTGAACATCTGGGCGAGTAGCTCGATAACATCCTTCAGCTATACGTCCAGATGATCCCCAGTTTTGTTAAAGATACCACACATGTAATCAACAAAATGGACAAACAAATTTGGGAAGACAGCTTTAAGTGGCTGACAATTGATGTTTCATCGTTATACTCATGTATACCCCATGATTTGGGGATCAAGTCAGTTGAGTATCATTTACAGCTTAGAAGTGTCTTCCCGAATGAATTGATTGAGTTTGTACTGGAAGTATTGAGATTTATGCTCACTCATAATTTTTTTATGTTTGACTCAAACTACTACATACAGATATGTGGTACGGCAATGGGGGGAAAATTTGCCCCCGCATATGCTAATCTATTCTTGGAGTGGTTCGAGTTAAGTCACAAGAAAAGGGTTATTTCGCTGTGGTAGACACTGTAATGTGTGCATTCACTGTAAGATTGGCAATGAACTGCTCTCAACTACTAATAACTCAACATATATCAAGTACAGATTAGACTGTGGTTCGAAATATGTGATCTATTTGATCACTTAAAATTTGTGGAACACAATATACAGGTTCAACTAGCAGAAATCTGAAGGACAGGATACGTGAACATCTCACGTCAATAGATAAAGATCCTCCTAAGACTCCAGTAGGCAAACATTTCAACCTTCATAAAGAAGGAAAAAGTGCACTTATGTTTCAAGAAATAGACTATATCCCTCCAAACAAGAGAGGAGGGGGTAGATATAGGAAACTGATGGATCGAGAAGTCAAATGGATTTTTAAACTAGAGACCAGAGAACTGAAAGGGATTAATCTAAGATGGGACTTGGACCTGTACCAAGGTCTATAATAATACACTTTTTTCCGTATGTATATACTACTATTTTTCCCCAACTTTTGCAATCTCTTTTCTCTTTTGGAAAATTATGGAAAAAGAATGTGCGGATAACATAAGAGCGATTGAGTTCAAATGTAGGGACATACTTATTGAACATAATGTCTGTGCTTTCTCTTTCCATTACCCTATATGTGGTAAATTGTTTCAAATGTGAGCAATCTTTACAATATAGTTAACTATAAGGTATAAATAACATATACATATTAAGGAAAAATGAACAATAAATCAGTTCATGTAATGTTCAAAATACACATTTACATGGCTTGTGCATAGTGTTCATTGTTCAAGTATAAGGCTTATTAACTTATGACTCCCTGCAAGGAGACTGTCCTTTGTTCCCTTCTACTTACGGAAGTGTTCCAGCGTTACTCTCTCCAGTGCAAATCAAGGTAACCAGCATTGAATCTCTTACTCAATCGGGTATGCACTCGAGTAAGCTGTTTTCTTGCCCGCGATATCCTAAGTTTGGCTTTTTAGCGTGAGAGTTAAAACGTTTTACCCAACGCAAGCAAAAAGGTTACTTCTAGCAGAGTTAGCATGCGAACGGAAGCGTTAAATACTGCTCCACTTGTAATCTGGCCCTTAATGTCTTAAAGGGACATTAAAATACTAAATACATTTAATTTACCACCTTCTAATTATGGGTGGTGCCATTTTAGAACCTAGATTTCACTGCACTGGAATGCAGCAAGTACAAATAGAGGTAGATGCAGGCTAGGAATAAACTCAATCTCATGCATATACACTTATTTAGAGTTTAATGTCCCTTTAACTCTAGTCCCTGCAACACACTACCCTTTTTTTTCCTCTTTTCTGCTGTTTTATAATGTTTCAAAACAATTAAGAAAGACAGCAATGGTATCTGAGAGAAGAGTTTGGCCCTCAGGGAATTTCAAGACTGAATGATTTTGAATTTTACTGAGTGAATATAATGAACTAATACTTTAACAAATTTATCGTCCCATTAAAAATAAGTATTAGTATATCTATTAAATTAGGATTGAGTTGATTTAGTACAAAGAATCAAAGGAGAAAAATGTTTCTGAATCAGAATTCCTTTGCTTGCGTAAAAACAATACTGAGGACTAGATTATGAGTGGCGTGCTAACTGTAGCGCAAAAGAGATATGGGGTATTTCTTGCCTCTTTGTGCATGACGGAAATAGCATGTGTATTAGGAGTTGAAAGTAAACACATTTGGTTGAGTGCAATCTAATTTAATGCTCGTCAGATTATCGTAACTTCAGAGCTCTGGTTAACTGTTAAGTGAGACAAAAAAGTTGCACGAAACACCATCTGTAACGATCATCTGCTGATGCCGGTGGGAGTTGTGGGAGGAAAACCGGGAGGCGGGTGGTTGGTCCAGCAGCAGAAAGGGGAGGGAGTGAGATGGGCCCTACACTGCATAAAAAAATAAATGAAGAGGGAGGGATGGGGAGCTACACTACAGAAAAAATGGTGGGGAGGGGAGTGGGGTGCCCTATATAATTATCGCCTGAGAGGGGGAGGTGCCGGGACCACTACACTACAGAAAAATAAAACTACTGTCTTTTTTAAACACTGTCCTTTATTCGGATAGGTTGCAAAAAGAGTTTAAAAAGCCCTTAAGGTGTTTTATTCCTCCTTAAAATTTTATCAATCTTAACCACATTTTGTCTAAAAAAATAAGATCAAAAATTAAACAAGCATAATCACAGTGCCTGATAACAATGACAGATTACACTTGTACCAAATCCATCCAATTTACATATAAAGGAAACATGTCAGTGTAATAAAGGACATATGGGGATAATGAAATACCTCAGGACTACATTTTTAAAAAATATATTTTTTTATTTTTTATATGTCACAAGTAAGACCTAGTGCTAACAATTGCATACATACGCCTAGATTTAGAGTTCTGCGTTAGCCGTCAAAATAAGCGTTAGAGGGTCCTAACGCTGGTTTTGTCCTACCGCTGGTATTTAGAGTCTTGTAGGTAAGGGTCTAACGCTCACTTTCCAGCCATGACTTTTCCATACCGCAGATCCCCCTACACCAATTGCGTATCCTATCTTTTCAATGGGATCTTTCTAACGCCGGTATTTAGAGTCTTGGCTGAAGTGAGCGTTAGAAATCTAACGACAAGACTCCAGCCTCAGAGAAAAGCCAGGAGTTAAGAGCTTTCTGGGCTAACGCCGGTTCATAAAGCTCTTAACTACTGTGCTCTAAAGTACACTAACACCCATAAACTACCTATGTACCCCTAAACCGAGGCCCCCCCACATAGCCGCCACTCTATTAATTTTTTTTAACCCCTAATCTGCCGACCGCACACCGCCGCCACCTACATTATCCCTATGTACCCCTAATCTGCTGCCCCTAACACCGCCGACACCTACATAATATTTATTAACCCCTAATCTGCCCCCCCCAATGTCGCCGCTACCTACCTACAAATAATAATTATATTGTAGCTATTTTAGGATTTACATTTATTTGACAGGCAACTTTGTATTTATTTTAACTTGGTACAATAGCTATTAAATAGTTAATAACTATTTAATAGCTACCTAGCTAAAAGAAATACAAAAGTACCTGTAAAATAAATCCTAACCTAAGTTACAATTAAACCTAACACTACACTATCAATAAATTAATTAAACTACCTACAATTATCTACAATTAAACCTAACACTACACTATCAATAAATAAATTAAATACAAATACCTACAAATAAATACATTAACTAAAGTACAAAAAATAAAAAAAGAACTAAGTTACAAAAAATAAAAAAGAACTAAGTTACAAAAAATAAAAATTTTTTTTGCAAACATTATAAAAATATTACAATTTTAAGCTAATTACACCTACTCTAAGCCCCCTAATAAAATAACAAAGCCCACCAAAATAAAAAAATGCCCTTCCCTATTCTAAAATAAAAATTGAAAAGCTCTTTTACCTTACCAGCCCTTAAAAGTGCCTTTTGCGGGGCATGCCCCAAAGAATTCTGCTCTTTTGCCTGTAAAAAAAACATACAATACCCCCCCCCCAACATTACAACCCACCACCCACATACCCCTAATCTAACCCAAACCCCCCCTTAAATAAACCTAACACTAAGCCCCTGAAGATCTCCCTACCTTGTCTTCACCACACCGGGTATCACCGATCCGTCAAGAAGAGGGTCCGAAGTCTTCATCCAATCCGGGCGATGTCTTCATCCAAGCGGGGGCTGAAGAGGTCCATCATCCGGCTGAAATCTTCATCCAAGCGGGGGCTGAAGAGGTCCATCATCCGTCTGAAGTCTTCTATCAAGCGGCATCTTCAATCTTCTTTCTTCCGGATCCATCTTCATCCCGCCGACGCAGAACATCCTTCTTCCCCGACGGACTAACGACGAATGAAGGTTCCTTTAAGGGACATCATCCAAGATGGCGTCCCTTCAATTACGATTGGCTGATAGGATTCTATTGGATCAGCCAATCGTAATTAAGGTAGGAAAAATCTGATTGGCTGATGGAATCAGCCAATCAGATTGAAGTTCAATCCGATTGGCTGATCCAATCAGCCAATCAGATTGAGCTCGCATTCTATTGGCTGATCGGAACAGCCAATAGAATGCGAGCTCAATCTGACTGGCTGATTGGATCAGCCAATCGGATTGAACTTCAATCTGATTGGCTGATTCCATCAGCCAATCAGATTATTCCTACCTTAATTCCGATTGACTGATAGAATCCTATCAGCCAATCGGAATTGAAGGGACGCCATCTTGGATGATGTCCCTTAAAGGAACCTTCTTTCGTCGTTAGTCCGTCGGGGAAGAAGGATGTTCCGCGTCGGCGGGATGAAGATGGATCCGGAAGAAAGAAGAAAGATTGAAGATGCCGCTTGATAGAAGACTTCAGCTGGATGATGGACCTCTTCAGCCCCCGCTTGGATGAAGACTTCAGCCGGATGATGGACCTCTTCAGCCCCCGCTTGGATGAAGACATCGCCCGGATTGGATGAAGACTTCGGACCCTCTTCTGGACGGATCGGTGATACCCAGTGTGGTGAAGACAAGGTAGGGAGATCTTCAGGGGCTTAGTGTTAGGTTTATTTAAGGGGGGTTTGGGTTAGATTAGGGGTATGTGGGTGGTGGGTTGTAATGTTGGGGGGGGTATTGTATCTTTTTTTTACAGGCAAAAGAGCAGAATTCTTTGGGGCATGCCCAGCAAAAGGCACTTTTAAGGGCTTTTAAGGTAAAAGAGCTTTTCAATTTTTATTTTAGAATAGGGTAGGGCATTTTTTTATTTTGGGGGGCTTTGTTATTTTATTAGGGGGCTTAGAGTAGGTGTAATTAGCTTAAAATTGTTGTAATATTTTTTTAATGTTTGTAAAAAAAAATTTATTTTTTGTAACTTAGTTCTTTTTTTATTTTTTGTAACAGTTCTTTTTTTATTTTTTGTACTTTAGTTAGTGTATTTATTTGTAGGTATTTGTATTTAATTTATTTATTGATAGTGTAGTGTTAGGTTTAATTGTAGATAATTGTAGCTAGTTTATTTAATTAATTTATTGATAGTTTAGTGTTAGGTTTAATTGTCACTTAGGTTAGGGTTTATTTTACAGGTACTTTTGTAATTATTTTAACTAGGTAGCTATTAAATAGTTATTAACTATTTAATAGCTATTGTACCTGGTTAAAATAAATACAAAGTTGCCTGTAAAATAAATATTAATCCTAAAATAGCTACAATATAATTATTATTTATATTGTAGCTATATTATGGTTTATTTTACAGGTAAGTATTTAGCTTTAAATAGGAATAATTTATTTAATAAGATTTATTTTATTTCGCTAGATAAAAATTATATTTAACTTAGGGGGGTGTTAGGGTTAGGGTTAGACTTAGCTTTAGGGGTTAATACATTTATTAGAGTAGCGGTGAGGTCCGGTCGGCAGATTAGGGGTTAATAATTGTAGGTAGGTAGCGGCGACGTTGGAGGGGGGGCATATTAGGGGGTAATAAATATAATATAGGGGTCGGCGGGGGTTAGGGGCAGCAGATTAGGGGTTCATAGGGATAACGTAGGTTGTGGCGGTGTACAGAGCGGCAGATTAGGGGTTAATAATAATATGCAGGGGTCAGCGATAGCGGGGGCGGCAGATTAGGGGTTAATAAGTGTAAGGTTAGGGGTGTTTAGACTCGGGGTACATGTTAGGGTGTTAGGTGCAGACTTAGGAAGTGTTTCCCCATAGGAAACAATGGGGCTGCGTTAGGAGCTGAACGCTGCTTTTTTGCAGGTGTTAGGTTTTTTTTCAGCTCAAACGGCCCCATTGTTTCCTATGGGGGAATCGTGCACGAGCACGTTTTTGAAGCTGGCCGCGTCCGTAAGCACCGCTGGTATTGAGAGTTGCAGTGGCGGTAAATATGCCTGTACATTCCCTTTTTGGAGCCTAACGCAGCCCTTCTGTGAACTCTATATACCAGCGGTATTTAAAAGGTGCGGGGAAAAAAAGCATGCGTAGCTAACGCACCCCTTTGGCCTCAGAACTCTAAATCTAGCCGATAGTGAATAAACTATCCAACAAGCTTCAAAATGATGTTGTCTCAGATGCTCGGCATTTGAAAGTATGTTACTGTCAGCATGTATGCCTGTGTATGTTTGTCACTAACAGCATATGTGACTGTGTGTTACAGTTAGCTTATGTACTTACACATGTGTATGTCACTTCCAGCATGTATATATATGTATATGTATATATATGCATGTATATATATGTATATGTATATATATATATATATATATATATATATATATATATATATATATATATATACAGTACATGTATATATACTGTATGTATATAGCATGTATGTTAGCATTAGCATGTGTGCCTGTGTATGTATGTCCCTAACAGCATATGTGACAGTGTGTTACAGTTAGCTTATGCACATGTGTATGTCACTACCAGCATATCTATGTATGTTACAGTTAGCATGTGTGCCTATATGTGTTCCATGAAAGTGTATGTGGGCATACAGTATGTTACTGAAAGTATATGAGTGTGTATTGGTGTGATACGGTTAGCATGTAAATGTATTAGCATAAGTTTTTTGCTGGTTGGCTAGTTTATACATGTGTGTGTAATGTTTAGCACTGGGTCCTAAGTCAACAAAAACTGTGTTCACAAATACATTTCAGTTGAAAACTTAACAACTGGTAGTAACAGACAAAATCTTCTTAGACTAACAGAGATGAATACTCTTACTACAAGTTCTCAGGTTTACAACTAGAATGCAATCAAGCAGTCTCTGTCAGTGTATATGTATATGCTGAGTCTTTAGAAATCTTTATACTATTAAACTCTTAGTTAAATGTTGACATATTCCAAAGTATATAGTTGCGTAACTGATATTGATGGGGTTTGTGTAATGTATTTGTATGCCTCTGTATGTATATATAGTTTTATTCTTTAGTGAGATAGAAAAAAAGACAGTACAAGGTATCCCATACACTTGGTTCTGTTGAGAGAAGATATCAGATCGCATATGCAAGGTATAGGGTTGTAGAATGGCAATCAGTGGTGGGAAAATGACTGGTGGGGATGCACCCATATGAGCACAGCCCTTCTTAACCCTTTAAGGACACAGCTTTCAGTTTGCTCAATTGTTTTATGACGGAAAAATTCCATCATATGTCCTTAAGAGGTTAAATCACTTTAATGCAAGTGAAAGGGAGTCATAGCAACATGTGGCACATTGTAGCAGATTCCTTCCCCATACATCACACCTAGTTAAGTCAAGTGGCAGATGGGTCAGAATGGTCTGATGTGTTTATGTAAGTATGGGTATTTTATTCAAACAGAATCAGATTGTAGAGCAGCTTGTTACGGGGCTGCAGTTTTTCTAATCACCACTAGAGGTTGCTAAACTTGTGATGACTGAGAAAGAAAGGCCCGGATGCCTAAATTAAAGGATGGCACCTTTGACCCCACTTCCCTAGGAGTGTATGCTTAAAGAAGGCGGGGTTGGAAGGGGTTGATAAACCCCTGACGGGAAGTGAGGTCACAGGTGTCCCACTAGGAGCAGCATAGCAGGAGGTGTTGTACGGCAGGAGGTGTTGTCGCAGGCTTACCTGAAGATGGAGGCGCTTCTGGCGAAGTTGCTGGTGATGGCAAAGAGGAACGGAGAGGCCTGGATCTGGGAGCAGCTGGGCACGGCCGGCTGAGGTAGCTTTGGCGGAGTGATGACCAGGAGCGGAGGATGGCCGGCCAGGAGGTCGAGGCCACCGGAGTCCGGACATCAGCACCGCAAGGTCCAGGAGGGGCGAACAGTTGGCCGGGTGGTCCACGGGAGCAGCTGGTGAGGTCCGATGGAGGTAGAGTTTGTCGGGCGGGAGCGGTGGCCGAGTCGCGGCCTAGAACAGCACCAGTACCTGACATCACAGAGGTACGTCATTGGGAGGAGTCAGGTGCAGCGGAAGGATGCAGGAGGTTGTCGAGAGCCAGGAGGAGCGGTGAGGTTAAAGGTAAGGGCCCGCTGAGGTATCGAAGAATGGGGGCACCGCTGAGTTATCGAAGATGTGGGGGCTGGAGGCTGGAGACCAGCAAGCTCAAAGGAAGGGGCAATAAATTATTAAGAAAGAGAGGGGACAGGAGGAACGGGGGCCTAAGGAGAAGGGGCATGCGTGGGCTGAGCACAAGGCCACGTTGGGGAGGGGGAGGTGGAAGTAAGCAGCCAGGATGAAGTCTTTAGGGGTACGCGCGGGAGGGGGTGTGCGGCCAGGGCACAAGGCCAAGAGGGCATTGTGCGGGGGCTAGGGAGAGAGGCCAGGCGCATGGCCACAAAAGTAAAGGGGGTCAGCGGGGGACCGCATGTATACGGCGGCCATGGGGAATGAGTGCAGGGGAGTGTGATGGTCAATAGTTAGGAGTGGCCAGGTGTCAGCAGGCAGGATTGAGGGTAGAGGGGGGCCAGATTGCCATGTGGAGGCTAAGATGGGGAGCTTAGGGGCCCTGGGTGCTGTAGGGGTAGTGGTGAGGATGTTGGTAGGGGGATGTCTAGTAGTGAGCGGGGTGGGGTGAGTGAAGGTTGAGGGGTGGGGCACCCACTGCAGCTGTAAAAAAATAAAAAGGGGGGGCCGGCTATTAATAAAGTAAAGGCGGAAGGCTGTAGGGGTGGGGGTCCCAGGGGCACGGCAGGCTGGGGTTCACAAAAAAAAAGGGACAACAAGGGAAAAGGGTTAGCCGGGTGGGGAAGCAGGAATAGGGTGGTAGGGGGTGTTGTTTCAATTGGATGTGCTAACTTTTTCAGGGTGCCTTAGGGAAGAGTGGAGGGGCGAGGAGGCTCTGGACACCAATAGAAAGGAGACAGCGAATCAGCAGGAGCGGAGCACGGAGCCGCCACTGGAGCTAAAGGCCAGTAGCGACTTCAGGAAGGAGGAAGAGGACCCTTTGGAGGAGATGTCTTCAGGAACCGGGACGGCTGGCCAGGTAGGAGATCTGTGTATAGCAGATCTTGCATTTGTTGTCTCCTCCACGGAGAGAGGGGGGGACGGGGGTGAGGGAATTGGATAGGGGGAGGGGAGGTGCAGAGGGCAGGGCGGGGTTCAGGGGGAGGGATTTCAATATTGTGTCTCCCTTACAGGCAGCAGGTGCAGGGACTAGGAGGGGGGATTCCTCCCCATCCAGCAGGGCGGTTACCTTTAGAGGACGCCAGAGATCGAGATCCCCGCTGAGACGGACTCGAGGAGGAGGGCCTCCTGCTCCCCCAACTTGGGCGCGTGTGGAGAGGGATGCTGATAGGAGCAGATACGGCAGGGAACGGTCTCCTGCCAGGGGAGACAATGTACGGAGGAGACTGGATACCAGCAGGGGGTGAGAGAATGGGCAGAGATCACAGGAGAGAGGCAGGGCCAGTTCGGGTGGATAGACTTTTGATGGTGCAGCAGCCAGCAGGTGAGGTGGCGGCTGGTGGGGCGCCCGGCATAAATGAGGCAGTGACTGGACAGAGGGAAACGCTTGTGGCAGGGTTGAAGGGATTGTTGCCGGCATTGGAGAGACCTACCGGAGGGGGGCATCAGTAGCAGCAGCGTGGGTGACCCCAGGGCCGGGGGCGCTGGGGGAAGTCCTCAGGTTAGTGGAGTGATGAGTGGAGCAGGGACGCCTGTGGGAGCAGGGGGGAAGCAGTGGTATGGGTGCCCGAAGGGGCCCTGCGGAGGCCATGCTTATGTTTAGTGGGTCCCCTGGGGATACACCTGACTAGCGAGCTGAGAGACAAGATAGGAAAATGGGAGTTTGTGGAGATATTCTCCTTGCTGCCATTAGAGCATGTTTTACAGGTGAAGGAGGATGAGAAGGAGAAGGGTAAGAGGATGAGGAGCGGAAAAAATGATGGAGAAGAGTTGCCAAAGACTTTTGGGAACTGGTCCCGGGCCTTCTGCATTTTGGCCAGTGTCATATGTGAGAAATCGCCACAGCAGGGAGCCCCGCTGTTCTGTTATTTTGACGAGATCTCTAGTGCTTATAGAATGTATGGGGGGATGGCGTGGTGGAGATACAATGAGGGTTTCAGGCAGCGGATGGCGGTGCGGCCGGAGATGAGGTGGGATGACAGGGACATGGGGATATGGTTGGAGATGATGATTATTCATTTCGGGGCTATGGGCAAGCGAGTGGGAGCAGAAGTGCAGGCAGTGGAGCTGTGACAGCAATCTGGAAAGATTTGTGTTTCCAGTTTAATGAAGGGCAGTGTAGTTTCGGGGCATTGTGCAAATACAAACACGATTGTTCCGGCTGTGGTGGGATCCACTCCTTTGCTAAATGCTTCAAGAAAGCCAGACAGGGGACCTGGTCAGTGGATGTGGGTGCATCGGGCACGGACTCCGGTGGGGGTCGAAAAGATGGTCCCATGGCTAGAGGCCTATGCCCGTAGGCTGGGGGCACGCGGGGGATGCGGAGCTGATTTTGACGGGCTTCAGTACGGGTTTTGTAATTTCGTAAAGAGAGCAGAAGGTGGGGGGTTTTGTGTGGAATTTAAAATCGGCTAGGGAACATCCGGAGGTGTTGTGGGATAAATTGTGGAAGGAAGTGAGGCTGGGGATAATGGAAGGTCCTTTCCCGGGACCCACTGTTGCCTAACTTGAGAATTTCCCCATTGGGAGTGATCCCCAAGAAGGCGACGGGGCAATTCCAGATGATACATCACCTGTCCCACCCCAAGGGGTTATCGGTCAATGATGGTATCGATCCGGAATTGGTTTCTGTGAAATACGCTTCCTTTGATAAAGCAGTGGCTTTGGTGAAAGCAGTAATTTTGAGATGGTTTGGGATCCGGGGGATGAAATGGGAACAGGTAGTGGGAAAGGTGGTTAGAGAAGGGATTGAAAAGGCCTTAGCTTTAGGTGGCGGTACTCGCTGAGTAGTGGCGGGGTGCTTGCTATGTTCTATTGAGGCTTATACCTGATGGATAATGGCTTGTACTTGTGGAGGTGTAGCAAAAGGAAGAGTGATGGTGGATGCCCCGTCCTGGAAGGGGTGGGGGCTTATTGTGAAATAAAGCAAGCACTGAGGTGTTTTAAAAGGTGTTTAAAATGTTGAAGTTAAAATGTTAATTTATTATTTAGTTTTGGTTTTAATAAATAAGCTACGGCCTTTTCTCTCCCAACTTGCTGGTCTTGTCTTTATTGGTACTTAAAGGAAGGAATGACTTAGAAATGTGGGGTCAAGAAAGGCCTGGATGCCTAAATTAAAGGAGGACATCTTTGACCCCACTTCCCTTGGAGTGGATGATTAAAGAAGGCGGGGTCTAGGAAGGGGTTGATAAACTCCTGATGGGAAGTGAGGTCACAGGTGTCCCTCTAGGAGCAGCACGGCAGGAGGTCTTGTTCCGCCCTCCCTCCCTACAATTTTGGTTGGGTAACGGTTGTCGCAGCAATGGCGGGGTGCTTGCTATGTTCTGTTGAGGCTTACGCCTGATGGATAATGGCTTGTACTTGTGAAGGTGTAGCAAAAGGAAGAGTGATGGTGGATGCCCCGCCCTGGAAGGGCTGGGGGCTTATAGTGAAATAAAGCAAGCACTGAGGTGTTTTAAAAGGTGTTTTAAAAGGCTGCGGCCTTGTCTATCCCAACTTGGTGGTCTTGTCTTTAT
This sequence comes from Bombina bombina, assembly GCF_027579735.1. Taxonomy (NCBI): domain Eukaryota; kingdom Metazoa; phylum Chordata; class Amphibia; order Anura; family Bombinatoridae; genus Bombina; species Bombina bombina. The sequence goes on along the minus strand of NC_069501.1, from coordinate 1,044,994,469 downwards.
TGGTACTTAAAGGAAGGAATGATTTAGAAATGTGGGGTCAACACCTGGAAGAAAAAAGGCTCTGTCCAGAAAGCAAGTTTGCTGGGCTGTTTTAGCATTTTGTTTTTTTTCTTAGTGTTGTAGTGTTTGTTAGGGGTGTTTGCTCTGCTGTGCATTGACTCCCTTTTGTTTTCTTCAATTTAAATACAAGTGGCGCTTTAAGTTTTGTATGAAGCAGTATGTTTTATTTTTGGCTTTTGTATAATGTATATATATGTGTACAGGTGTAATAATTTTTTTTATGTGTAGATATTTATAAACATACATATAAACACATATATACATGCAGTCAAATACCTGGAAACATGAAAAATCATATTTTTTCATCTTTAATATTTAATAATGTGTTTAACTGTATTTATAATGTACATATTTTACATTCCAATGTTCTTCACATAGGGGCATATGTTCTATGTATTTAAAAAAAAAAAAAAAAAAATATATATATATATATATATATATATACTGTATATAGTATTTTATATTTAAAAATAAATAGAATATTTTCTTCTATGTGAAAAACATTGGTATGTAAAATATGCAAATTGTGATTCAGATTTAGCCATGTAGGTCATATGTGGTGTCAGGTTAGCTCAATTGAAGACAGTTATCTTAAGCGTGTTATGTAAATATTAAATTAAAAAAATAACATCAAAAATTTTAATAACAATTATTAATTATTATTATTAAATTCTAAAAAATACATATGTATTCTAATGACTTTTTAGACATTTTTTTAAGAACCTCTTTAATCATTTTTAATAATTATTAAAATTTTTGCATTATTTTTATATTTAATATCTACGTAACACGCCTTAAGAAGACTGTCTTCAAGTGAGCTAACCTGACACTGCTTTAGACCTACAGCACTAAACCTGAATCATGATTTGCATATTGTACATTCCAATGTTCTTCACACAGAAATAAATGTAACATTATATTTATATATATTGTGACAGAACCCAAGGCATAGTAATGGAAGGTGTCTATATTCCCTCAAAAGTGCTGCAGTGCGGGGTATGGTCTGACAACCCCAGGGATAATTGTTATGTTTGTTTACCACATAGAGAAAATATGTGATTTATTTCTGGGTCCCTGGGGTGGAGCATTTGGAGAGTAGGGTGGGCCAGTGCTCCACCCCGCAGTTTGCAGGTAGCACATTATGTCAAAAAGTCCAGTCCAGGAATTCTGTCTGACTCAGCTAGCTACTCACCTGTATGTAGTAATTGACAGCAGGTGCTAATAAAATCCCCAGTCAGGGGTTGAGAGGTAGATTTGCCAGCAGTAAAGGGAAACTGCAAACACTCTCCTGAGAGACTGAGAGGAATAATCTCTAAAGGACAAAGTTTGAAAGGACTGTGCAATATTACTTTTGTGAAAAGCTACTTAGTGCAGACAGTTGTACTTGTTAGTAAGTGCTCAGTAGAGCAAGCCTCTTTTGTTTTATTTATGTTTATTTTGCCTGTTTTTTCCAGACCTTATAATAAACAGACAGTATTTTATAAAGCTACAACCTTGTGTGGTGTTTCCAGCTTTGAGGGCTGTGTGTTTCCAAGATCTCAGGTCACATATGGTGGAGAATGCGGGCAACAGACTGATAGTCTGTTAAGGAAACAATACCACACTTAAAATGGAGGAAGTTGTAATGGCTTTACTACAGGCTACGGCCTCACAGCAACAGGCCACTTCCACACAGCAGCAAGCTACTTCCAGCCAGCAAGAAAATATTGCAGTACTACAACAACTGGTATTAACACAAAGAGAGGAACAGCAGAATATCACACGTACCATGCAGCAGGAGATTCGAGGCCTATCTGAAAGACTGGGCAGGTGTGCTGCAGAAATTCCACACCGTTCTAAGACTCTGAGAGTGAGTAACTATTTGCAAAAGATGGTGGCTACAGATGATGTGGAGGCTTACCTGATAGCTTTTGAAAGGACAGCCGAAAGAGAAGGGTGGCCTGCGTCTGAATGGGCAAGCCTCCTTGCGCCATTTCTGAGTGGAGAACCTCAGAAGGCATATTATGATTTGGAGCCTGAGCAGGCCAGTGACTATAAAAAGCTAAAAACAGAAATATTGGCCTGCCTGGGAGTAACGACAGCAGTGAGGGCCCAGCAATTTCACTCCTGGACTTACAGTCAAGACAAAGCCGTGCAGTCACAGATGTTTGACTTGATACATCTTGCCAGGAAATGGCTACAGCCAGAGGTCAACTCAGCTAGTCACATTGTGGAACAGCTCGTGATGGACCGGTTCCTGTGAGGATTGCCTGTTTCCCTGCGGGTGTGGGTCAGCCAGAGTGAACCTAAAACTGCTGACGGTCTAGTTGCCCTGGTGGAATGCTATATGACTGCTGGAAAGTTTCTACAAATCCTCAACCAGGAAAGATCTAGAACCCCAAAGATCCAGAGTCCCAGTAAATTGGGTAAGACTGTTCCAGGGAAAAGGGGGTATCGGGAGGAGCAGATGGGTTTTTACAACCCAAGGGACATTATAGCAAGGGACAAGAGTTTTGTGAGGCAGGAAGGGTCCACAATTAGCCTCAACGATGTTGTCTAATGCTAATATTAAATGTTTTCAATGTAAAGAGTATGGACATTTTGCAAAGGACTGCCCTGAAAATGATGTTGCTATGGAATGTAATGTTGGCAATATGAGAGACAATTATTCATTGTACTCTCGCTCAGTATATGTAATTACCAAAAATGATTGTTTAAATGGCCACCCTTGGTGCACTGTAAGGGTGGAGGGAGATGAAATTAAAGCTTTGCTGGACTCTGGTAGCATGGTTATGCTCATAGACAGGGGTCTGATGAGAAATACTCCTATTGATAATTACCAGAACCTAGATATTGCTTGTGTCCATGGGGACATACACAAGTATCCAACTGCTAAAGTACTTATTGAAACACAAAATGGCCCTATAAATCATAGAGTTGGTTTAGTGGATAAATTAGTCCATGAAATGATAATAGGCAGAGATTTCCCCATTTTTTGAATCTATGGGATGCTGCTGAGGAAAATTCACTGGATTCAGTAGAGGGTTTTGTTTGTGACTTTCCCTTTTCTGATTTATTGGGGGATGACTTAGACAAAATAACTCCTGCTAGATGGAAACACTCAACCCCTATGGAAACCCTAGTTGGAGGTAATACTGAACAGAATAATACAGGTCAATCTAATATATCTGAACCTGATGTAGAAATAACTGACCTAGAGGTTAGCCCAAGTAACTTTAGGGCTGCACAATGGGAGGATCCAACTTTAGCTGTGGCTAGAAACTATATTTCCATAAGAAATGGCACCCCCATTAATACTTGTGATGGACCCTTCGGTCAGGACTGAAAGCGTTAACTTTATTTTCTAAATACAAGTTGCTGGCTCCAGCCATAATTTAGTTAGTGATAAGAATTCTATTGTTTAATCACCTCCAGAGTCAGACTGTTGGTGATAAGGACTCCATTGTGTCTTATGTTTAACTTGCTATCTGCCTAAGTAAAGTAATGTATTCTATTGTATCATGTCAAAGGGCGTGTTCCCTCCATGTAATGTACAACAGTCTTTCAACCCCCCCATCTGGGGTCAGACCTGCATAAATACTAGGCATAGCCTTTTAATAAATGTCATTCTGTTTTAAACCTGAAAACTGGCTGGGTTGTGAATTGCTGATTCCCTATGCAGGACATTGTTCATCTGGTATTAACCTTGGTACACTGTTGGTACCGTAACAATTGGTGGCAGTGGCGAGATGAACCTTATCGCCCAGAAGAGCAACTACACAAGCCAGTAACCTCAGGAAGAGGGGGATTATTATAATACTGACTAAGATGGAAAGAGTACCAGGGACAGAAGGAACCAATGGGCCCAGCATATCAGACAGAACCCCTGAAGAAGCAAGCTTTGATCGGGCGGTTAAAATAAGACTGGCATATTATGGCCCCAACCCATCTGCGGAAATTATCGACCGGGTCATAGCAGCTGTGGAGGCCAACCTACTTCGCCAAAGCGGCGCTGCAGCAGCCCAAATCACAGCAAACCCAGGGGAAAAGGGAAAAGTAAATTTTGCAGCTTTTAAAAACTTCCTGGAAACAGAAGGAGAGATTGATGGGTACCTTGCGGATTTTGAGAGGCAATGTGCACTACACAAGGTACCCGCAGAGGACTGGGTCACGATATTATCCGGAAAATTATCCGGCCGGGCCAGTGAGGCTTTTCGGGCCATTCCAGATGAGGAAGTCGGGGATTATAATACTGTAAAAGAGGCTCTGCTCTCCAGGTACGCGCTTCCACCGGAGGCATACCGGAGGCGGTTCAGAGACACTGTTAAATTAGCTGGTGATTCCTACGTTGAGTGGACATGTAAGGTGCACCGCACAGCAGCTCACTGGATAGCGGGGTGCCAAGCCGTATCTGGGGAAGAGGTGCTGCAGCTATTCCTGTTGGAACATTGCTTCGACAAGTTACCCGCAGGAGTTCGAGAGTGGGTTCGGGACCGTAAACCCTCCACCCTGCATGAAGCTGCTCGCTTGGCAGATGAGTAGACGGATGCCCGCAAACTGGACACTGCTACCACTAAGCTCCCTGCTAGAGTGGAGTACAAACCCCCAGTCACCCCAGCAGCTGCCAGTTACCAAACCCCGGCGCACCGCTATACCACACGGCCTCTGGCCACGAACTACCCTCAGAGAGCCCAGTTCAATTCACGGGGCTACTCACAGCCTATTCGGTGCTTTGGATGTAAGCAACTAGGGCACAAAAGACCAGAGTGTCCCCTAAATGCAGGGAACCAAGCACAGTCCTGGAGAAGACCCGCCGGCGGAATCCCACGTAAACCTCAGCCTGCGGCCCGCTACGTTGAGGCGCAAGAATGCTGGGGCATCCTACAATAAGCAGACCTTGTGCAAGCTGCCTGCCGGAATAACCGGCAACTGGTTAAAGTGAATGGGAAGGAGATCAGTGGTCTACGGGATACTGGTGCTACCACGACCTTGCTTCAAAAGAACTTGGTGTCTGAGAAACAGCACACTGGAGACACTGTGACTGTGAGGGTAGCAGGGGGCGCTGTGTTCCGCCTACCTGTTGCCAGGGTACATTTGGATTGGGGAGTGGGCGCTAGACCTGTGAATGTGGGGGTCATGAAGGATTTACCCGCTGATGTTCTCCTTGGAAATAACTTGGCCCCCCTTGTTTCTGCCTATGCTCCCATGGGTCCCGCTGATGTTAACCCTGTGACTACCCGTGCTCAGATCCGTGCAGCAGAGACTGACCCCCCTGCTGCTAAGCCCCAGAACGCTGAGCTCAGCAAATCTCTATCCGCTATTGATACGTGGAAGTCCCGTTACAATGCGCTGATGAAGGAGAAGAGGAGCGCAGAGGAAAAGGCACGTTTAGAACGTGAATCTCTGCTAGACAAGCTGCCCCGACAGACTGCAGAAAACACCAGCTTGAGAGTGGAACATGAAACCTTAAAGACAAACTTAGCGACACTTGAGGAGAAGCTGACGCTGGCTCATAGTGAGGTGCAGCAATTCAAGGGCACCCTATGTCAGTATGAAGGGATTGTGGATACCTATAAAGAGCAGGTACAGAAAACTCGTAAAGAAGCTGATGGGATTTTGAAGGACTGTTTAGCCCTAGTCTGGGCACTGAGGAAGTTGAACCCTTGTTTGTATGGACAGGAATTCTCTCTCATAACGGGAATACAGATGGATTGTCCTGGCAAACTGACATGCCTACCACCTCCTAGTCCGGTCATCCCCAGGTTGACCCGCCAAAGGGTCAAGCCGGGTCTGCCAGAGTGTTCCACAAGGGGGGAGCTATGTGACGGACCCTTCGGTCAGGACTGAAAGCGTTAACTTTATTTTCTAAATACAAGTTGCTGGCTCCAGCCATAATTTAGTTAGTGATAAGAATTCCATTGTTTAATCACCTCCAGAGTCAGACTGTTGGTGATAAGGACTCCATTGTGTCTTATGTTTAACTTGCTATCTGCCTAAGTAAAGTAATGTATTCTATTGTATCATGTCAAAGGGCATGTTCCCTCCATGTAATGTACAACAGTCTTTCAACCCCCCCATCTGGGGTCAGACCTGCATAAATACTAGGCATAGCCTTTTAATAAATGTCATTCTGTTTTAAACCTGAAAACTGGCTGGGTTGTGAATTACTGATTCCCTATGCAGGACATTGTTCATCTGGTATTAACCTTGGTACACTGTTGGTACCGTAACAATACTGATAAAGCGCTCACCTATCCATACTTTGAAGTGGAAAATGATTTATTGTACAGAGTTGGGAAAAAGGAGTCTGTCAAACAGCTGTTAGTACCCCAGGCATATCGACACACTGTATTAAACCTGGCACATAGCCACATACTTGGGGGGCACTTGAGGATTGAAAATAACAGAGAGAGAATTCTTAGGAGGTTTTATTGGCCAGGTGTAATGGCATCTATCACAAATTATTGTTCTTCTTGTCCTGAATGCAAACTAACTGCCCCTTACAGCATACCATAGCCCCTTGGTGCCCTTACCCATAACTGAGGTCCCATTTGAATGCATTGGTATGGATTTTGTGGGTCCTCTTGTAAAGTCTGCAAGGGGACAACAGTATATATTGGTAATAGTAGACTATGCTACAAGTTACCCTGAGGCAATACCCATGCGTGCTACTTCAGCAAAAGCAATTGCTAAGGAGTTAATGTTAATGTTCAGCCATGTTGGGATTCCCAAAGACATATTAACAGACCAAGGCACTCCATTTATGTCGCGAATTAAAAAGGAGTTGTGTAATCTTCTTCATATAAAGCATCTGAAAACATCCGTATATCACCCACAAACTGATGGTCTGGTAGAACGATTTATTAAAACACTAAAGGCTATGCTCAAAAAAGTAATTGATAAAGATGGGAAAAGCTGGGATTTCCTTTTGCCTTATTTAATGTTTTCCATCCGAGGGGTCCCTCAAGCTTCTACTGGGTTTTTGCCCTTTGAACTTTTGTATGGAAGACACCTCAGAGGGTTGCTAGACATAGCTAAGGAGACTTGGGAACAGGAGTCAACCCCTCACAGAAGTGTGATTGAACATATAACTCAGATGCAGGATCGGATGACAGCCATTATGGAAAATGCCCAACATCACCAGAACAGCTATAATAGAAATGCCAGGGTTCGTGTGTTTAACCCAGGAGACAGAGTACTAGTCCTGGTTCCCACTGTAGAGAACAAATTTTTGGCAACATGGCATGGGCCATATAAAGTCAGAGTGGGGGGAGTAAATTACAAAGTAAGACAGCCTGGGAGGTGAAAGGAGGTACAGATTTACCATGTGAATTTACTTAAACCGTGGAAAGAAAGAGAAACACTCGTGGCTATAAAAACAGCAGACCTCCCTACAATGGAGGAGAATGAACCCGTAGTCAATATCTCAGAAACCCTGACTATCCACCAGAAGAGGGAGGTAAAAGACTTCATCAGATTAAATAAAGATGTTTTCTCCTCAGTACCAGGAAGAACTACGATAATAGAGCATGACATTGTCACTGAACCGGGAAAAAGGATAAATCTAAAGACATATAGAATACCTGAAGCCCGGAGGGAAGCAATCAAATTGGAAGTAAAGAAAATGCTGGACCTTGGGGTAATTGAAGAATCCCAAAGTGACTGGAGTAGCCCAATTGTGCTTGTACCAAAGCCTGATAGCACAATCAGGTTTTGTAATGATTACTGGAAGCTGAATGCAATATCCAAGTTTGATGCATACCCCATGCCAAGGGTTGATGAACTTGTGGAGAGACTCAGGAGAGCCAGGTACCTTACCACATTGGATTTGACCAAGGGTTATTGGCAAGTGCCGCTTACAGGACGGACAAAGGAAAAGAATGCCTTCTCTACTCCAGATGGGCTCTTCCAATACAAGGTGTTACCTTTTGGCCTACATGGTGCTCCAGCAACATTTCAAAGAATGATGGACCGGATCTTAAGGCCACATGCTCATTATGCCGCAGCTTACTTAGATGACGTGATCATACATAGTGAAGATTGGGAGTCTCACTTGCCAAAAGTGCAAGCTGTCCTTAATTCCATATGAAATGCCGGTCTGACAGCAAATCCAAGTAAATGTACCATTGGCTTGGAGGAGGCCAAGTATTTTAGCTATTCCAATGGAAGAGGAATAGTGAAGCCAAAATTTGCTAAAGTTGAAGCCATAAGGAATTGGCCATGACCTAACATTTCTTGGGCTTGTTGGCTACTACAGAAGGTTTATCTCCAACTTTGCTACTATAGTGGGTCCTTTAACTGACCTCACTAAAGCAAAAGCTCCAGTAATAGTGAAATGGTCCTCTGAAGCTGAACAGGCATTTCGAAATCTCAAGGAAGCCATCTGTAGACAACCAGTGTTAGTCACCCCTGATTTTTCAAAGGAGTTTGTTTTACAGACTGATGCCTCTGATGTAGGGCTTGGAGCAGTGCTTTCCCAGGAAAGTCAAAGTGAAGAGCACCCAATACTATACCTGAGCCGGAAACCTCAACCTAGAGAAAAGAAATATTCGATTGTTGAAAAGGAGTGTCTAGCAATTAAATGGGCTGTTGAAACTCTCAAATATAAATTATATTTATTTGTTGGGCAGGAAATTTAGACTAGTTACTGATCATGCACCTCTCAAATGGATGAGTCAAAATAAGGATAATAATAGTAGAGTTACATGCTGGTTCCTTAGTTTGCAACCCTATCTCTTCTCAGTAGAACACAGGGCAGGAAGTAAACAGGGTAATGCTGATGGCCTTTCACGTATGCATATGCTTTTGGCCATGGTCACTCACCCCACTAGGTCTGAGCTGGTGGGGAGGATGTGTGACAGAACCCAAGGCATAGTAATGGAAGGTGTCTATATTCCCTCAAAAGTGCTGCAGTGTGGGGTATGGTCTGACAACCCCAGGGAGAATTGTTATGTTTGTTTAACACATAGAGAAAATATGTGATTTATTTCTGGGTCCCTGGGGTGGAGCATTTGGAGAGTAGGGTGGGCCAGTGCTCCACCCCGCAGTTTGCAGGTAGCACATTATGTCAAAAAGTCCAGTCCAGGAATTCTGTCTGACTCAGCTAGCTACTCACCTGCATGTGGTAATTGACAGCAGGTGCTAATAAAATCCCCAGTCAGGGGTTGAGAGGTAGATTTGCCAGGGAAACTACAAACACTCTCCTGAGAGACTGAGAGGAATTATTTCTAAAGGACAAAGTTGGAAAGGTCTGTGCAATATTACTTTTGTGAAAAGCTACTTATTGCAGACAGTTGTACTTGTTAGTAAGTGCTCAGTAGAGCAAGCCTCTTTTGTTTTATTTATGTTTATTTTGCCTGTTTTTGCCAGACCTGATAATAAACAGACAGTATTTTATAAAGCTACAACCTTGTGTGGTGTTTCCAGCTTTGAGGACTGTGTGTTTCCAAGATCCCAGGTCACATTTTTTTTATTCAATATACATCAATACCTATAAATCTATACAAATATATACAGGTATAGGTATATATACAGATATATATCAAAATATATATTGAAATATATATGTTACATATTGGAATGTATAATATTAATGGCTCAGTTTGAGTTAATGCATGAGTATAGTTTTCTTTTCCAGTTTGCGCACTCCATTGAAGGAAGAATATGTTAACACGGTTGTGATATCTGAAGTCCAACTCTTTGCGTCCATCAGGTTTTATTATTTCATTAGCTATGTTTTGAAAATAATGCTGTTCAAATGGGGGGGGGGGTCTGCAACAGACTTAGCACTGGGGCCCAGTGAGTTCTAGTTCTGCCTCTGCTCCGAAACATATATATGTCTTGAGAACTAGGGCATAGATTATAAGAGCAGCACAAAAATGATAACACACTATGGTGCATTAATAGTGCCTAAACACAATCAATATTGCCTCCATTTTTGCACTCTTCTTACAGGCTCTCTTATGACCCCCATACTAGGCACTATGTTCCGCTTGAATAAATACATGACACAAAGTATGGAGAAATAAAGGCCTCAGCTTGCTTTATTAAACACCATAAATAATATAACCATAACATAACCAAATAAGCAGATAAAACATTTACATAAAATCCCCCCAGGGTGCTTGCCCTGCCACAATACGTGCCCCTCCTTCCCATCGAGAAGGGCACACCCCCATGTACCACATTCTCTCCTGTCAATCAAACAGGAGGTACCAACTATCCCAACTCTGATCAAACCACCATAAAACAGGCAAGCACCCCCACCATACCCCTAAGCTGCGACATGTAAACCAGACAACATAGAAATAAAGGGGAGGGAGGGAGCTTCTCATCACATGTTCTGGTCCTGAGAATGCTTTGTTTCCCCCTATCCTACACAACTTATCCTCCTATAGCCCAACCTACTGACCTCAGAGTAATCCGTTCACATAGTCTTCATGGGGGTCATGCAACCCTTTCTTCGATTCTCTCATACAGGGTTTCTCTTTACAAGTTTTTTTTTGTGTTTGTTTCAGAGATTGCCTCGCTGCATGTCAGATAGCTCAGGAAAGTGGCGGCTGGTGAATTTTTAAGATGGTGGTGCACAAGACCCTGCCCCTTTTAGAAAGCCACACACCTTTGAAAAAGCCACACCTCTTTGAGAAAGCCACGCCCCTTTGAGAAAGCCATGCCCCTTTGAGAAAGCCACACCCCTCAAATGGCCCCACCCATTTGAACCAGCAGTGTTTTGGGTCGTTGTCTTGTTGAAATATCCAGCGCCGGCGTAACTTCAACTTTGTGACTGATTCCTCAACATTATTCTCAAGTATCTGCTGATATTGAGTGGAATCCATGCGACCCTCAACAAGATTCCCAGTACCGTCACTGGCCACACAGCCCCACAGCATGATGGAACATCCACCAAATTTTACTGTGGGTAGCAAGTGTTTGTCTTGGAACGCTGTGTTCTTTTGCCACCATGCATAATAACCCTTGTTATGACCAAATAACTCAATCTTTGTTTCATCAGTCCACAGCACCTTCTTCCAAAAAGAAGCTGGCTTGTCCAGATGTGCGTTTGCATACCTCAAGCAACTCTGTTTGTGATGTGTGTGCAGAAAAGGCTTCTTCCACATCACTCTCTCATACAGCTTCTCCTTGTGCAAAGTGCGCTGAATTGTTTATCGCTGCACAGTGACACCATCTGCAGCAAGATGATGTTGTAGGTCTTTGGAGGTGGTCTGTGGGCTGTTTTTGACTAGTCTCACCATTCTTTGCCTCTCCAATATTTTACTTGGCCTGCCACTCCTAGCCTTAACAAGAACTGTGCCTGTGGTCTTCCATATCCTCACCATGCTCACTATGTTCCTCACAGTGGACACTGATAGCTTAAATCTCTGCAATAGCTTATTGTAGCCATCCTCTAAACCATGATGTTGAACAATCTTTGCTTTCAGTTCATTTGAGAGTTGTTTTGAGGCCCCCATGTTGCCACTCTTCAGAGGAGAGTCATAGAGAACAACTTGCAATTGGCCACCTTAAATACCTTTTATCATGATTGGATGCACGATTGGATGCATGATTAGAGCCTTAATGGGCTCATCAAACCAATTTTGTGTTCCAATTAATCAGTGCTAGGTAGTTACAGGTATTCAAAACAACAAAATGACAAGGGTGCCCAAATGTATGCACATGTCTAATTTTGTTTTGATGCATATTGCACATTTTCTGTTAATCCAATAAACCTCATTTCACTACTGAAATATTACTGTGTCCTTCAGTTATTTGATAGATCAAAATGAAATTACTGATCCAAACAGCCAATTATTTATAAATGAAAATCATGGAAATTGTCAGGGGTGCCTAAACTTTTGCATACAACTGTATATGATTTAACGCACTCAAACTGTATTAAAGTAATGTAGTCAGATATGAAATAAATTTTTATTAAATGTAATATATATATATATATATATATATATATATATATATATATACATAATATGCTCCAATACAGCTCACAAGCAGGATATCTAAAACATATACAAAAGGAACATTTGTTAAAGTTTAAGCTTCAAAAGATTCTTTACTTCATCGCTTAATGAAATTAGATCTCTACAAACAAGATAACCATGTTACCTAGATCAGGAGGCCCCCTGGGGTGACAGAGACAAAATTATGTACATTAGTTCAGATATGCTCAGAATCTTCTGGAAAGTAAGTAATTATCACTTGTATGATATACAAATGATGGGACAAAGAATACTTTTGAAGATCTGAATCCACATATACGTCTGGAAAGGTTTTCTAGCTCAGATACAAGCATATAGAAGACAACATTTCATATGAAATGACGTGTCTAATTTTCATGTAGTTTAATATACTCCTATACTTTATTAAGGAATGACTTCAAATATGGAATATATTTATATTAAAGTGGGATAATAAGCAAATATAAATATCGTTATAATAAATTAATCACTACAGAATTCTAATTAAATGCAATGTAATATCAGAATATGAAATGATAAATCGATTGAATTCAAATACTTAATAGTTAATAGTATAGCTGATTATTAATATCATACGGAAAGTATTAAATTACAATCCTTTTAAGTCTCCCTATATTTAATGAATCATCGCTTTCATCATGTCCTCGAAGTGCAAGCTCAAATGCGCCGCAAAACACAATATAATTAATAATTTTGGAAAGAACATAACGATTAGTGGTTACTTGATCATTGTGTTTTTTAACATTCAAACAATATGCACTGACAAGTTGTTGGCGAATATCAACCCTTCCTAGCAAATTAAATCTAATGGGGAGTATAAATGTGATTGGGAGCAATTATGTTTATTTTTTTAGTTAAATGTGATAAATCGGTGACACCATAACTTACCCAACTTGAATCACCACTTTGTTTTTCAAACAGGAGACAATAAAAACAAGATCCTGTTTGCAAAATGACTCTAAAGTGCATCTCTTAAGATATTATCAGTAGGAAGTATATATATATATATATATATATATATATATATATATATAATGTATATTATAATATTTAATATTATGACCAGGTCTAATATTTAAATATACAAGAATCCATACTCTATCAGTATATCCATGTCTAGTCTTAAAATATACATGCTCAGTTAAATTATATAATAACATATATATTAACCAAATGATTAATTAAAGCTGAGAAATAATAAGTATATTGAATGTACATTTATGAATATATATATATTTCTGGATTTAAAGAACCTTCCACTTTATAGAGAAATAAAACCACATTTCAATTATTGTTGCCCCCCAGTGTTCGATATTAGGCAATGCAGCCAAAGGGTATTTGGTTGTCAGGAGAGCTACATATTCAGTAGCCAATGAGAGCTAATGGTGTACACAGACTATTTCCTGGAATGATTTAGTAATGAAGATGGAGTTTGTCACAGACAAAAACACTATGCAATGAAGGGAAGACACACAAAAAAAAAACATACTTTGGTTTTGGGGCCTGACTTTGAACAACTCTCTGTTGGAAAGAGAGAAATACCTCTGTGTTGTGATACCCTGTTTGCAAAATAGTGATACCTGGCTTCACGTATGAGTGACTTTTGAAAACCTCTGATTGGAAAAGCTGAAACTCAGAAATATTGGTATCTGGTATTAATGCATAATGTCCAGCTGGATTAGTGAATTCCCAGAATATCTCAACCGGTTGTCCATTACCTATAATGTATCGTATCATCTGCTATCACTGCTACAAAACTTGCATTTGAGATTTCCTTTTTTATTTGGTTCTGGCAAACAGTAAGCATACAGTCTAATAAATCGTTTTGAATTTCTTTTGATGTTCCTTTAAAAACAGTTGCACTAGCGAGATGTTCTTTTAGAGATGCATCAAGTTCTGCTGAGAAGTTTATAAGACCTCGGAAAATGCCTGGATTTAAGGAATCATCGCGTTCCTCATGTCCTCGAAGTGCAAGCTGAAATGCACTTTGGAAAGAACATAACAATTTTTCGTTACTTGATCATTATGTTTTTTAATATTCAAACGATATGCACTGTCAAGTTGTTGGCGAATATCAACCCTTCCTAGCAAATTAAACTCTAATGTGGAGTTTAAATGTGATTGGGAGCAGTTATGTTTATTTATTTTTTTACTTAAATGTGATAAATCGGCGACACCATAACTCACCCAGTTTGAATCACCACTTTGTTTTGCAAACAGAAGACAATAAAAATAAAAGAGCCTGTTAGATAATTCACAGCCACAAATCCATGGATATTTATCATATACCTTGGGTTTGGATTCTATTTTGAAATCTCTAGTTTTACATTTTGTCACCTGGATAAGGTTAAGCCTAAGTGTTGGCCTGAGCATTTTAATTTAAATTTTTATTTCCATAGGCAACGTTGAAAAATGTAATTGCTTTAGCTCAGATACACTGATTTTACTAAGTGCCATCTTAACTGTTTGTTTACACACAAAGAACAGTCCTTTGCTGTTATAAAATATATAAGTTTATATCACTTCTAGGCAAGTAGTTTTGCTATTATAATATATATATATATAACTTTTAGACAAGTAGTTTTGCTGTTATAATATATATAACTTGTAGGCAAGTGGTTTTGCTGTTATAAAATATATAACTTGTAGGTAAGTAGCTTTGCAGCTGTTATAAAATGTACAACTAGTAGGCAAGTAGTTTTGCGGTTGTTATCAAATATATAACTTGTAGGTAAGTAGCTTTGCAGCTGTTATAAAATATACAACTTGTAGGTAAGTAGTTTTGCAGTTGTTATCAAATCTATCACTTGTAGGTAAGTAGCTTTGCAGCTGTAATAAAATATACAACTTGTAGGTAAGTAGTTTTGTGGTTGTTATCAAATCTTTCACTTGTAGGTAAGTAGCTTTGCAGCTGTAATAAAATATACAACTTTTAGGTAAGTAGTTTTGATGTTGTTATCAAATATATAACTTGTAGGTAAGTAGCTTTGCTGTTATAATTTATATAATTGGTTTAACAACTATGAGACTCTCTGCAATCTGCTAATAATTCTAAAGTAAAATACTTTTAACTAGTATAATTACAGCAGGCAGCAGCCATGACAGCCGTCAACGGTCAACTGTCTAAAACTAGTAGGCAAGTAGTTTTGCGGTTTTTATCAAATATATCACTTGTAGGTAAGTAGCTTTGCAGCTGTAATAAAATATACAACTTGTAGGTAACTATTTTTGTGGTTGTTATCAAATATTTAACTTGTAGGTAAGTAGCTTTGCAGCTGTTATAAAATATACAACTTGTAGGTAAGTAGTTTTGCTGTTCTAAAATATATAACTTGTAGGTAAGTAGTTTTGCTGTTATAAAATATATAACTTGTAGGTAAGTCTTTTTGTTGTTATAAAATATATAACTATATGCAGGTTTACTGCCTATGTGCAGGCTGCAACAGTTAACTGTTTTTTTAAAAAAAAAATAATTTAGTTTTTTGTTTTAACAACTATGAAAATAATTAAAAACTAAAATACTTTTAAATAGTATTATAATTACAGCAAGCAGCAGCCGTGACAGCCGTCAACAGTCAACTACTAAAACTAGTAGGCAAGTAGTTTTGCGGTTGTTATCAAATATATAACTTGTAAGTAAGTAGCTTTGCAGCTGTTATAAAATATACAACGTGTAGGTAAGTAGTTTTGCATTTGTTATCAAATATATAACTTGTAGGTAAGTAGCTTTGCAGATGTAATAAAATATACAACTTGTAGGTAAGTAGCTTTGAGGTTGTTATCAAATATATCACTTGTAGGTAAGTAGCTTTGCAGCTGTAATAAAATATACAACTTGTAGGTAAGTAGTTTTGTGGTTGTTATCAAATATATTACTTGTAGGTAAGTAGCTTTGCTGTTATAATATATATAATTGGTTTAACACCTTTGAGACTCTCTGCAATCTGCTAATATTTCTAAACTAAAATACTTTAACTAGTATAATTACAGCAGTCAGCAGCCATGACAGCCATCAACGGTCAACTGTCTAAAACTAGTAGGTAAGTAATTTTGCGGTTGTTATCAAATATATCACTTGTAGGTAAGTAGTTTTGCAGCTGTAATAAAATATACAACTTGTAGGTAAGTAGTTTTGCGGTTATTATCAAATATATAACTTGTAGGTAAGTAGCTTTGCAGCTGTTATAAAATATACAACTTGTAGGTAAGTAGTTTTGCGGTTGTTATCAAATCTATCACTTGTTGGTAAGTAGCTTTGCAGCTGTTATAAAATATACAACTTGTAGGTAAGTAGTTTTGCGGTTGTTATCAAATATATCACTTGTTGTAGGTAAGTAGCTTTGCAGCTGTTATAAAATATACAACTTGTAGATAAGTAGTTTTGCGGTTGTTATCAAATATATCACTTGTAGGTAAGTAGTTTTGCAGCTGTAATAAAATATACAACTTATAGGTAAGTAGTTTTGCGGTTATTATCAAATATATAACTTGTAGGTAAGTAGCTTTGCAGCTGTTATAAAATATACAACTTGTAGGTGTGACAAACCAAGGTTATCCAACCCTGCGCCAGTCACTAATTTGGCACAGAAAGGGTTATCAGCCCCCTTTTACTGTCACAAATAGGTCACAATCTAGCCACACCAGGCAAGCTTGTGATTCAGTTTAGTGGGTGCAAGGGTTAACCACACTCCCTAGTCTGTACTAGACGTAAGAGAAATGCCCAAAACTCCCTTTTAATGGCACCCACAATAAACTATAAATCCTATAGCTCAAATACTGCCACCACTTAAAATTTATTAAAGGGAAAATCCTAAGAAAAAACCCAGACTTTACACATTAACCCTCTAAATATAATTTAGCAGAAAATAACCTAAATTATACAGTTCTAATATTCCAGTCTCTTTCAGTAACGTGGTTCAATTATTAGACAAAGGCCAAACTTAATAAAGGAATTATTTATTATGCCAAAAATATTATGCACAATGCATTATTAATAAAAAGTTGTTACAAATAAAATTACACACGCAAACAGTGTTTTAAAATAAAAAGGAGAAAAACAGAATTGAATACTTTCCTAGTCTTCAAGCTCTGCGCCAGGGGCTGGCATGAAAATGATGGCTCCTTACTTCTGTAAAGCAGCTCCCCTTGTAAGAATGAACACCTTATTGTTAAAAACATAAGATTCTTATACCATTTTCCAGAGATTAGGTTGCCTGACCACACGCTCCTGGACGGGCTAAGAAACCCCCCTGTCTTTATGCCCTTCAATAGACTAAGTTCTTGCCTGAAATTATACAATCCATTATAATTTCTGCTAGGTAACTATTTTTATATTTACATATCGAGAACCTCTTAGTTTCATTGGGAGAATCGGTTTGATATCAAATATGCCATAGGTGGTCATAATTACCTTCATTTAAGGTTATAACAGTTTTAACACACATAAGTACATAATATACCAATGTCCTTTCAGTGACCTGGTCAGTTTTTGTGATGGAGGCCCTGTTTTGCATCATGCATTCTATTGACAACCTAAGCCATAAACCCTTTCCTGTGTATTTTCTGAAACTAAGAGCTTGGGTGGCTTTTTGACTCAATGCATACACAATAACACTTGGTGGGGCTATTTAGGAGGCTCCTGGCACTTCAAAGAAAACACACAATTCTTCTTGAAAAACAAATAACTGTTTTGAATTCAAGCTACACAGCTTGAATTCTTAGTTAAAGCCTGAAGTTTTCGTGACAGTAGGTAAGTAGTTTTGCGGTTGTTATCAAATCTATCACTTGTTGGTAAGTAGCTTTGCAGCTGTTATAAAATATACAACTTGTAGGTAAGTAGTTTTGCGGTTGTTATCAAATATATACTTGTTGTAGGTAAGTAGCTTTGCAGCTGTTATAAAATATACAACTTGTAGGTAAGTAGTTTTGCGGTTGTTATCATATCTATCACTTGTAGGTAAGTAGCTTTGCTGTTATAATATATATATAATTGGTTTAAAAACTATGAGACTCTCTGCAATCTGCTAATAATTCTAAAGTAAAATACTTTTAACTAGTATAATTACAGCAGGCAGCAGCCGTGACAGCCGTCAATGGTCAACTGTCTAGAACTAGTAGGTAAGTAGTTTTGCGGTTGTTATCAAATATATCACTTGTAGGTAAGTAGCTTTGCAGCTGTAATAAAATATACAACTTGTAGGTAATTAGATTTGCGGTTGTTATCAGATATATAACTTGTAGGTAAGTAGCTTTGCAGCTGTTATAAAATATACAACTTGTAGGTAACATAAGTAGTTTTGCAGCTGTTATAAAATATACAACTTGTAAGTAAGTAGTTTTGCTGTTATAAAATATATAACGTGTAGGTAAGTAGTTTTGCTGTTATAAAATATATAACGTGTAGGTAAGTATTTTTGTTGTTATAAAATATATAACTTTATGCAGGTTTACTGCCTATCTGCAGGCTGCAGCAGTTAAATGTTTTTTTTTTTAAAAAAAATAATAGTTTTTTGTCTTAACAACAATGAAAATAATTAAAAACTAAAATACTTTTAAATAGTAAACAGCCGTCAACGGTCAACTAGTAAATGTGATTAGTTTGCGGCTCAGGCCTCTCAGTCTCTCTGTGACTGTGTAAAGTAAAATAATATGCTGTACTAGTAACTTAAAGTTTTAAACAAAATATATCTTCAGTCCACTCCACTCCCTACTCAATCTCTCTAAAATTGTTATGCTGTGTTAAACTAGTAAATTTAAATTAGTTTTAAATAAAAAATCTGCACTGTCCACTCCACTTCCTACTCTGTCTCTCTGCTCAGGCCTCTTAGTCTCTCTAAAATTATTATGCTGCAGGTAATAACAGCAAGTAAATTAAACAATCTGCTTTGTCTGCTCCACTCACTAGTACCTACTCTGTCTCTCTGCTCAGGCCTCTCCTCTCAGTGACAGTCTCTCTAAAATTAGTATGCTGATTGCTGCCAATTAGCCAATAGGATTGAGCTCGCATTCTATTGGCTGATTGGAACAGTAATCTAACTCGTAATCTAGCTGTTTTTTCCACATTAATAAAAACCTTTCGGTTAGATTACAAGTTGTGCGTTAAGGTAAAAAAGCAGCATTAAGAGGTTCTAACGCTGCTTTTTTACGCCCGCTGCTATTACGAGTCTTGCAGGTATAGGTGCACCGCACACTTCTTTGGCCTTACCGCATAACGACTTACATAAACTTCGTAAAGTCTTTTTTTCTATGCTTTTTTTCTATGGGACTTCCATAGCGCCGGTATTACAAGTCTATCCTGGGAGGCCAAAAAGTGAGCGGTACACCCTACTCTGTCAAGAGTCCTAATGCATTTAAAAGTCAGTAGTTTTATGGTACAACGCCGTAGCATAAAACTCATAACTAAAGTGCTAAAAAGTACACTAACACCCATAAACTACCCATTAACCCCTAAGCCGAGGCCCTCCCGCATCGCAAACACTAAAATTCAATTTTTGACCCCTAATCTGCCTCTCCGGACACCGCCGCCACCTACATTATATTTATAAACCCCTAATCTGTTGCCCCCAACATCGCCGCCACCTACATTATATTTATTAACCCCTAATCTTCCGCCCCAATGTCGCCGCAACCTACCTACACTTATTAACCCCTAATCTTCCGCCCCCAACGTCGCCACCACTATAATAAACATATTAACCCCTAAACTGCCGCACTCCCGCATCGCAAACATTAGTTAAATATTATTAACCGCTAATTTGCCGCCCCCAACATTGCCGCCACCTACATTATATTTATTAACCCCTAATCTTCGGCTCCAATGTAGCCGCAACCTACCTACACTTATTAACCCCTAATCTTCCGCCCCCAACGTCGCCACCACTATAATAAACATATTAACCCCGCATCGCAAACATTAGTTAAATATTATTAACACCTCATCTGCCGTCCCCAATGTCGCCGCCACTATACTAAATTTATACGAATGAAGGTACCTTTAAGTGACATCATCCAAGATGGCGTCCCTTAGATTCCGATTTCTGATAGAATTCTATCAGCTAATCGGAATTAAGGTAGAAAAAATCCTATTGGCTGATGCAATCAGCCAATAGGATTGAGCTTGCATTCTATTGGCTGTTCCAATCAGCCAATAGAATGTGAGCTCAATCCTATTGGCTGATTGGACCAGCCAATAGGATTGAACTTCAATCCTATTGGCTGATTGCATCAGCCAATAGGATTTTTTCCACCGTAATTCCAATTGGCTGATAGAATTCTTGGATGACATCACTTAAAGGTACCTTCATTCGTCTTTAGTCATCAGATGAAGAGGATGCTCTGCATCATGTCTTGAAGGTGGACCGGCTCCGCGTTGGATGGATGAAGATAGAAGATGCCGTCTGGATGAAGACTTCTGCCCGCCTGGAGGACCACTTTGCCCCGCTTGGATGAAGACTTCTCCTGGCTTTGTTGAGGACTTCGGCCCGGATGGATGAAGACTTCTGCCGCTTCCTTGAGGATGGATGTCCGGTCTTCAGAACTGTAAGTCGATCTTCAGGTGGTTATGGTTAGGTTTTTTTTTAAGGCCACCTACATTATATTCATTAACCCCTAATCTTCCGCCCCAATGTCGCCGCAACCTACCTACACTTTTTAACCCCTAATCTTCCTCCCACAACGTCGCCACCACTATAATAAACATATTAACCCCTAAACTGCCGCACTCCCGCATCGCAAACATTAGTTAAATATTATTAACCCCTAATTTGCCACCCCCAACATTGCCAATCCCTACATTATATTTATTAACCCCTAATCTTCAGCCCCAATGTCGTTGCAACCTACCTACACTTATTAACCCCTAATCTTCCGCCCCCAACGTCGCCACCACTATAATAAACATATTAACCCCTAAACCACCGCACTCCCACATCGCAAACATTAGTTAAATATTATTAACACCTCATCTGCCGTCCCCAATGTCGCTGCCACTATACTAAATTTATGCGAATGAAGGTACCTTTAAGTGACGTCATCCAAGATGGCGTCCCTTAGATTCCGATTTCTGATAGAATTCTATCAGCTAATCGGAATTAAGGTAGAAAAAATCCTATTGGCTGATGCAATCAGCCAATAGGATTGAGCTTGCATTCTATTGGCTGTTCCAATCAGCCAATAGAATGTGAGCTCAATCCTATTGGCTGATTGGACCAGTCAATAGGATTGAACTTCAATCCTATTGGCTGATTGCATCAGCCAATAGGATTTTTTCTACCTTAATTCCAATTGGCTGATAGAATTCTATCAGCTAATCGAAATCTAAGGGACGCCATCTTGGATGACATCACTTAAAGGTACCTTCATTCGTCTTTAGTCGTCAGATGAAGAGGATGCTCTGCATCGGATGTCTTGAAGAGGGACCCGCTCCGCGTCGGATGGATGAAGATAGAAGATGCCGTCTGGATGAAGACTTCTGCCCTCCTGGAGGACCACTTCGCCCGGCTTGGATGAAGACTTCTCCTGGCTTTGTTGAGGACTTCGGCCCGGATGGATGAAGACTTCTGCCGCTTCGTTGAGGATGGATGTTCGGTCTTCAGAACTGTAAGTCGATCTTCAGGTGGTTAGTGTTAGGTTTTTTTTAAGGGTGTATTGAGTGGGTTTTATTTTTAGGTTAGGGTTTGGGCCTGCAAAAGAGCTAAATGCCCTTTTAAGGGCAATGCCCATCCAAATATTTGGGGGGTTGTTGTGTGGGTGGTGGGTTTTACTGTTGGTGGGGTTGTTTGTATTTTTTTTTACAGGTAAAAGAGCTAATTACTTTGGGGCAATGCCCCGCAAAAGGCCATTTTAAGGGCTATTGGTAGTTTATTTTAGGCTAGGGTTTTTTTTTTAATTTTGGGGGGGCTTTTTTATTTTGATAGGGCTATTAGATTAGGTGTAATTAGTTTAAATATCTGTAATTTGTTTATTATTTTCTTTAATTTAGTTTTTTTTTTGTATTTTAGCTAATTTAATTTAATTGAGGTAATTGTATTTAATTTAGTTAATTTATTGAATTATAGTGTAGTGTTAGGTGTTATTGTAACTTAGGTTAGGTTTTATTTTACAGGTACTTTTGTATTTATCTTAACTAGGTAGTTATTAAATAGTTAATAACTATTTAATAACTATTGTACCTAGTTAAAATAAATACAAACTTGCCTGTAAAATAAAAATAAACCCTAAGCTAGCTACAATGTAACTATTGGTTATATTGTAGCTAGCTTAGGGTTTATTTTATAGGTAAGTATTTAGTTTTAAATAGGAATAATGTAGTTAATTATAGTAATTTTATTTAGATTTATTTTAATTATTTTTAAGTTAGGGGGTGATAGAGTTAGGGTTAGACTTAGGTTTAGGGGTTAATACATTTAATATAGTGGCAGCGACGTTGGGGGCAGCAGATTAGGGGTTAATAAGTGTAGGTAGGTGGTGGCGACATTGGGGGCTGCAGATTAGGGGTTAATAAATATAATGTAGGTGGCGGCGATGTGGGGGCAGCAGATTAGGGGTTAATAAATATAATGCAGGTGTCGGCGATGTTGGGGGCAGCAGATTAGGGTTAATAAGTGTAAGATTAGGGGTGTTTAGACTCGGGGTTCATGTTAGGGTGTTAGGTGTAGACATACATTTTATTTCCCCATAGGAATCAATGGGGCTGCGTTAGTGAATTTTACGCTGTTTTTTTGCAGGTGTTAGACTTTTTCTCAGCCGGCTCTCCCTGTTGATTCCTATGGGGAAATTGTGCACGAGCACGTATGACCAGCTCACCGCTGACTTAAGCAGCGCTGGTATTGGAGTGCGGTAATGAGCAAAATTTTGCTCAACACTTACTTCTTGTCTTTTATTGACGGGTTTGTAAAAACCCGTAATACCAGCGCTGCAGGTAAGTGAGCGGTGAGAGAAAACTGCTTGTTAGCACCGCATAGCCTCTAATGCAAAACTCGTAATCTAGCCGTTTGTTTCTTAAAGGGACAGTCTAGGATTGAACTTTAATCCTATTGGCTGATTGGATCAGTCAATAGGATTTTATCTACCTTAATTCCGATTGGCTGATAGAATTCTATCAGCCAATCGGAATTCAAGGGATGCCATCTTGGATGATGTCATTTAATGGAACCTTCATTCTTCAGTTGGACTTTGTTGGAAGAGGATGCTCTGCGTCGGATGTCTTGAAGATGGACCTGCTCCGTGCCGGATTGGGTGGGTTTTAGAGTAGGGTT
Source organism: Bombina bombina (assembly GCF_027579735.1). NCBI lineage: Eukaryota > Metazoa > Chordata > Amphibia > Anura > Bombinatoridae > Bombina > Bombina bombina. Next base: position 1,044,971,182 of record NC_069501.1, on the reverse strand, counting down.
GGGTGTGTGGGTGGTGGGTTTTAATGTTGGGGGGTATTGTATTTTTTTTTACAGGTAATAGAGCTGATTACTTTGGGCCAATGCCCCACAAAAGGCCCTTTTAAGGGCTATTTGTAATTAAGTATAGGGTAGGGCTTTATTATTTTGGGGGGCTTTTTTATTTTATTAGGGGGATTAGATTAGGTGTAATTAGTTTAAAAAACTTGTAATTATTTTATTATTTTCTGTAATTTAGTGGGGTTTTTTCGTACTTTAGATAATTTTTTTTCAATTGTATTTAATTGTAGTTAGTTTAGGTAATTAATTTAATTATAGTGTAGTGTTAGGTGTAATTGTAACTTAGGTTAGGATTTATTTTACAGGTATATTTGTCTTTATTTTAACTAGGTAGCTATTAAATAGTTAATCACTATTTAATAACCATTCTACCTAGTTAAAATAAATAAAAAGTTGCCTGTAAAATCAAAATAAATCCTAAGATAGCTACAATGTAACTATTAGTTATATTGTAGCTAGCTTAGTGTTTCTTTTATAGGTATTTAGTTTTAAATAGGAATAATTTAGTTAATGATAGTTATTTTATTTAGATTTATTTAAATTATATTTAAGATAGGGGGGGTTAGGGTTAGGGTAAGACTTAGGTTTAGGGGTTAATAACTTTAATATAGTGGAGGCAACTTTGGGGGCAGCAGATTAGGGGTTAATAAGTGTAGGTAGGTTGTGGCGTCATTGGGGGTGGCAGATTAGGGGTTAATAAATATAATGTAGGGTTCGGCGATGTTGGGGGCATCAGATTAGTGGTTAATAAGTATAATGTAGGTGTCGGCGATGTTGGGGCGGCAGATTAGGGGTTAATAAGTGTAAGATTAGGGGTGTTTAGACTCGAGGTTCATGTTAGGGTGTTAGGTGTAGACATAAATGTATTTCTCCATAGGAATCAATGGGGCTGCGTTAGGAGCTTTACGCTGCTTTTTTGCAGGTGTTAGTTTTTTTTTCAGCCAGCTCTCCCCCATTGAATCCTATGGGGAAATTGTGCACATTTTAACTGCTTACCGCTAACGTAAGCAGCGCTGGTATTGAGGTGAGATGTGGAGCTAAATTTTGATCTACGCTCACTTTTTTGTGGCTAATACCAGCGTTACTGTAGGTGAGCGGTAAGGAAAAACTGCTCGTTAGCACTGCACAGCCTTACCGACAAAACTTGTAATCTAGGCTCATGACTTTTCAGATGGTCAGCAGTAGAAGCAATACACGCCATAGCCAACTCTTTGAGTATACATTCACCTAGATTACGAGGTTTGCGTTAACAGGGGTGCGGTGCAAACTATCAGTTTTCCCTCACCGCTCACTTATAGACAACGCTGGTATTACGGGTTTTTACAAACCCGGCGTTAACCGCAAAAAAGGGAGCGAAGAGCAAAATTTAGCTCCACATCTCACCTCAATACCAGCGCTGCTTACGGTAGTGGTGAGCAGGTAAAACGTGCTTGTGCACGATTTCCCCATAGGAATCAATGGGGGAGAGCCGGATTAAAAAAAACACCTGCAAAAAAGCAGCGTAAAGCTCCTAACGCAGCACGATAGATTCCTATGGGGAAATACATTTTATGTATACACCTAACACCCTAACATGAACCCCGAGTCTAAACACCCCATATATTACACTTATTAACCCCTTTTCTGCCGGCCCCGACATCGCCGCCACCTGCATTATATTATTAACCCCTAATCTGCTGCTCCAGACACCGCCGCCACCTACATTATACTTATGAACCCCTAATCTGCTGTCCCCAACATCGCCGAACCCTACACCTAACCCCCCCTAACTGAAATATAATTTTAATAAATCTAAATAAAATCACTACAATTACCTAAATAATTCCTATTTAAAACTAAATACTTACCTGTAAAATAAATCCTAAAATAGCTACAATATAACTAATAGTTACATTGTATCTATCTTAGGATTTATTTTTATTTTACAGGCACGTTTGTATTTATTTTAACTAGGTACAATAGTTATTAAATAGTTATTAACTATTTAAGAACTACCTAGTCAAAATAAAGACAAATTTACCTGTAAAATAAAACCTAACCTATGTTACAATTACAGCTAACACTACACTATAATTAAATTAATTACCTAAACTAGTGATGTCACGAATAGTTCCCGGCGAATATAGCATATTCGCGTTCGCCGCGGACGGCGAACATATGCAATGTTCGGTCCGCCCCCTATTCTTTATCATTGAGTAAACTTTGACCCTGTACCTCACAGTCAGAAGACACATTACAGTCAATCAGCAGCAGACCCTCCCTCCCAGACCCTCCCACCTCCTGGACAGCATACATTTTAGATTCATTTGGAAGCTGCATTCTTAGTGAGAGGAGGGACAGTGTAGCTGCTGCTGATTTAATAGGGAAATTGATAGATAGGCTAGTGTATTCAGTGTCCACTACAGTCCTGAAGGACTCATCTGATCTCTGCTGTAAGGACAGCACCCCAAAAAGCCCTTTTTAGGGCTAGAACATCAGTCTGCTTTTTTTTTTTTTATTCCTGTGTAATCTAATTGCAGTTGCCTGCCTGCCAGCGTGTGTGTCAGGCTCACAGCGTATACTGTGCCCACTTGCCCAGTGCCACCACTCATATCTGGTGTAACAGTAGTGTACATTTAAAAAAAACAGCACTTTTTTGACTGTGAAATAATAGCAGACAGCTGCCAGTACCCAAGATGGCCGCCAATAAGGCAGATGGGGAGGGTTAGAGAGCTGTTTTGGAGGAGATCAGGGAGGTTGGGGGCTAAGGGGGGATGCTACACCACAGCATATATAAATATGCTTAAAAAAATTAAAAAAAAATTAAAAACCTTTTATTATAAGATGGAGGGGACAATTGTGGGTTGGGGGAGGGAAGGGAGCTGTTTGGGAGGGATCAGGGGGTCTGATGTGTCAGGTGGGAGGCTGATCTCTACACTAAAGCTAAAATTAACCCTGCAAGCTCCCTACAAACTACCTAATTAACCCCTTCACTGCTAGCCATAATACATGTGTGATGCGCAGCAGCATTTAGCGGCCTTCTAATTACCAGAAAGCAAGCCAAAGTCATATATGTCTGCTATTTCTGAACAAAAGGGATCCCAGAGAAGCATTTACAACCATTTGTGCCATAATTGCACAAGCTGTTTGTAAATAATTTCAGTGAGAAACCTAAAATTGCGAAAAAATTTATGTTTTTTTTAAATTTGATCGCATTTGGCGGTGAAATGGTGGCATGAAATATACAAAATGGGCCTCGATCAATACTTTGGGTTGTCTACTACACTACACTTAAGCTAAAATTAACTCTACAAGCTCCCTACAATTACACCTAACACTACACTATAATTAAATTAATTACCTAAACTACATACAATTAATTACAATTTAAATAAATTTAAAAAAAAAAAATCTAAAGTACGGAAAAAAAAACTAAATTACAGAAAATCATAAAATAATTACAAGAATTTTAAACTAATTACATCTACAAAATAAAAAAATAAAAAAAAGCCCCACCCTACACTAAATTACAAATAGCTGTTAAACGGGCCTTTTGCGGGGCATTGCCCCAAAGTAATCATCTCTTTTACCTGTAAAAAAAAGTACAAATACCCCCCCAACATTAAAACCCACCACCCACACAACCAACCCTACTCTAAAACCCACCCAATCCCCCCTTGGAAAAACCTAACACTAACCCCTTGAAGATCACCCTACCTTGAGAAGTCTTCACCCAACCGGGCCGAAGTCCTCCACGAAGCCGGCAGAAGTGGTCCTCCAGATGGGCAGAAGTAGTCCTCCAGACAGGCAGAAGTCTTCATCCAGGCGGCATCTTCTATCTTCATCCATCCGGCGCTGAGCAGCTCCATCTTCAAGACATCCGACGCGGAGCATCCTCTTCTAATGACATCCGACGACTGAATGAAGGTTCCTTTAAATTACATCATCCAAGATGGCGTCCCTTCAATTCCGATTGGCTAATCCAATCAGCCAATAGGATTGAGCTGGCATTCTATTGGCTGATTGAATCAGCCAATAGAATGCAAGCTCAATCCTATTGGCTGATTGGAACAGCCAATAGGATTTTTTCTACCTTAATTCCGATTGGCTGATAGAATTCTAATCAGCCAATCGGAATTGAAGGGACGCCATCTTGGATGACGTCATTTAAAGGAACCTTCATTCAGTCGTTGGATGTCATTAGAAGAGGATGCTCTGCGTCGGATGTCTTGAAGATGGAGCCGCTCCGCGCCGGATGGATGAAGATAGAAGATGCTGCCTGGATGAAGACTTCTGCCCGTCTGGAGGACCACTTCTGCCTGTCTGGAGGACCACTTCTGCCGGCTTCATGGACTATGGCCCGGTTGGGTGAAGACTTCTCAAGGTAGGGTGATCGTCAAGGGGTTAGTGTTAGGTTTTTTTAAGGGGGGATTGGGTGGGTTTTAGAGTAGGGTTGGTTGTGTGGGTGGTGGGTTTTAATGTTGGGGGGGTATTTGTACTTTTTTTTACAGGTAAAAGAGATGATTACTTTGGGGCAATGCCCCGCAAAAGGCCCCTTTAACAGCTATTTGTAATTTAGTGTAGGGTAGGGCTTTTTTTATTTTTTTTTATTTTTTTATATTGTAGATGTAATTAGTTTAAAATTCTTGTAATTATTTTATTATTTTCTGTAATTTAGTTTTTTTTTCCGTACTTTAGATAATTTATTTAAAGTGTAATTAATTGTATGTAGTTTAGGTAATTAATTTAATTATAGTGTAGTGTTAGGTGCAATTGTAACATAGGTTAGGTTTTATTTTACAGGTAAATTTGTCTTTATTTTAACTTGGTAGTTATTAAATAGTTAATAACTATTTAATAACTATTGTACCTAGTTAAAATAAATACAAAGTTGCCTGTAAAATAAAAATAAACCCTAAAATAGATACAATGTAACTATTAGTTATATTGTAGCTAGCTTAGGGTTTATTTTATGGGTACGTATTTAGTTTTAAATAGGAATCATTTAGTTAATGATAGTAATTTTATTTAGATTTATTAAAATTATATTTCAGTTAGGGGGGTTAGGTTTAGGGTTAGACTTAGGTTTAGGGGTTAATACATTTAATATAGTGGCGACGATGTTGGGGGCGGCAGATTAGGGGTTAATAAATGTAGGTAGGTGTCGGCAATGTTAGGGCAGACAGATTATGGGTTAATAATATTTAACTAGTGTTAAATATTAACATATAATAAACATCAAAAAAGAAAAAAGCAAGTGATCCCAATATCCATTTATAAGTAAAAACAGCCTTTATTCTTCATATTAAAATGTTAACATGATACACACAATAAGAGTATCAGGTTTTATGCGTTTCGGCTAGGTGCCGTACTCATAAACCTGATTAGACACAGGTAAGTGCCTACTTAAAAAGGTTACAAAACAGATGGTTATTGGTTGGTGTTAAACACACCCCTATTAACCATTCAATTGCTGAATATACACAATCAAATACTTTTCTCACTCATAGGATACATGAATTTTGTCAGTTATGTCATGTGGGAAACGCAACAAGTGATAAATGGCCACTATATTATATTCCAATTCTCAGAAAGAAGTACAATATGATAATATGAATGCAAATGAGAGAAACAGTGAAATAATGTAATAACAGTGAAACAAGGGAAATCCTCCTGAAATTAGTATGCATACTCATTTTAGATTATTACCAAATTTTTATCAAACATAATCTTAATCTTAAACTTAAAGATATTAAAGTTTAGTGCACATAAATAAATTGATAACAATATTCCTTTGCTAATTATATGTCAGGCTAAAGGATATCTTTATGAATCCATACTAATATTAGTGCCAAATAAGATTAGTAATTTTAGACAAATAAGAGGGGGAATTTTCTTTTAAGATATTTTTAATAATCTAAATAAGAGATCAATTTATGTGGGAGTTAATTCCTCTAATAATTTTATTTCAACTTATGTTGTCTCTTGAAATAATATCTCTTGGAATATGTCTTGGGATATAAGTGAATTTTAGGCATACTGGACCATGAAGCAATTTTACTTCCAATGGTTTATAATGTCAAACTCAGAATTAAACCCATGTGGGATCTGAGTATTTAGCTTCATGATCCAGTACACCTCTTGTCTGGCCAAAAGTTGATCTTTATTACCTCCTCTAGGGGGCAATTTTATAGTTTCAATACCTTGCCATTTAAAGGATCCAGTGTCCTTGCCGTGCACCTCTATAAAGTGTCGTGATAGTGCCGAACATGGTTTTTCATATTTAATGTAACCAAGATGTTCTCTGATCCTTGTCCAGACCTCCCTACTTGTCATTCCAACATACTGTTTGGAGTGTACTTGACACTCTATGAGGTACACGACATAGACACTGGGACACTTTATACATCCCTTGGACAGAAATTTTTCTCCAGTTGAGCAAGAATAAAACTCTTTGCCCTCTGTAATAAAGTCACAGGCCTTACATCTGTGGTCCCCACACTTGTAAGTACCGTAAACTTGTAACCAGGAACTTCTCTTCCTTGAATTGGAGGGCAAAAGACTAGGAGACAAAAGATTGCCCAAAGTCAGATTTTTTGAATAGACACACTTGAACCCTTTTTCGCTGGCTTTTTTCTGGCCGCACCTTTAAAATAACTCTGGTATTGAGAGTCCATATAATGTCAGCGTTAGGCTCCAAAAAAGGAGCGTAGAGCATATTTAACGCAACTGCAACTCTCGATACCAGAGTTGCTTACGGACACGGCCAGCCTCAAAAACGTGCTCGTGCACGATTCCCCCATAGGAAACAATGGGGCTGTTTGAGCTGAAAAAAAACCTAACACCTGCAAAAAAGCCGCGTTCAGCTCCTAACGCAGCCCCATTGTTTGCTATGGGGAAACACTTCCTACGTCTGCACCTAACACTCTAACATGTACCCCGAGTCTAAAAACCCCTAACCTTACACGTATTAACCCCTATTCTGCTGCCCCTGCTATCGCTGACCCCTGTATATTATTTTTAACCCCTAATCTGCTGCTCCGTAAACCGCCGCTACTTACATTATCCCTATATACCCCTAATCTACTGCTCCTAACACCGCCGACCCCTATATTATATTTATTAACCCCAAATCTGCCCCCCACAACGTCGCCTCCACCTGCCTACACTTATTAACCCCTAATCTGCCGAGCGGACCTGAGCGCTACTATAATAAAGTTATTAACCCCTAATCCGCCTCACTAACCCTATAATAAATAGTATTAACCCCTAATCTGCCCTCCCTAACATCGCCGACACCTAACTTCAATTATTAACCCCTAATCTGCCGACTGGAGCTCACCGCTATTCTAATAAATGTATTAACCCCTAAAGCTAAGTCTAACCCTAACACTAACACCCCCCTAAGTTAAATATAATTTTATCTAACGAAATTAATTAACTCTTATTAAATAAATTTTCCTATTTAAAGATAAATACTTACCTGTAAAATAAACCCTAATATAGCTACAATATAAATTATAATTATATTATAGCTATTTTAGGATTAATATTTATTTTACAGGTAACTTTGTAATTATTTTAACCAGGTACAATAGCTATTAAATTGTTAAGAACTATTTAATAGCTAAAATAGTTAAAATAATTACAAATATACCTGTAAAATAAATCCTAACCTAAGTTACAATTAAACCTAACACTACACTATCAATAAATTAATTAAATAAAATACCTATAATTATCTACAATTAAACCTAACACTACACTATCAATAAATAAATTAAATACAATTCCTACAAATAAATACAATGAAATAAACTAACTAAGTTACAAAAAATAAAAAAATATTTACAAACATTAGAAATATATTACAACAATTTTAAACTAATTACACCTACTCTAAGCCCCCTAATAAAATAACAAAGCCCCCAAAATAAAAAAATGCCCTACCCTATTCTAAATTACTAAAGTTCAAAGTTCTTTTACCTTACCAGCCCTGAACAGGGCCCTTTGCGGGGCATGCCCCAAGAAGTTCAGCTCTTTTGCCTGTAAAAAAAAAACATACAATACCCCCCCCAACATTACAACCCACCACCCACATACCCCTAATCTAACCCAAACCCCCCTTAAATAAACCTAACACTAAGCCCCTGAAGATCTCCCTACCTTGAGTCGTCTTCACCCAGCCGAGCCAAATTCTTCATCCAAGCGGAGCAAGAAGAGGTCCTCCATCTGGTAGAAGTCTTCATCCAAGCCGACGACTGAACGACGAATGACGGTTCCTTTAAATGACGTCATCCAAGATGGCGTCCCTCGAATTCCGATTGGCTGATAGGATTCTATCAGCCAATCGGAATTAAGGTAGGAAAAATCTGATTGGCTGATTGAATCAGCCAATCAGATTGAGCTCGCATTCTATTGGCTGATCAGAACAGCCAATAGAATGCGAGCTCAATCTGATTGGCTGATTGGATCAGCCAATCGGATTGAACTTGATTCTGATTGGCTGATTCCATCAGCCAATCAGAATATTCCTACCTTAATTCCGATTGGCTGATAGAATCCTATCAGCCAATCGGAATTCGAGGGACGCTATCTTGGATGACGTCATTTAAAGGAACCGTCATTCGTCGTTCAGTCGTCGGCCAGGATGGATTTTCCGCGTCGGAGGTCTTCAGGATGCTGCCGCTCCGCTCCGGATGGATGACGATAGAAGATGCCTCTTGGATGAAGACTTCAATCGGATGGAAGACCTCTTCTGCCCCGCTTGGATGAAGACTTCTACCGGATGGAGGACCTCTTCTTGCTCCGCTTGGATGAAGAATTTGGCTCGGCTGGGTGAAGACGACTCAAGGTAGGGAGATCTTCAGGGTCTTAGTGTTAGGTTTATTTAAGGGGGGTTTGGGTTAGATTAGGGGTATGTGGGTGGTGGGTTGTAATGTTGGGGGGGGGGTATTGTATGTTTTTTTTTACAGGCAAAAGAGCTGAACTTCTTGGGGCATGCCCCGCAAAGGGCCCTGTTCAGGGCTGGTAAGGTAAAAGAGCTTTGAACTTTAGTAATTTAGAATAGGGTAGGGCATTTTTTTATTTTGGGGGGCTTTGTTATTTTATTAGGGGGCTTAGAGTAGGTGTAATTAGTTTAAAATTGTTGTAATATATTTCTAATGTTTGTAAATATTTTTTTATTTTTTGTAACTTAGTTCTTTTTTATTTTTTGTACTTTAGTTAGTTTATTTCATTGTATTTATTTGTAGGAATTGTATTTAATTTATTTATTGATAGTGTAGTGTTAGGTTTAATTGTAGATAATTATAGGTATTTTATTTAATTAATTTATTGATAGTGTAGTGTTAGGTTTAATTGTAACTTAGGTTAGGATTTATTTTACAGGTATATTTGTAATTATTTTAACTATTTTAGCTATTAAATAGTTCTTAACTATTTAATAGCTATTGTACCTGGTTAAAATAATTACAAAGTTACCTGTAAAATAAATATTAATCCTAAAATAGCTATAATATAATTATAATTTATATTGTAGCTATATTAGGGTTTATTTTACAGGTAAGTATTTATCTTTAAATAGGAATAATTTATTTAATAAGAGTTAATTAATTTCGTTAGATAGAAATTATATTTAATTTAGGGGGGTGTTAGTGTTAGGGTTAGACTTAGCTTTAGGGGTTAATACATTTATTAGAATAGCGGTGAGCTCCAGTCGGCAGATTAGGGGTTAATAATTGAAGTTAGGTGTCGGCGATGTTAGGGAGGGCAGATTAGGGGTTAATACTATTTATTATAGGGTTAGTGAGGCGGATTAGGGGTTAATAACTTTATTATAGTAGCGCTCAGGTCCGCTCGGCAGATTAGGGGTTAATAAGTGTAGGCAGGTGGAGGCGACGTTGAGGGGGGCAGATTAGGGGTTAATAAATATAATATAGGGGTCGGCGGTGTTAGGGGCAGCAGATTAGGGGTACATAGCTATAATGTAGGTGGCGGCTCTTTGCAGTCGGCAGATTAGGGGTTAATTATTGTAGGTAGGTTGCGGAGACGTTGTGGGGGGCAGGTTAGGGGTTAATAAATATAATATAGGGGTCGGCGGTGTTAGGGGCAGCAGATTAGGGGTACATAAGGATAACGTAGGTGGCGGTCGGCAGATTAGGGGTTAAAAAAATTTAATCGAGTGGCGGCGATGTGGGGGGACCTCGGTTTAGGGGTACATAGGTAGTTTATGGGTGTTAGTGTACTTTAGAGTACAGTAGTTAAGAGCTTTATGAACCGGCGTTAGCCCAGAAAGCTCTTACTGACTTTTTTCTGCGGCTGGAGTTTTGTCGTTAGAATTCTAACGCTCACTTCAGACACGACTCTAAATACCGGAGTTAGAAAAATCCCATTGAAAGATAGGATACGCAATTGACATAAGGGGATCTGCGGTATGGAAAAGTCGCGGCTGAAAAGTGAGCGTTAGACCCTTTTTTGACTGACTCCAAATACCGGAGGTAGCCTAAAACCAGCGTTAGGAGCCTCTAAAGCTGGTTTTCACGGCTACCGCCAAACTCCAAATCTAGGCCTACGTTTCTGCAAGGTAATCGCTATCACTACTGCAGATCCTTCTAGCCCTCAAGAACTGGCTCTTTGCAATGCCACTAAATATATGAGGGGGGTGTCCACTTTTGTGGTGCAGGATCGTGTTCCCTGAGATTGGTTTTCTGTAAAGTTTTGAATCAATTTTTCGTGTTAAAGTGACATCCAGAAAATTAACTCTGGAGGAGTGCCACTCATGGGTGAATTTTAAGCCGTGTCTAGCTTCATTTAAGAACCCAAGAAATGATTCGGCCTGTTCCTCACTTCACGACCAGATAAATATCAGGTCGTCTATGAAGCGACGATAGAAAACTACCTCTGCCCCGAGGGTGCTATCACCTCCATAAATGAAAAAGCGCTCAAGCCAGCCCATAAATAAGTTCGCATAGGAGGGGGCAAACTTGGCCCCCATGGCTGTGCCCTTCTTCTGGAGGTAAAAGACCCCCTTGAAGCAGAAGTTGTTGTGCTCTAATAAGTACTGAGTAACACGTAGAATATATGCAATGCTGTCTGTCGTCATGTCAGCACTAGACTTTAGAAAACATTCAATGGCCCTCAAGCCGATATCATGGGGTATGCTGGAGTATAGAGAAACCACATCTATGGTTAGCCAGCTGTAATGTTCATGCCACTCGATACACTCCAGCATACCCAGTACGTGTGAAGTATCACGGATATAGCTGGGCAAAGCCAGGACATATGGCTGTAATACTCCATCTAACCAATCACATAACGGCTCTAAAAGCGAGCCTATCCCTGATATAATGGGACGACCCTTTACATTAGTCACACTTTTATGGACTTTGGGCAGATGATGGAAAACGGGGATAATCGGATGTGTTACATATAAGGAATCTGCTGTTTGTTGATCAAAGATACCTAATTCCACCCCATCATCCAACATCTGCCCAAGCTCGTATTGAAAGCGTTTTGTGGGATTTTGGTCCACAATAGAGTATGCACTGTGATCAGTTAGTTGGCATAATGCCTCATTTACATAGTCTACTTGATCCAATACCACCACACTACCTCCCTTATCAGACTGCCTTATAACAATGTTGTCATTGTTTTGTATTGAAAGGATAGCATCTTTTTCTGATTTAGAGAGATTGTGTGCGGCAGGAGTGGTAGATAAACTAAGTTTCTTCAGATCATCTACTATCCGTTTGTGAAACACCTCCAGCGATTTTCCCCGATTGTGTATGGGGTAGAAGTTTTCTCTGTGGGAATTTGTTTTCAGTTGTTTGACTAGGCATTGCAGACTCCCTTCCTAGACTTTCCAGGGATGTCACACTACATGCTTCTTGAAAGTTGAGAGAGGGAAAATTTGTGAGTTCTGCGATGTCATATGTACATGGCCTAGTATCATCAACTTTAGCTGTCATCTCAAATGTTTATTTAGAGTGATCTTTCTTATAAAGCGATTCAAATCAATTATAGTTTGGAAAAGGTTGAATTTCCTATTTGGACAGAAGCCCAAACCAAGTTCCAAGATCTTTATTTCTGCTTTACTGAGTGCATGCGAAGATAAATTAATGACACTACTGGAGGTCACTATTTTGTCAGTTTGGGATCTCTCAGAGTATATCTGTGTTTGGGGGCATGAGCTTGCTTCCCCCCACCCCCCGTGTGTTTCTGTACCGCATGAAAAACCTGCGGTGTTGTGGCAACTTGTTGTAGTGTACCCAATTCTGATTGTACATTTTGCTGGGGTTTATCTTGTTTTTTAGGCTGTGCAGTTTTTGATCTGGCACCTGCAATGGGTTGGTTATCATTGGCCATATTTATAGCTTGTGGTCTGGATTCAACCTCTTCACCACTAATTTCTAGATCATCATTGTATTCTATGCCAGATCCCTCATCACCAGAAGTTGAAGCTGCTTGTGATGATACATCATCATCAGTTGTTTCAGGGTCAGAGAAAGTAACTCTTTTTTTTTATTTATGATTCTTTCTCTTCTTGTGATGAGGGATAAAAGACTGCATTTCTGTGTTGGCACCTGTACATTGATTACTATCTGTGGTGGTAGTGTGACTAATTTTATTTTGTTTTGATTGGGCGTTTGTATTACTTTTATTATTGAAACTCCTTCTATTACGTTTATTTGTTCTCTGCCATATAAACACCTGGTTATCAGAGTAGTCTTTTTGATCACGTAAAAACTTTGTGTGTTTTATAGAAATCAAATCCTGTCTAGAAGATTCAACAACATCTCTCAACATCACATCAAAACTCACATATTCATCACTTAACTTAAAATTATTTAACTCAGCTTGTAATTTGGCAATATCATTTCTAACCATAATCAACTGGTCACTTTTATACTTGATGAGCATACCCATGAGTCTTAAAGAGCATTCAGAGAGTATGTTGTTCCACTCTCTAATAAAGTCCTGATCAGTCACTTCAAAGTTTGGGAACTTTTTTACCCTTAAGCCCCTGGGAATCATGTGTAATGCTAAGTATTTGTTCAGTACCCAGGAATCTAGTTTGAGTCGTATTTCCTTAAGTCTCAAAATCTCCAGATTATGGAACAAATCTCCCAGCTTAATGTCCATAGATGCAGCAGAAAAGAACTCTTCAAGTTCCAAACCCTCCAAATCCTGATCATTCAAGCTAATGAGTGAGTAGTATTGTGTACAATCAAGTGCGGTATCCATGTTATTAAGCTATAGCAAGTAAAAGGCAACTGTAAAAAATAGTAAAAAAGGAAAAAATTGTAAAAAAGAGGAAATACTGTGTTTAACCCTTGTGAGCCGAATGTGTTTAATGGCAGTCTGGCGATATAGATTGGAATTCTTTGGCACACACATCACACTGGATTGGCTGACCACCCACCACGTGACCTAGCATACGGACTCTCATTGGCTGATTGCACCTAGAGGCAAACCGGAACCGGCTAAACGAAGAGCCGCACAGCTGTGGTAACTGCAGGAGCAATACCCGATGAGCGGCAGCTAAAAGGATTAAGCCACTTTTTGAGAGTAGTCGACGAGCAGTTAGAGCACCTGGATAGCTCTATCTCCGCGAACAGTGGATACTCGCCAGACGAAAATCGTATGGTCGCTGTGGGTGAGTCCCGCTTATGCATTTCTTAAAAGAACATACCATTACTATACATAGAGTGGAATTCTTTTGTGTACAGTGTATATGTTTGATGAGTGCCACTACGCCATATCGCCTTCACTAGTTAACACGGGACTGTGGACTGCCATTAAACACATTCGGCTCACAAGGGTTAAACACAGTATTTCCTCTTTTTTAATATAATAAACATATTAACTAGGGGTTAATATGTTTATTATAGTGGCGGCGATGTCCTGTTCGGCAGATTAGGGGTTACAAACTTTATTTTAGTGTTTGCAATGTGGGGGGGGGGGGCTCGGTTTAGGGGTTAATGGGTAGTTTATGGGTGTTAGTGTACTTTTTAGCACTTTAGTTAAGAGTTTTATGCTACGGCATTGTAGTGTAAAACTCTTAACTACTGACTTTTAAATGCGGTTCCAGGCTTGACAGGAGAGGGTCTACCGCTCACTTTTGGTTAGACTCGTAATACCGACTTTATGCAAGTCCCATTAAAAATATAGGATACGCAATTGACGTAAGTGGATTTGAAGTATTTCCGAGTCTGGCCAAAAAAGTGAGCGGGGAGCCTGTCATTTCAAGACTCGAAATACCAGTGGGAGTTAAAAAGCAGCTTTTTAACCCTAATGCACAACTCGTAATCTAGCCGATTGTGTTTTAATACTGGTGCATGGGCCCTAAGGCCAAATATGTGTGTATATATAACAGTAATAACTTTTACTAGAAGCATTTTTACTAATAGAAATATATTGTAAAAATGCTTATATTTCAACTTGAAATACACCCATGCACATTTCATTTTTGACCTTTTTATCCCTTTAAACAAAAATTGGGTAAAGAGAATCAATATTTATTTATATTTAAAATGATGTGTACACAATTGTCGTAATTTGATTTGTTCCATTAGGTATAGCTGTTTTTTGTACTTAAGGTTGCACAAAACTATAGGAAACATATATTACAGTCAACCTATTTTTCTTCTGACACTAGATAAGCCATTTACAATACAATATGTCAAGATATGGTAGTAAAGTCTTTAGATTCATTTCCTGGTGATTTTTTTCCACTTTTAAAATACTGCAAAAGGTGAAAAGGAAAATTTCCACAGACGTAGACCATATATCTGTGACAATAATGTAAATCTGAGTTTTTCTCTAGAGATTGAATAGGTCATTTTTATTCCTGGAGTAGAAGTACTGTCAAACATTTTTTCTCAGGTGTAAAGCAAAAAAATCAGGTTGTTCACGCACTGCTAAGTTTAAACTGTTACGCAGGTTTACTATGGGAATAACATAGCATGGGCTGGCCTGTCTGAGTACTTGCAAAGGTTACCGATAATGTTGCAAGTAAGCTTAGAAATTTGTGCATTGCAATAAAAACAAAACACAGGCAAATAAACTATATAATGTAAAAACGTTGTGCACAACTAAATTTATGTATTTAAAATGTTCTAATGCAAAAAACATACAGGTAGTAAGTAATACATTTCAACTACAAAAACACTAGCTACTAGCCCAGAGGGCAAAAGTTAGTAGTCCACTCAATGTTAAAGATAGGAAAAAGTGTCCACTGCAATTTCTAAGTCATCCGGGACCACTGGAAATTTTAAGCCCTGTATGTATATTTACTGTATATATATATATATATATATATATATATATATATATATATATATATATATATACACAGTATATATATATATATATATATATACTAGTCCTAAAGCCCCTATACACAGGCCATTTTTTGCAGTACAGCAGTCCCACCCCTTGCTCTCTCCCCCCCCCCCCCTATTTTGCTCTCTCTCTTCTCCCTCTCTTTTGCTCTCTCTCTCTCCCTTCTCTTTTGCTCTCTCTCTCCCCCCTCTCTTTTAAGCTCTCTCCCATCTCTTTTGCGCTCTCTCTATCCCCCTCTCTTTTGCTCTCTCTCTCTCTCTCTCTCCCCCCTCTCTTTTGCTCTCTCTCTCCCCCTCTCTTTTTCTCTCTCTCTGCCCCCCCCTTCAGTTTTGCGCTCTCCCCCCTCTCATTTGCTCTCTCCCATTTTTTTTTTTGCTATCTCTCCCCCTTCTCTTTTGCTCTCTCTCCCCCTCTCTTTTGCTCTCTCTCCCCACTCTTTTGCTCTCTCTCCCCCTCTCTTTTGCTCTCTCACCCCCTTTATTTTGCTCTCTCTCCCCCTCTCTTTTGCTCTTTCTCCCCCTCTCTTTTGCCCTCTCTCTCCTCTCTTTTGCACTCTCTCTCTCACCTTCTGTTTTGTCCGCTTATTCTCTTACCCTCTCTTTTGCTTGCTCTCTCTCTCCCCCTCTCTTTTGCTCTCCCTCTCCCCTCTC
The DNA here is from genome assembly GCF_027579735.1 of Bombina bombina. Classification (NCBI taxonomy): domain Eukaryota; kingdom Metazoa; phylum Chordata; class Amphibia; order Anura; family Bombinatoridae; genus Bombina; species Bombina bombina. The sequence continues at coordinate 1,044,955,151 of NC_069501.1, read as the reverse complement.
TTTTGCTCTATCTCCCCCCTCTCTTTTGCTCTCTCTCCCCCCTCTCTTTTGCTCTCTCTCTCTCCCCCTCTCTTTTGCTCTCTCTCTCCCCCCTCTCTTTTCCACTAACTCCCCCCCTCTCTTTGCTCTCTCTCTCTCCTTCTTTTGCTCTCTCTCTCCCCCTCTTTCTTTTGCTCTCTCTCTCCTCCCTCTCTTTTGATCTCTCTCCCCCACCCTTTTGATCTCTCTCTTACCCCACTCTTTTGCTCTCTCCCCCTCTCTTTTGTGCTCTCTCTCTGTCTCCCCCCTCTCTTTTGCTCTCTCTGTCTCCCCCTCTTTTGCACTCTCTCTCCCCCTCTTTTGCTCTCTCTCTCTCCCCCTCTTTTGCTCTCTCTCCCCCTCTCTTTTGTGCTCTCCCTCCCCTGTATTTTGCTCTCTCTCACCCTTCTTTTTTGCTCTCTCTCACCTCTCTTTTGCTCTCTCATCCCTCTATTTTGCTCTCTCTCCCCCTCTTTTGCTCTAAATCTCCCCTCTTGTGCTGCTCTCTCTCTCATGCAGACACTCAGAGAGCCACGGCAGCTCCTGCATGGCCCCGCCCCATCATACTCAAACTCCGCCCCTTCATGTCCAGCTCTGACCCCTTCACAACGCAGCTCCGCCCTTTCACGGCTGGTCAGCTCTGCCCCCTTCATGGATTAGGTGCCAGCAGCCAGCCCAGGTCAGTTTGTTGAAGGCCAGGTGTGTTTGTCCTTGTGCACTCTCTACTGCGCATGACAGCTTCGGACAAACACACTTGGCCTTTTATATTATAGGATATATACTGTATATATATAATATATATATATATATATATATATATATATATATATATATATTTATACCATCATTGTAGAAAAGTACTCACTGGACATCACTATTAAAATGTAACTTTGAATTCCACAGGTTAAAAATACACAACATTTCGGAAGCAGTCCGGTTCCTTTTTCAAATGTTAAATACAGGTCCCAAGTCAAGAAACAGTTATTACTCCTACACCCATTCACCCAATAAATGGTGAGAACAATCAAACGAATAAGTAAACACAGGTTTACCAATCACGCCGATATTCCATGTGCGGCTACCACCGTCCCATACTACTGATGTTATCAGTGCACGTTGTAACCTGATTTGTCAGTAGATGGAAAGAAAGGACGGATAGGGTTTTGACAGCTGTCAAAACAAAACAAAGCTCTATGCCTTAGCAATGTCGCGCACCTCGTACCGATCGCACAAGATGCGGTTCATCAGGGCACATAACCATAATATATATGTAGTCAAGTGGCATTATAATCGTAAACATTGTTGCAAAAATATAATTATAAAAACATCCATTCATTACAAAATATGTATGTGGTGTAAGATTCAATTGCATAGACACTTCATGTATATCATGGAGTATGGTAGAAGAGACAGAGGTAACCAATCCATAATGTGCTGTTCACTGGTATCTATCTTTGTGCTCATTTGGTAGCATACATATGCACTTCAATTTTTCTTCATTCTCTTGCTTTTGTTATTTGAAAAAGATAGCATCTAAGCTATTTTTTTGGTTCAGAACCATGGAAAGCAGTTGTTTATTGGTGGGTGAATTTATCCACCAATCGGCAAGAACAACTCAGTTTGTTCACCAAAAATGGGCCAGCATCTAAACTTACATTCTTGCATTTCAAATAAAGATACCAAGAGAATGAAGACAATTTGATAATAGGAGTCAATTAGAAAGTTGCTTAAAATTGCATGCTCTATCTGAATCACAAAATAAAAAATTTGGGTTCAGTGTCCCTTTAATCCACCCATCAATGAAAGAAGGGGCTAAAGTCCAGTACTGTATTCAATCCTCTTGGCATTACTGTGTCCAGGGTATAGATCTATCTGATCTCCATTTGCAGTAACCTCTGTGCTCTGTTGCCTCCCCTTGGCATGGGGAGTACATGATCTATCAACATAGTTCTCAAGCTGGATACACTATGCTTGTGTTCAACAAAATGGTGTGCCACAGGCTGTTTAGAGTCACCATTTTTAATGGCTTCCCTGATAGCATATCTTTGGTTTGCCAACCTTTCTCTAAAATATGTCTTTCCAACGTAAACCAAGGAGCACGGGCACATAAGGATATAAATGACATGATCGCTGGTGCATGTAAGACTATGGTGGATCTTAAACCATTTGTTTTGGTGTGGATGCTGAAAAGAGGATCCCTTAACCATGCTATTACAGGTTATGCAATCACCACACTGATAGCAACCCTTCTTTGTGGATTTTAGCCAAGTGGTCTTCTGGTAGCACCTTTCAGGGTCAGTCTTAACCAAAATATCTATTAGCTTACGTGATTACACCATTCTCCATGGATCCACATATTGGAATGATAAGGACCTGTCCTGTTTGACCAATTCCCAACGCTGTCTTACAAAAGACCTTAACTGGTTGTGGGAAGTGTCATATGTGGTCACAAAGTTGATCCTATCCATCTTGGGCATATTGGGAGTCACCCCATCCCTGTCAATTACCTCGTCCTGGAATGTTCCAGGACCTTAGGTTTTGTTTCTTGAATTAGTCTGGGATCATAGCCACGTTCCTGCAGCTTGTCTTGCATCATGTCTAACTGAATTAACATGATTGGTACCTCTCTGTTTTTGTGGACCACTCTAGTAAGTTGAGAAGTGACCACTCCCCGTTTCTGATGTAAAGGATGACAGATGTGTGCCACAAGTAATGAGTTTCTGTCAATAGGTTTAGTATAAAGTGAAGATCCAAACCTACAACCTAATTCTGATTTCACCTTAAAAATAATAAGGTCAAGAAAATGCACATTTTTACTAGAATATTCTAATTTGAATTTGATAGGCATCTCTAACTGGTTGAGGATATTCTCCCAACCTCCAAATTGTCTTTATTACCCCGCCAAACCATAAAGACGTTGTCAATATAGCGGGTGTAATAAATCACCTGTTAACATTGTGTTGACTTCATGATCATTAACTCGTAACAGGCCATGTACAGATTGGCATATGTGGGGGCCATATTCGACCCCCAGGCCATACCAGAAATTTGCAAATAATAGTCTGTCTCAAATTTAAAATAGTTCTTCTGTAAACAACAATTGTAACAAGAATTTGGTCGGTGGACCAGAATAGTGTGCAGAATGGATCTCACAGCCCGCACTCCACCCTCATGAGGGATGGAGGTATAAAGTAGGGGTGTGCTGGGCCTCTCTGATACACTGTAAGATGGGCTGCACCTGCACCGCCTTATATAAGGACAGCGCGGCCGTGAAACTGAGAACTGCAGGGGACATATAATATATGTGCAATTCCTATCGCCCGACGCCCAGGACATGCAGTTCTGTGTGCTGGGCATGGGGTTTCTTTTTACATTTATCCCTGCTGCAGGCAAGCAGACAGCAGCAGGGCTAAAGTTTCTTTTTTAATTTTGTTATTTTAATAGTGGCCAGAGGGGGGTGCAGCGGTAGTGTGAGAACTTGAGAGCAGTAATAGAAGCCTGTGCACAGCAAATTGTTACAGCCTGCGCGCAGGCTTCTGTAGAGCTGAGAGGGCCATGTGACCTGAAATGCAGCATCAGCTGTAATCGAGGGAGGCCAGGTGAAAAACCATTTTGGATTTTGCTCTAACTGTCATCTCACATGATGAACATTAATAAATATTATGAACTACATTTTTGTGGTATTGAGTGCTTGGCACTAATATTTTACCTTGAGGGCAGTTAGTGCTCAAGAGCAATACAAAGTTAGTGCACTACTTTGAATTTGACCCAATATGTACATGTGTGACTGGCGGCATAGGTTTCCTCAAATTTATTTTATCTGCAAAGACATTTATTTATAATTGAAATAAAAAAAAAAATATATATATATATATATATATTTATTTATGAATAATGGTTACAGGGTAAAAATTCTAACACTTAAGAGGAATGATCATGCACTTTAAAGTCATAATCATACGGTCATTAGTGATGTCGCAAACTGTTCGCCGGAGAACAGTTCCTGGCGATCTTAGCTTGTTCGCGTTCGCTGCGGCGGGCAAACATATGCGATGTTCGATCCGCCCCCTATTCGTCATCATTGAGAAAACTTTGACCCTGTATCTCAGTCTGCATACACATTACAGCAAATCAGCAGCAGACACTCCCTCACAGACCCTCCCAGCTCCTGGGCAGCAGCCATTTTAGATTCATTACGATCCTGCATTCTTAGTGAAAGGAGGTTTAGTGCTGCTGCTGCTGATTTTATAGGAAAATAGATAGCTAGGCTAGTGTATTTAGTGTCCACTACAGTCCTGAAGGACTCATCTAATCTCTGCTGTAAGGACAGCACCCCAAAAAGCCCTTTTTAGGGCTAGAACTTCAGTCTTTTTTTTGTAATTTTATTTGCATTTGCCTGCCTGTCAGCCTGTGTGTGAGGCTCACAGCATATACTGTGATTAGTTCCACCACTGATATCTGCTTAACATTAGTGTAAATTTAAAAAAAAAAACTTTTACATCATTTTGCTAGTGTAATCTAATTTCATTTTCTATCAGGCCTGTGTGTCAGGCCCACATCATATACTGTGATTAATTCTTCTGTGCCACCACTGATATCTGGTTAACATTAGTGTAAATTTAAAAAAAAAAAACTTTTACATTATTTTGCTAGTGTAATCTAATTTCATTTTCCATCAGGCCTGTGTGTCAGGCCCACATCATATACTGTGATTAATAGCTCTGTTTTCCACCACTTATATCTGGTGTAACATTAGTGTAATTTAAAAAAAAAAAAAACTTTTACATCAGTCTTCTAGTGTTATTTAATTTTAGTTGCCAGGCCAGCCTGCCACTAGTGCCAGCCTGTGTGTCAGGCTGCCAGCATATACTGTGCCTACTTCCATCCTCAGTGTCACCACTCCTATCTGGTGTAACATTAGTTTAAATTTTGTAAAAGAAAACTTTTACATCACTCTTCTAGTGTTATTTAATTTTAGTTGCCAGGCCAGCCTGCCACTAGTGCCAGCCTGTGTGTCAGGCTGCCAGCATATACTGTGCCTACTTCCATCCTCAGTGCCACCACTCCTATCTGTTGTAACATTAGTGTAACTTTTTTTTAAAAAAACTTTTACATCAGTCTGCTAGTGTTATTTAATTGCAGTTGCCTGTCTGCCAGCGTGTGTGCCAGGCCCACTTTCCAATTAGTGCCACGAATCATATTTGTTATAACAGTAGTGTAAATATTTAAAATAAAAACTTTTTTGACTGTGAATCATCAGTCTGCTAGTGCAATTGAATTGCAGTTGCCTTCCAGCGTGTGTGCCAGGCCCACTTGCCAACTAGTGCCACCAATCATATTTGTTATAACAGTATTGTAAATATTTAAAAAAATAAAATTTTTGACTGTGAAACATCAGTCAGCTAGTGTGATCTAATTGCAGTTGCCTGCCTCCCAGCGTGTGTGCCAGGCCCATTTGCCAACTAGTGCCACCAACCATATATGTTATAACAGTAGTGTAAATATTTAAAAAAAAAAACCTTTTTTGACTGTGAAACATCAGTCTGCTAGTGTAATCTAATTGAAGTTGCCTGCCTGCCAGCGTGTGTGCCAGGCCCACTTGCCAACTAGTGCCACCAATCATATTTGTTATAACAGTATTGTAAATATTTAAAATAAAAACTTTTTTGACTGTGAATAATCAGTCTGCTAGTGCAATTGAATTGCAGTTGCCTGCCTGCCTGCCTGCCAGCGTGTGTGCCAGGCCCACTTGCCAACTAGTGCCACCAATCATATTTGTTAAAACAGTATTAAAAATTTTTTTTTTTGACTGTGAAACATTAGTTAGCTAGTGTAATCTAATTGCAGTTGCCTGCCTCCCAGCGTGTGTGCCAGGCCCACTTGCCAACTAGTGCCACCAATCATATTTGTTAAAACAGTATTATAAATATTTAAAACAAAAACTTTTTTGACTGTGAAACATCAGTCTGCTAGTGTAATCTAATTGAAGTTGCCTGCCTGCCAGCGTGTGTGCCAGGCCCACTTGCCAACTAGTGCCACCAATCATATTTGTTATAACAGTATTGTAAATATTTAAAATAAAAACTTTTTTGACTGTGAATCATCAGTCTGCTAGTGCAATTGAATTGCAGTTGCCTGCCTGCCAGCGTGTGTGCCAGGCCCACTTGCCAACTAGTGCCACCAATCATATTTGTTATAACAGTACTGTAAATATTTTTTTTAAAATTTTTTTGACTGTGAAACATCAGTCAGCTAGTGTAATCTAATTGCAGTTTCCTGCCTCCCAGCTTGTGTGCCAGGCCCACTTGCCAACTAGTGCCACCAATCATATTTGTTAAAACAGTATTAAAAAAAAATTTTTTTTACTGTGAAACATTAGTTAGCTAGTGTAATCTAATTGCAGTTGCCTGCCTCCCAGCGTGTGTGCCAGGCCCACTTGCCAACTAGTGCCACCAATCATATTTGTTAAAACAGTATTATAAATATTTAAAACAAAAACTTTTTTGACTGTGAAACATCAGTCTGCTAGTGTAATCTAATTGAAGTTGCCTGCCTGCCAGCGTGTGTGCCAGGCCCACTTGCCAACTAGTGCCACCAATCATATTTGTTATAACAGTATTGTAAATATTTAAAATAAAAACTTTTTTGACTGTGAATCATCAGTCTGCTAGTGCAATTGAATTGCAGTTGCCTGCCTGCCAGCGTGTGTGCCAGGCCCACTTGCCAACTAGTGCCACCAATCATATTTGTTATAACAGTACTGTAAATATTTTTTTTAAATTTTTTTTGACTGTGAAACATCAGTCAGCTAGTGTAATCTAATTGCAGTTTCCTGCCTCCCAGCTTGTGTGCCAGGCCCACTTGCCAACTAGTGCCACCAATCATATTTGTTATAACAGTAGTGTAAATATTAAATAAAAAAACTTTTTTGACTGTGAAACATCAGTCTGCTATTGTAATCTAATTGAAGTTGCCTGCCTGCCAGCATGTGTGCCAAGCTCCATTTGCCAAGTTAGTGTCACCACTCATATTTGTTGTAACAGTAGTGTAAATATTTCAAACAAAAACTTTTTTGACTGTGAAACATCAGTCAGCTAGTGCAATCTAATTGCAGTTGCCTGCCTGCCAGCGTGTGTGCCAGTCCCACTTGCCAACTAGTGCCACCATTCATATTTGTTATAACAGTAGTGTCAATATTTAATAAAAAAACTTTTTTGACTGTGAAACATCAGTCTGCTATTGTAATCTAATTAAAGTTGCATGCCTGCCAGCGTGTGTGCAAGGCCCACTTGCCAAGTTAGTGGCACCACTCATATTTGTTGTAACAGTACTTTTAATATTTAAAAAATAAACATTTTTGACTTTGAAACATCAGTCTGCTTTTTTGTGTCAGGCTCACATCGTATACTGTGCCCATTTGCCCAGTGCCACCACTCATAATTTGTTTAATAGTAGTGTAAGTGTACATTTTAAAAAAAATGAAAGGCAGAGGCAGGCCACCCCGCATGTGCCGTCGTGGTCGTGGTGCTGTAATTCCCTTAGACCCTACAACTATGCACAGGGTTCAGAGGCCACGTGCCATGGACGCGAAAAGTTCTGAGGAGGACCTAGTTGAATGGCTAACACAGGACACCCAATCTTCTACAGCTTCCGCTCCTAACCTTGACGCACCATCCACCTCCAGCTTAGCTTCGGGCACCTCTCAAGTGACCAGTGCCACTCGCCCGCCTGCCGCCACCACCAACACTAGCACCACAGCCGCTTCACTTGATCTGTCAGAGGAGTTATTGACACATCAGCTGGAAGAAATGAGTGATGCGGAACCATCATTGACAGAGGATGTAGATAACAGTGATATGTCTCAGTCAGGCAGAATTACAGACATGGATGTACGGTGTGATGATGATCTTGATGTTGTACCCGCTGCTGCTTCCTTTGTTGATTTGTCAGATACAAGTGAAGCGGTTGATGATGATGTGTCCGTGGATGTCACGTGGGTGCCCGCTAGAAGAGAAGAAGAAGAGGGGGAAAGTTCAGATGGGGAGAGGAGGAGGAGACGAGTTGGAAGCAGGGGGAGGTCATCGCAAGGAGCTAGTGGCACAGTCAGACAGTATGCATCGGCACCCGGGGTCAGGCAGACAGCACGCCAATCAACGCATGCTGTTGCCACCACCAGAATTCCGTCGTCGCAGAGCTCAGCACTGTGGCATTTTTTTTGTGTGTCTGCCTCTGACAACAGCGATGCCATTTGCAACCTGTGCCAAAAGAAACTGAGTCGTGGGAAGTCCCACACCCACCTAGGTACAACTGCTTTGCGAAGGCACATGGTCTCACATCGCAAACGCCAATGGGAAGAACACATGAGTAGAAGCAGCACACAAACTCAAAGCCGCCATCCTCCTCCTGGTCCAGCATCTTCAGCCACGTCAACCACTGCTGTCCTCCTTGCCCCCTCTCAACCATCCTCCACTCAGTCTCTCTTACGTAGCAGTTCCTGGTCATCTGCCCACAGTCAGGTGTCTGTCAAGGACATGTTTGAGTGTAAGAAGCCAATTTCCCAAAGTCACCCCCTTGCCTGGCATCTGACAGCTGGCTTGTCTGAACTCTTAGCCCGCCAGCTTTTACCATACAAGCTGGTGGAGTCTGAGGCGTTCAAAAAATTTGTATCTATTGGGACACCGTAGTGGAAGGTACCCGGCCAAAATTTCTTTTCACAAAAGGCAATCCCCAACCTGTACTCGATTGTGCGAAAGGAAGTAATGGCATGTCTGGCACACAGCGTTGGGGCAAGGGTCCATCTGACCACTTATAGCTGGTCTGCAAAACATGGTCAGGGCAGGTATATCACCTACACTGCGCATTGGGTAAACCTGCTGACGGCTGACAAGCATGGAATGCGTGGCTCTGCAGAGGAGTTGGTGACACCACCATGACTTGCAGGCAGGCCTGCTGCTACCTCCTCTACTCCTCCTACTCCATCCTCTTCCATAACCTCTTCCTTGGCTGAGTCCTCTTCTGCTGCTGCATCTTGCTCCACATCAACGGCACCCCCCCCCCAGCTCCCCAGGTACTATTCAACATCCCGGATAAGGCAGTGTCACGCCGTCTTGGGGTTGACTTGCCTGAAAGCCGAGAGTCACACTGCACCAGCACTCCTGTCCGCCCTGAACGCACAGGTGGATCAGTGGCTGACTCCGCACCAACTGGAGATTGGCAAAGTTGTTTCTGACAATGGAAGTAATTTGGTGGCGGCATTGAAATTGGGCAAGTTGACACATGTGCCATGCATGGCACATGTGTGTAATCTGATTGTACAATGCTTTGTGTGTAAGTACCCAGGCTTACAGGACGTCCTGAAGCAGGCCAGGAAGGTGTGTGGCCATTTCAGGCATTCCTACACGGCCATAGCACACTTGTCAGATATCCAGCGTCGAAACAACCTGCCAGTGAGGCGCTTGATTTGCGACAGCCCGACACGGTGGAATTCAACACTCCTAATGTTTGACCGCCTGCTACAACAAGAAAAAGCTGTTAACGAGTATTTGTATGACCGGGGTGCTAGGACAGCCTCTGGGGAGCTGAGGATTTTTTTGCCACGTTACTGGACGCTCATGCGCAATGCCTGTAGGCTTATGCGTCCTTTTGAGGAGGTGACAAACCTAGTGAGTCACACCGAAGGCACCATCAGTGACATCATACCATTTGTTTTTCTTCCTGGAGCGTGCCCTGCGAAGAGTGCTGGATCAGGCCGTAGATGAGCGTGAAGAGGAAGAGTTGTGGTCTCCATCACCACTAGAAACAGCCTTATCAGCATCGCTTGCAGGACCAGCGGCAACGCAGGAAGATTATTGTGAGGAAGAGGAGTCAGAGGAGGAATGTGGCTTTGAGGAGGAGGAGGAAGACCAAGCACAACAGGCATCCCAGGGTGCTCGTTGTTGTCACCTATCTGGTACCCGTGGTGTTGTATGTGGCTGGGGGAAAGAAGATACCTTCAGTGAGATCAGTGAGGACGAGGAAAGGGACATGATTAGCTCGGCATCCAACCTTGTGCAAATGGGGTCTTTCATGCTGTCGTGCCTGTTTAGGGACCCTCGTATAAAAAAGCTGAAGGAGAACGACCTGTACTGGGTGTCCTCGCTACTAGACCCCCGGTATAAGCATAAAGTTATTGAAATGTTACCGAATTCACACAAGTCGGAAAGGATGGAGCAGTTCCAAAATAAATTAAAAAGTATGCTTTACACAGCTTATAAGGGGGATGTCACAACACAACGGGAAACTAACAGGGGAAGAGATGAAAGTAATCCTCCTCCCACGACCACGCCGGCAAGGACAGTACGCTTTCCAGACGTATTGTTGATGGAGGACATGCGGACCTTTTTAACTCCTATGCATCGTTACAGCCCTTCAGGATCCAGCCTCAGAGAAAGACTCAACCGACAGGTAGCAGACTACCTAGCATTAACTGCGGATCTCGGCACTCTGAGGAGCGATGGACCCCTTGACTACTGGGTGTGCAGGCTTGCCCTGTGGCTTGAGCTATACCAATTTGCAATCGAACTTCTGGCCTGCCCCGCTTCAAGTGTCCTGTCAGAAAGGACCTTCAGTGCAGCAGGAGGTATTGTCACTGAGAAGAGAAGTCGCCTAGGTCAAAAAAGTCTTGATTATCTCACCTTTATTAAAATGAATGAGGGATGGATCCTGAAGGGACTGACATTGTGCGATACATTAGAGTAAAAAAGGCCTGATGAGATGAGCTGCCTTGGGCTACAAATGGTACACACGCTGCTGTATTTTATCTTCGAATGGCGGATGACTTGCGTGACTTACCCGCCAACAACTAGGGTTCAAGCCGCAATGTTTTATGGCACTTTCTAACTGTCAAACAAACATCAATTTTTCTGGCTGCTGCTACAGCAGCAGCTGCAACAATACCTAATTTTTCAGGCAGTTTTACATGCCTAATTTTTCTGGCCTCTGGTGCTGCACTGTGGCTACAAAGCCCAAACCAAAAAAAAGGCACATAACAGTGATTAAACAGTTAAGAATAGTACTACTTAACACACCACTCATATCTGGTGGCACAGATATGGGGAGTAAAAGGGATTAAAGTGCTAAGAATAGTACTACTTAACACAACCTTACCATGGGTCTCAGACCGCATGTCTTATTGTTATATTTTGTAAGGGTAATTATATATCATGCAGGCCATATAGACCACCTCCCCGGATAGGGGGAGTAAAAGGGATTAAACTGCTAAGAATAGTACTACTTAACACAACCTGACCATGGGTCCCAGACCACATGTCTTATTGTTATACTTTGTCAGGGTAATTATATATCATGCAGGCCATATAGACCTCCCCCGATAGGGGGAGTTACAGGGATTAAAGTGCTAAGAATACTACTACTTAACACAACCTAGTTAACATGGGTCCCAGACCACATGTTTTGTTGTTATACTTTGTCAAGGTAATCATGCAGGCCATATAGACCTCCCACGATAGGGGGAGTTACAGGGATTAAAGTGCTAAGAATAGTATTACTTAACACAACCTAGTTACCATGGGTCCCAGACCGCATGTTTTATTGTTATACTTTGTCAGGGTAATCAGGCAGGCCATATAGACCTCCCCCGATAGGGGGAGTAACAGGGATTAAACTGCTAAGAATAGTACTACTTAACACAACCTAGTTACCATGGGTCCCAGACCGCATGTTTTATTATTATACTTTGTCAGGGTAATCAGGCAGGCCATATAGACCTCCCCCGATAGGGGGAGTAACAGGGATTAAACTGCTAAGAATAGTACTACTTAACACAACCTGACTATGGGTCCCAGACCACATGTCTTATTGTTATACTTTGTCAGGGTAATTATATATCATGCAGGCCATATAGACCTCCCCCGATAGGGGGAGTTACAGGGATTAAAGTGCTAAGAATACTACTACTTAACACAACCTAGTTAACATGGGTCCCAGACCACATGTTTTGTTGTTATACTTTGTCAGGGTAATCAGGCAGGCCATATAGACCTCCCCCGATAGGGGGAGTAACAGGGATTAAACTGCTAAGAATAGTACTACTTAACACAACCTAGTTACCATGGGTCCCAGACCGCATGTTTTATTATTATACTTTGTCAGGGTAATCAGGCAGGCCATATAGACCTCCCCCGATAGGGGGAGTAACAGGGATTAAACTGCTAAGAATAGTACTACTTAACACAACCTAGTTACCATGGGTCCCAGACCGCATGTTTTATTGTTATACTTTGTCAGGGTAATCAGGCAGGCCATATAGACCTCCCCCGATAGAGGGAGTAACAGGGATCAAACTGCTAAGAATAGTACTACTTAAGGGGACACTCAAGTCAAAATTAACCTTCATGATTCAGATACAGCATGTTATTTTAAACAACTTTCCAATTTACTTCCATTAACAAAATGTGCACAGTATTTTAATATTTACACTTTTTGAGTCAACAGCTCCTACTGAGCATGTGCAAGAATTCACAGCATATACGTATATGCATTTTTGATTGGCTGATTGCTGTCACATTGTACAGGGGGAGTGGAAATATACATAACTTTGCAATTTATTTTAAAAAAATCTACTACTCATTTGAAGTTCAGACTAAGTGCTATTGCATTGTCTTGTTATCTTGCATTTGTTGATTATGTAAATCTATTTTATTGACTGGTCCTTTAACACAACCTAGTTACCATGGGTCTCAGACCGCATGTTTTATTATTATACTTTGTCAGGGTAATCAGGCAGGCCATATAGACCTCCCCCGATAGGGGGAGTAACAGGGATTAAACTGCTAAGAATAGTACTACTTAACACAACCTAGTTACCATGGGTCCCAGACCGCATGTTTTATTATTATACTTTGTCAGGGTAATCAGGCAGGCCATATAGACCTCCCCCGATAGGGGGAGTAACAGGGATTAAACTGCTAAGAATAGTACTACTTAACACAACCTGACTATGGGTCCCAGACCACATGTCTTATTGTTATACTTTGTCAGGGTAATTATATATCATGCAGGCCATATAGACCTCCCCCGATAGGGGGAGTTACAGGGATTAAAGTGCTAAGAATACTACTACTTAACACAACCTAGTTAACATGGGTCCCAGACCACATGTTTTGTTGTTATACTTTGTCAAGGTATTCATACAGGCCATATAGACCTCCCCCGATAGGGGGAGTAACAGGGATTAAACTGCTAAGAATAGTACTACTTAACACAACCTAGTTACCATGGGTCCCAGACCACATGTTTTATTATTATACTTTGTCAGGGTAATCAGGCAGGCCATATAGACCTCCCCCGATAGGGGGAGTAACAGGGATTAAACTGCTAAGAATAGTACTACTTAACACAACCTAGTTACCATGGGTCCCAGACCGCATGTTTTATTGTTATACTTTGTCAGGGTAATCAGGCAGGCCATATAGACCTCCCCCGATAGAGGGAGTAACAGGGATCAAACTGCTAAGAATAGTACTACTTAAGGGGACACTCAAGTCAAAATTAACCTTCATGATTCAGATACAGCATGTTATTTTAAACAACTTTCCAATTTACTTCCATTAACAAAATGTGCACAGTATTTTAATATTTACACTTTTTGAGTCAACAGCTCCTACTGAGCATGTGCAAGAATTCACAGCATATACGTATATGCATTTTTGATTGGCTGATTGCTGTCACATTGTACAGGGGGAGTGGAAATATACATAACTTTGCAATTTATTTTAAAAAAATCTACTACTCATTTGAAGTTCAGACTAAGTGCTATTGCATTGTCTTGTTATCTTGCATTTGTTGATTATGTAAATCTATTTTATTGACTGGTCCTTTAACACAACCTAGTTACCATGGGTCTCAGACCGCATGTTTTATTATTATACTTTGTCAGGGTAATCAGGCAGGCCATATAGACCTCCCCCGATAGGGGGAGTAACAGGGATTAAACTGCTAAGAATAGTACTACTTAACACAACCTAGTTACCATGGGTCCCAGACCGCATGTTTTATTGTTATACTTTGTCAGGGTAATCAGGCAGGCCATATAGACCTCCCCCGATAGGGGGAGTAACAGGGATTAAACTGCTAAGAATAGTACTACTTAACACAACCTAGTTACCATGGGTCCTAGACCGCATGTTTTATTATTATACTTTGTCAGGGTAATTATATATCTATCAAATCTATCTATTTATCTTCTATCTGATTCTAACTATCAATCCATGTATATCTATCTATCAAATCTATCTATCTCGTGGCCGGACTGTTTTGTGACAACCACTTGTGTTTCGGCCAAATTTGAAGTAGGAGGACAGACCAAGCATCTTCTTCCATCTCCCTGTTTCAAAAATGCAGGCCATATAGACCTCCCCTGATAGGGGGAGTAACAGGTAGTAAACTGCTAAGAATAGTACTACTTAACACACCACGGGTCCCAGACCGCATGTCTTATTGTTATACTCTGTCAGGGAAATGATATATCTATCAAATCTATCTATTTATCTATCGAATCTATTTAACTATCAATCGTGTCTATCAAATATATATTGCATCTATTGATCTATGTAATTCGTATCTATCAAATGTATATTGCATCGATTGATCTATGTAATTCGTATCTATCAAATATATATTGCATCTATTGATCTATGTAATTTGTATCTATCATATGTATATTGCATCTATTGATCTATTTAATCTATGTATCTATCTATCTATCTATCTATCTATCTATCTATCTATCTATCAAATCTATCTATCTCGTGGTTGTGCAAATGGACTGTTTGCGGTTGTTTGCGGTGCGTTAAACGGGGAGTTTGGTCTGTCACTGTGAAGCGGGCGTAACCCTTACACTACCTGATCGATACAACATCATACCTGATGTTTTAAAGCATGTTATTCCAAACAATTTAGGAATGTTAGGTGATTTAGGCCCTTTATGGGTTAAAACCAGACTCTGCATCAACTATGTAATTTTCCGTGAGAGTTTTGCCATTGATCCCCCTCCGGCATGCCACAGTCCAGGTGTTAGTCCCCTTGAAACAACCTTTCCATCACTATTGTGGGCAGAAAGAGTCCTTGTGGGTTTTAAAATTTGCCTGCCTATTGAAGTCTATGGCGGTTCGCCCGGTTCGCCGGTTTGCGAACATTTGCGGAAGTCCGAGTCCGCCGTTCGGGAACCGAAATTTTTAGGTTCGCAACATCAGTAACGGTCATGTTCTCACACCTTTTCTCATTGATCAGTGATTTTTAAAATCTCAAAGATCAGGACAACTTTTCTTCACCTTTTTCACTAACTAGGAAACACCACATTTCAAATACAGTCACTGATTTATATTACAGTCAAAAAAGATAAACAGCAAATTTAATCTACTCTTTTTCAAAGAAAAATGTTTAAGAGTGAACATTATACACCACTAATCTTACATAATCCTGGATTTGTTCCTCAGAATGAATAGGTAACGATGATGGATTAGTTGCTGAAGAATGAAATCTTTAAAATACAAGGCATATAAGCAAGTTTAATGATGTAAGTCACCTTCCTCTGAGGGACATAATGAATGTGATAGCTGAAAATTCTCTTTCACAATTCAGTAAGAGTTATAGTTTATGTTTCACAAGCTTTAATAAAAGGGCACATATAATATAAAGAAAATTATGATTTTCCCCCCCTCAGACAACAAGATGAAGGAACTACAAAAAAATGTCACCAGAACCACAACAAATAAATAAATTGTTCTAAACTGTAGCATTACATGGTTAATAAAATGTAGGTGTGTTTTGGCCTCTAAATGAATGTCAAAGCTGAATGGCATTCTGTCATTTTTGGCACTATTTCAGAATACCTAATTGATATAAAATAATAGGGTTAATCTACACTCATACAAATAAAATACTTGAAATATAAACAAACAGATCTTGTAGTGCAATGTATCTTTTAGAACTCACTATGACCCTCCTAATACTATTCTGAATATTTCTTTTAAATCAGTCCCAATTAATGAAAACATACATTGATTGGCTAATTACAATACATATGATCAAATAATGAATTCACATCAGTATAAGTGTAATTTATAAAACATATATGCAAGTGCTTTCCACAACAGTTAATGTAATAAACTTAAGTTAAATATATTAACGAACATAAAAGTTTTGTATACACTAATGGCCTAAGGAAAGCGTTAGTGTGCCAATGATTTGATCTAAACAGAGTATATTCATTTACTATAGTGGGAAAAAGCTCAGATCATTGTGTTGGGGTACTTTGACTGCTCTGAATATGCTTCTCTCACTGACTGTGAGAGACTGTATAAGAAAGCTATAAACATATGTTTTGATTCTGACAAGTGTTTCACAACATTTTGTTTATGTGGACTTCAAATGGACAGTGTACCATAAAATTGGTTTTCCATTAATCTGTTTCCAATAACTTGTTGTAAGAGCTGCAAAGTATAAAATGTATGGGAAAATTCAGCTTTAGCTATTTTTATTGATTGAAGCCTCAATCCATTGTTCTTAAGAACATGCCCATATAAATTCAATGAGCCTGCATAAATAGCATCTCTCTATACCTTATGGAATCCTTATTTTAGCTCTGTCTATACACAATGGTCAGTATTTATAGATAGAACAATGGAAAATGAACATTGTATTACCTATCTCTTCCACCTCCTGGGAACTTAATTGCTGCTAGTTTACATATCTTTTTCGTAGAGAATACTAAAGTATTCATATTTTCAGAATAGGTGGTAGTTTCAACTGGTAACATCTGCTCTTTTAAATTACAAAATAAAGGTAAAGGATCTGTTTATAAACTGTTTGATACACTCCAGTGTGTAAAAAGTAGGTCATTTTAAACACATTCAATCAGAGTTAACTTTACAGAACAATGTCCCTCTAAGGCCTAATATAAATCCTAACACTTTGAAAGACAGGATGAAGAAAACAATTAAAACCTGTAGATACATTTTTAGGTCTGGAAAATACCAGATGTGTACAGGGCCAGATTAACGTAGGGGCGAGAGGAGCTGCAGCCCCAGGCCCACACTCCTAGATAGGCCACTGGACTTGGTGGCCAATGATGCGCTTGATTGCACAGCGCGCCAACATTTTAGGTGAGTTCCGACTTTAGAAACTTTAGTGCGCTACTGCGCTATAGCCATTTGTGGAAGTTGCGGGCATAGCGTGCATGAGTGGGAGGAGCGAGCAGCGAGCAGTGCGTAGGCAGAGGAGTGTGCGCTAAAGGTTGGAGCTTGGATGAGGGGAAGCTGGACTTCCTTGACAGGAGGAGTGTAGTGAAGCAGCACCAGAGACAGTGAGGAGGATGTCTAGTGTTGTTGGGATAGTTAGCAGCAGCATTGGAAGATAACTGATTAGTGAGGTAAGTGTGGTATTAGAAGATTGTAACTATATGACTAAAGGCATACGTTTTATCATGTGTCATATAGCCAGACTGAGTGATCTATTAAAATAGGTGAATTGCTGAAGACATGTAACTGACCTTTTAGAATAGCTCAATATTTAATTGATGAATTATTGGCCAAAAACATGTGCATCTATAGGTTGTTCACAAAGAAAAGGTTGCTATTTAGTGACCACAGACATGTGCAATAACAGGTGTTTTAAAACCAGAAACTCACTATAAACGTGTTTTAGCCAAATAATAGTATATTACTTTTTTAAGGATAGCTTGCTATTGATTGACAAGTGATTTGTGCATTAACTGTTATATATGTGTGATTTTCTCTCTTACTTTTTTTTTTTCTTTCTTTCTTTCTCTCTCTGTTTTTCTCTCTTTCTCTCTCTGTTTTACTCTCTTCTTCTGTCTGTTTTCTCTCTTTCTTTCTTTCTTTCTTTCTTTCTTTCTTTCTTTCTTTCTTTCGTTCTTTCTTTCTCTCTCTCTCTCTCTCTCTCTCTCTTTCTCTCTCTGCTTTTCTTTCTTTCTCTCTCTGTTTTTCTCTCTTTCTCTCTCTGGTTTTCTCTCTCTGTTTTTTTCTCTCTCTGGTTTTCTCTCTCTGTTTCTCTCTTTCTTTCTCTCTTTCTGGGACTGGGTTGTGGGTCTGACTCTGTCTGTGTGTCTTTGTGTCCCTGTGACTCTGTGTGTCTCCCTCTCTCTGTGTTTCTCTCCCTCTCTGTCTCTGTGTGTGTGTCTCCTGCTCTGTTTCTGTGTGTCTCTCTCCCTCTCTGTCTCTGTGTGTCTCTCTCCCTCTCTGTCTTTGTGTGTCTCTCTCCCTCTCTGTCTCTGTGTGTCTCTCTCCCTCTCTCCCTCTGTGTGTCTATCCCCCCCTCTGTCTCTGTGTGTCTCTGTCCCTCTCTCTGTGTGTCCCTCTCTCTCTCTCTGTCCCTCTCTCTGTGTGTCCCTCTCTCTCCCTCTCTCTGTGTCCCTCTCTCTGTGTGTCCCTCTCTCTCTCCCTCTCTCTGTGTGTCCCTCTCTCTTTGTGTCCCTCTTCCTCTCTCTGTGTGTCCCTCTCTCCCTCTCTCTGTGTGTGCCTCTCTCCATGTGTCTCTCTCCCTCTCTCTGTGTGTCCCTCTCTGTGTGTGTCTCTATCCCTCTCTCTGTGTGTCCCTCTTTCTGTGTGTCTCTCCCCCTCTCTCTGTGTGTACCTCTCCCTCTCTCTGTGTCCCTCTCTCTGTGTCTCTGTGTGTCCCTCTCCCTCTCTCTGTGTGTCCCTCTCTCCCTCTCTGAGTGTGTGCCTCTCTCCATGTGTCTCTCTCCCTCTCTCTGTGTGTCCCTCTCTGTGTGTGTCTCTATCCCTCTCTCTGTGTGTCCCTCTTTCTGTGTGTCTCTCCCCCTCTCTCTGTGTGTACCTCTCCCTCTCTCTGTGTCCCTCTCTCTGTGTCTCTGTGTGTCCCTCTCCCTCTCTCTGTGTGTCCCTCTCTCCCTCTCTCTGTGTGTGCCTCTCTCCATGTGTCTCTCTCCCTCTCTCTGTGTGTCCCTCTCTGTGTGTGTCTCTATCCCTCTCTCTGTGTGTCCCTCTTTCTGTGTGTCTCTCCCCCTCTCTCTGTGTGTACCTCTCCCTCTCTCTGTGTCCCTCTCTCTGTGTCTCTGTGTGTCCCTCTCCCTCTCTCTGTGTGTCCCTCTCTCCCTCTCTGAGTGTGTCCCTCTCTCTGTGTGTCCCTCTCCCTCTCTCTGTGTGTCCCTCTCTGTGTCCCTCTATGTGTGTGTCCCTCTATCCATCTCTCTGTGTGTCCCTCTTTCTGTGTGTCTCTCTCCCTCTCTCTGTGTGTACCTCTCCCTCTCTCTGTGTCAATCTCTCTGCGTGTCTCTCTCTGCATGCCTCTATCTGTGTGTGTCTCTCCCTCTCTCTGTGTGTCCCTCTCTCTCTGTGTGTGTCTCTTTCCCTCTCTCTGTGAGTCTCCCTCTCTGTCTCTGTGTCTCCCTCTCTGTCTCTGTGTGTCTCCCTTTCTGTCTCTGTGTGTCTCCCTCTCTGTCTCTGTATGTCTCCCTCTCTGTCTCTGTGTGTCTCCCTCTCTGTCTCTGTATGTTTCTCTCCCTCTCTGTCTCTGTGTGTCTCTCTCCCTCTCTCTGTGTGTCCCTCTCTCTCTGTGTGTCTCTCTCCCTCTCTCTGTGAGTCTCCCTCTCTGTCTCTGTCTCTGTGTCTCCCTCTCTGTCTCTGTGTGTCTCCCTTTCTGTCTCTGTGTGTCTCCCTCTCTGTATGTCTCCCTCTCTGTCTCTGTGTGTCTCCCTTTCTGTCTCTGTGTGTCTCCTTTTCTGTCTCTGTTTGTCTCCCTCTCTGTCTCTGTATGTCTCCCTCTCTGTCTCTGTGTGTCTCCCTCTCTATCTATGTGTCTCTCTCTCTTAGGGTTGCTAACTCGGCCATGTTTTCCTGGACACTTATGATTTATACATGCTGCAGGGTGTGCAGGTAGGAACATGAATAGAGCTGTTCAGTGTCACTATTTGTGTGCTGCCAATGGTTTAAATTCAAGTTAGTGTGTATAACTCATAAGTGTCCAGGAAAACATGGCTGAGGTGGCAACCCTACTCTCTCTCTCTCTGTGTCTCTATCTCTGTTTCTCTCGGTGTCTCTCTCTTTCTGTCTCTCTCTCTCTCTGTCTCTCTCTCTGTGTCTCTCTCTCTCTGTCTCTCTCTCTCTCTCTTCCTCTCTGTGTGTGCGTATCTCTCTATGTCTGTCTGTCTCTCTCTCTCTCCCTCTCTCTCTGTTTCTCTTTGTGTGTGTGTCAGCAAATATGTGTCTGTGCTTATCCCTCTGTGTCTATCTTCAAGTATGTGTTTGTATCTATCCCTGTCTCCCTGCATTGTGTGTGTATGTGTGGGAAATAGGACTATATTGAATATATAGTGATAGTGTGCGCCAAAGTAAAAATAGTTGGAACTAAAATACAGATAAAAAATATACAAAATAAAAGTGCTCATACACGTACATACAATAAAACAAATAGTTGTGGATATACCAGTTTGGAAAAAAGTCCAAGAAACAATTTTTTCTAAAGTCCAAATAAAGTTTGAATAAAACCTTGACCGGTATCAAAGACGTAAAAACAGTCTCTGGTTTGGTGGTGAGTTAGAAAGATTGGCTGCTTGTCTTGGGACTGAGTGATCAATCAGTGCATCTATAGGAAGGACAAAAAAAGACAGCGCCTCATGATGTAGACAAACTTCAGAATGCAATATTACACTAAAAATGGATGGAGATATACTCGCAAAAGTACTGGCACTCTTATGTAAAGAAGTGCGAATGTGCAGGCTGACATTCAACAGCAGTCAGTACGCTGAGTCACGGATCCTCCAAAGATTCAGAGATGCAGCCGTGGACTCTCCTCCGTAGTGCACAGGAGATCTTCAATATTAACAAGATTACCCCTCTGTGTCTGGAGCGAGTGGCACAATCCGCAATTAGGAGACAGCTTATACGTTTGAAAACTCCCCTAGTGAAGCAGAGGGAGACAATTGGATAAGAGCCGTGACAAAGTGTATATTTAAAACAATATATGTTTTATTTTTACAAGCTTAAAACGCGTTTCTCGGCCGCAAGCTCCTGGCCGTTTCCTCAAGTTAGTATGTGTGTGTATTGGTGTCTGTTTATGCTGTGTGTGTCCCACCTTTGAATTGTCCACGATTCTCATAGTTATAGAAGGCCTCAGCTTGCTGCCAGCTAAAAACAAACAAAAAAAACCTTCTCTTTATGTAAGAGACTATAAGAGTGTGTCTCTCTCTATTTTATTTTAGAGTTGAGTTGCGGACCTACTCAACAGGGGGACCTGGTGCAAGAAATGTTTGGGCCCCCCAATGTTAACTCAGTAGAAAGCAAAAGTATTAATATGCATTCTACTCTGTATAATGATTTTGAGGATAGATGGACAGATATATAGATAGATAGATAGCTAGATAGATAGATAGATAATATAATTGACCTACAACCTGCACTAATAATAGTCTCCCCTGCACACACCTATGTATAGACTGGCTGTTAAGGGTCCCCTCTAGCTCTTGGGCACTGGTGCAACTGCACCTGCTGCACCAATGGTAGTTTTGCCCCTGTTGACTGGTATAGACATATTTCTATCAATACACTCCCCTACAGATCACTTATTAAGGTAAAGTTAATAATTACTGCTGATTCTTGGCATTAATGCATTTCATTTTGGAGGCCTACAGGTAAGTACCACAGGCTATTAGCAGGTAAACAATGTTGTATGTTATAGCTATGGGACAAATACCCTTTTCTCACAGACTATTACCACACATCATTACTTATATATACACTACATATATGGGACATATTTTATTGAAACTTTATTGTGTTTTTTGTGTACCAATTTGAGTGACCATTTATTTTTGCTTAGTGGCTCCTTTCTCCAGGCATGCTATTGAGCCACGCTATCATTTTATAGTTTTAAGTGTGCCCAGTTTTTCCTATGCTTGTATGTAGGATAGTGTGGCAGGTCAGCAGCTCAACAATTAAAAAGATTCCCCGCCGTGCTATTTCCCACTCTCTATATAATGTCCCTAACAACTGTGGCAATTTTCTTCCGCATAGCTACCGTTTTCTTTCACTAAGTGCCTGCTACAGAAGTGAGGTTCAGGAGTGGGTAAGTTCCCATATATAACAGAAATTGGGTCTATCATACACAAGAATTTGGTCATACACAGTGGGACACTATATATCTCCTTATTCCCGGACTCTGTACCTGTAGTCCTGGAATTATTAGAGCTTATTGTTACTGTTATTCTGTGCATTATATTTTCTGCATAAAGTTTATTGCTTGTACTTGTTCTCTATGTTACTGTGTTTTTATTATGGTCCAGACTAATATTTTATTAAAGGAAGTTCCACATATCACTTAATCTCCCAGAGAAACTGTATTCTTTGCAAGGTAGTTTCTGTCTGTCCTTCAGCTCAACTCTGTAATGCTTTTTTGGATCATATTTAGCTTTCTAATCAATGTAAAGTTATCTTTCTCTTTAAAAAAGTGTCCTCCCCCAATAAGTTCTTTACAAGGGGGTTCACTAGACTTTCCTCCAGGTTTTAAGGATTTTATGCTCTCCACTTTTACTCCAAGTAAGTGCAGACCTATACAGACTTCACTACAGTCCACCTTTACAGAAATAAATCAGCTCACAATTTACTGAAGGAGTTAGAATCAGCCACCTCTGATTTCTCTTCTGAGGGAAAATTAATTTCTGACTTTAATACTGAGGACACTGCGTCTTCATGTCTAAGGTTGGACAATTATGTTCTTCATTGCAGCAGGTTTCACAAACTTTTTGATTTCAAGAAGATATTTTTTTCTTTCTAGTGAAATGTTTGTGCAATGCCGCCCCCTGTACATTTGCGGCCACTAGCAGGGGGTGTCAATCAACCCAATCGTATCCGATTGGGCTGATTGCGGCCCGCTGCCTCAGAGGTGGCGGACTAGTTAAGGAGCAGCGGTCCTATGACCGCTGCTTCTTAACTTCTGCTTCATAAATCCGCTGCTTCATAAATCGACCCCTTAACTTCCGCTTCATAAATCCGCTGCTTCATAAATCGACCCCTTAACTGCCGCTTCATAAATCCGCTGCTTCATAAATCGACCCCTTAACTTCCGCTTCATAAATCAGCTGCTTCATAAATCAACCCCTTAACTTCCGCTTCATAAATCCGCTGCTTCATAAATCGACCCCTTAACTGCCGCTTCATAAATCCGCTGCTTCATAAATCGACCCCTTAGACTCTATAGAGTACAGTCCAGCACCAATTGGTAAAATCAACTTCATCATAATCAATAGATGGAGGTACATTTGAGAGCTCAGTGGGCATCCTTATTATATCCTCAGAAATCTGTACACCTAAAAATAATGAAAAATTGCAGTTCCTGAGGCAAGATGACCTGATTTGTATGCAATTTACTACCTTAAACTCATTTGTATATAGTTTTATTAAGATCATATTTGTTACCTGTTAACATATGTTGTTAATATAAGAAGCAAATGTGTTTTAAATGGACACTTAACCCACATTTTTTCTTTTATGATACAGATAGAGAATACGATTTTAAACAACTTTCCAATTTACTTCTATCATCTAATTTACTTCATTCTTTAGATATCCTCTGTTGAAGAAATAGCAATGCACATGGGTGCATCGGCCTATCACACAAGGTATCTATGTACAGGCTTCTGCCCCCTGCTCCTATACTTAACATTGTTCATTTTAAATAAAGTTGCACAGTGACATCATCACATCATTGCGCGTGACGTCACTGCGCATATCGTGAATCCCCAGCGATGCCTGTCACTATGCAGGCCCGATCGCCGGGGTAGCCCCCAGATCTCCCTCAAGGTGAGAGAGTGCTAGCGACGGCTCTGAGCCGTTGTTAGCACCAGAGAGGGAAACTCTGCGACAGCTCAGAGCCGTCGTTAGCACTCAAGGGGTTAAGCTGCTAGACTTGATCACAGAGCATTTTTTGGCTTCTATTATAACTTTTTTTATGAGGTGGATTTACTGCTATATAAATGAATATACAACCAAACTTGTTTTGAAAAAATATATACTTTACAAAATGATAGTGAAATATGACAGCAATATTGTTCAGGTGAATGAATAGGCCATAAATATGTTACTGTATGGAAAAAGAGAAGAAAGATGACAATACTGGGAATGACGATAAGAACGTATTGTGTTTCATATAACCTTTTACTTTCACAAAGATGCACAACATACAATAGAGGTGTGGAAATCCTAAACAATAAAAATGAGTAAAAACGAGTATCTCTTCTGACAAAGTGTTGATGATATATTGATCATGAAATCCCAGGAAAGATGATCTTCACTATTATTGCATGTGACTTGCAGACCAATTCATAGGACCTCTAGAATTTCACCAGGCGGATTTTGTTCATAAAGTGGTTCACAGTAGGAAACATTTAATAAGTACAAAGAGGCTGTGAGTGCAATCAAGCAAATGCTGCTAAACCATATGTAAAATAGATTGCATTCTATAATTATCCATCAGTCAGTTCTTCCTGTGACCGTCACACAAAGAAACAATGGATTGGTTGTATCTAGCAAAACATAGAAGATGTATAATGCAAGTGTCTTGGTGCCGTTTCATTTACACTGATGATAGTAGACAGATGGCATAGTGAGGAAAGGAGACAAAGCTAACACATTTTAGAGAGTGAAGCAGAAGATGGTATATAAGGAGAAAAATAATAGGTAATAATTAAAGTACCACTAAAGGCAGTAGAATTGCATAATTAACATGTGCATACTAAAAAGACAAAGAATTTCAAATAAGCAGTAGATTTTTTTATTGTGCCGAAGAAGTGTGTGTTTTGGAGTATGGGGCGCAATTGAATGCTTATACCCTTGTGAAAGTAGGATATTGGATTTCAAATGTGTTGGAGAAAAGATATATAATGTCAGTCATATAACATGTTTTGTTATTAAAAAATATATTTTATTAGTTACAAGGAGAATCAGATATAGATATACATTAAAACACATATGTGTCTGTATCCTTAGATGGCAGGTGTGTAGAGGAACCTGTAAAGGTTTTTGCAAATATTTGATACGTTTTGTTGGATATATGGATTTCTATATTATAAACCTGCAATAGGACAGATGTTGGATTTTAAGGACTAGTCTAAGTATTGTACCTAGTACATTGAATACCTAGTGCAATAGCATAAAATAGTCAAAATACAGCAATAAAACAATATTGTATTGGTACAGGATTATAAAAAAAAAATAATTCTAAAGATAGTTGATAATATATTACTATTGGTGGTGCTAAAACTTAAAAGATATAATTATAGGAATGACAATAATAATGACATAAAAATTAGTTCATAATGCCTTTAAAAATATATAGATAAAATATCGCAGGGAAGAGATGCTGAACAAAGGTATTTTTGTCGGCCGACAAGTTTGAGGGTAATATCATACAATCAAAGGATGAAACCCAAAATTGTTTTTTTGAATACCACCGGTGGATTTTAAATGCAATTAATTCAACAAGTCTAAAAAGTCTAAAAATTCAAAGAGTCTTTGTAGAAAAGTGTCCACTTTGTCACTTCTTAATTAAGGTGTGCTCCTTAAGATAAAATATATGAATTGATATAGTGTTGCGCGATCTTATTTTGTATCCTCCTCTTGTTGTTACTTTGTGTATTGAAAACTTACCAGAGCTCTACGATCTGAAGAGAGGTGAACAGTAAGGAGCGGTATTTTACTTACTGTGCTCTTGAGCCGGTTCTGGAGCTTGGTAGAAATCGTCCCGCTCTGTAGATCTTCTTTTGCCGGTCTTTTGGATACTGTGATAGATCCGGGTGGTTGTTTGAATCCCCCTTCCACAGTAGTCTGGGATCTGTCTTTCACCGTGGTCTGAAAATATGCAGTGGCTCCTAATGGGCACTAGACACCGGCGTTTTTTGTTTGCCCAAAAAAAGTCTTTGTATTGCTCCCTGTGGAAGCGGACAGGTTAGAGCCCAGCTTATAGCTGATTGGTAGAAGAAATGGCAGTGTCTGATAGCAGCAGTCAGATGTGACTGGGACACTAAAGAAGTTTGTAGGTTTTTTACAGTAGTTTGCTACGCGTTTCAGCCGTTACCTTGGCCTTTTTCAAGCTTAACTACTGTTGAGAAGTTTGGCGGTCTTTTTATACATTCAAAGTGTCTCTTTAATTGGACCTATTAGTTCATTATTCAATTTACGTTTGCACATTCACTGCGGCTTTTTAGTATTTTGGTTTGTAGGCATTATCAGTAGCATTAAGAGTCTTAAAACTAACGATTTCATAAAACTCAGTTATCATCATAGAAATTTAAAAACAGAAAAATTATACCAAATTCATAAATTTAAAATTATTTGTTCTATTATCATCGTTTGTTGAACAGTTGGGGATTTTTTATTTAATTGTAAAAAATAAATGTAGAAATGAAATTGTTTATTTTATATCTGTAGGATCTGAATGTCTTGGAGGTTGAGTGTAAAAAATAAGTATAAATAAAAATAAAGATCAAGTAGAAAGACCATTTTTTTTATATAGTTTTTTATTTGTGAAATACAATTGGAAACCAATTGTTGTTTTCAAATGTTTTAGTGCCATATTTTGCATACCATTTCATATAATCCGTCTTGGCTTCCTTTTAAAACATACTTAATGTTTTAAAAGGATGGGAAATATATTCAAGATTTCTTCAAAACTTAATGCCAGAAATAGTCTTGGCTTCTTTTTAAGCATGCTGCTTGTTCTAGAAGATAGGAGATATATTCAAAAATTGTTGCCCAATAGTTTATAGAACCATCAGAAAGTCTATGTGTTATGTATTTACACTTTTAAAAGATTTTTTTTATACTTGTTTAAGAGTTAAAAAAACGTTTTTAGAACCTTTACAAGAAAATTGGAAATTAAAAATTGAAAAAGTTGAAAATTGGAAAAAAGGAAAAAAATTGGAACATATTTAAAAGATTTTTTTTATACTTGTTTAAGAGTTAAAAAAACGTTTTTAGAACCTTTACAAGAAAATTGGAAATTAAAAATTGAAAAAGTTGAAAATTGGAAAAAAGGAAAAAAATTGGAACATATTAGAAAAAAATATTAGAAAAAAGTGGGGGTTTAGAAGTAAAAAGGGAAAAAAGCATATTATAATAATGTTTATACATGAGTAGTTTTGGACCTTTCATTCTTTTAAAAAACTATTTAAATTAAAATCAATGTTAAGACCTTTTGGTTGTAGTGTTTGTAATTTAAAAATCCATTTTGCCTCTGCTTGTAGTAGTGTTCTGGATTGATTCCCCCTCAATTGTTTTTGCCTCTTTTTTCTATAGCTGTAAAGTTGAAGTATTTTAAATTGCTATTGTTACATAATCTAAAATGTTTTGGCACTGGGAGTTCTAGGTTCCTTTTTTCTTCTGAGTTTTCTATTGACAAAATGTGTTCTCTTATCCTTTCCTGTATCGTTCTTTCCGTTTCCCCTATGTATTGTAAATTACATTTTTTACACTCTATCAGATAAATTATATTTTTATCCATGCATCTTATCGTGTTTTTGATTTTGTATGTTTGTTTGGTATTACTGGATGTGAAAATGTTAGTCTTTTTTTCATGCCTGCAGGCTTTGCATATATGACAGGGGTAAAATCCCCTTAATTCTGTTCCTAATACTCCCTTCTCTATATTCTTGCTCATTGTACTCTTCATAGAGGGTGCCAGTCGATTTTTTATTGTATTTGCTCTTCGATATATGAATCTAGGCTTATTGGGTAGTCGTGGGCCTATATCAGGATCATAACTAAGGATATTCCAATGTTTTTTAATAATCTTCTCGATAACATGTTTGTTTTCTCCATATTGTGTGACAAAAGTGATATTTATTCTATCAGTTGTGGTGTTCAAGAGTCTATTTTCCTTAGTTTTAACATTTAGGATATCATTTCTATCTATTTTTCTTACTTCTTCTATGTCATTTTCTATTTTGGATATGTTGTATCCTCTATCTATGAATTTTTGTTTAAAAACTTCGCTTTGTTGGTCAAATACTTTGGGGTCGTTGCAATTTCTTTTTTTTTTTTTTTTTTTTTTTAGTTTTCAAAAACAAACTTTATTGAAAGCAATAAACAGATACAGAGCATAGGTGTGATTGTAGATTATCACATTCCTTGCACAAACAAGTGTAGTGACATGACATCATCTTACATAGAAAGCACAGTTATATGGAATCAGAATATACTAATCTCTTAAAGCCAAGGACTCTTTTCAAAGTCCCTCTCATATAGTCAATCTTGTAAAATGTCCATATCAGATCATAATGCTCCAATCAACAGAATAGCAATTCAATTATACATTTACAGGGTTCAGCTATGATATAACTAAATTATGAGATGATTAGATAGATAAATAAATAGGTACATGAGTACATATGTTCCTAAGCAACGTACCAGTGTGCCAGCCAAGATTTGTGAATGGTTACCTTGATTTCTAGCATTCCTCATTTATATCTAATATATCTGTGTTGTAGGAGAGTCAAGTCTAGTCTGGTTGGCCCTGCGACCTAGATCAAAGTTCCCCATAACGTCCTCTAGTGGTCGCCTTTTCCACTTGCCCTAGAGGTCAGTTCATCTGGAATTCAAATATTCCTCCCATAGAAAACAGATGGAGGAATATTCATCCAGTCGGTTAGTGTGTCCATAGTGGTATTTTTCCAACTGTAAGTTGTGTGTTATTGTGTCTTTCCATTCTGCAATTGTTGGAAGCGTCCTCTTTTTCCAGTTAAGAGGGATCAGTTTTTTAGCTGAGTTGATCATTAATGTCAATAATGTAAGCCTAAGCTTACATTTAATTTTGGGGAAATGATTAAAGAGAAAAATACATATGTTATAGGGTAGGGGGATTTGCAATGCTCGCTCTACTTCCTTACTTATGGATTCCCAGTATTTCTTTGCTATTGTGCACTGCCACCATAGATGGAACTGAGTTCCATCTTCCTGGCAGCCTCTCCAGCACAATGCTGTGGTGCTGGGAAATAGTTGGTGTAATCGTACTGGGGTATAATACCATCTACACATTAGTTTCATATTCATTTCTAGTGTGGCTATGGAGGAGGAAGACTTACTCATGTGAGAAAAGATGGCTAACCAGGTTTGCGCAGGTAAGGTATCTTCTGCCTCTTTTTCCCATTTGGTCACATAGGTAGGCATGGTGTGAGAGTATGAGGCAACTATTTGCTTATGTGCTAGGGAAAGAAAACCCTTGTTAGGTAGTGGCGCTATGCATAGATTTTCAAAGGGAGTGAGAGCTCGTTGTAGTTGTGATTTAAAAGGGTGTGTTGACAGAAAATGATGGATTTGTGAGTATGCTAGCCAATTTTGAAAGATATCTCCACAACTCGAAATAATTTCAGATTGTGTCTTAATTTTCTTTTCTACAAAGAAATTGTGGGCTGGAAGGGTTTCATTAATCTCTTCCCTGTTTTGGCCGTGTAACCTTAGATGTATTGGGCATGCAGGATTCCCTATCATTGGTGTTAGGGGTGAATACACTTTTGAAATATGTTTATGTTTCTTTATGATCTTGTCCCAAGTCTTGTAGGTTTCTCTTGTAATGGTCGGTGTCGTGGGAAACAGTGTTCTATGAGTAGGTGGGAGCCAACACTGTCCACCTAAGGTGGTGTCATTAGATAAATGGTGTTCCAATTGGACCCATTCTTTACTGGTGGCATGTTTGCACCAATCCACTATCCTAGTTAGAAAAGTTGCAGATCTATAGTGTAGTATGTTTGGGGCACCAAGTCCTCCTAGCTCTTTAGGGCGATACAGTGTGGCCGTGGCAATACAAGGGCGTTTATGCGACCATATAAAGGAATTTAACATTTTTTGTAGATTAAATATTATTCTATCTGGAAGGGGTATTGGCAAGGTCTGTAGAAGATATAATATTTTAGGCAAGATTATCATTTTGATTGCATTAAGTCTGCCAAGCCAGGTTAAAAATTTATCTCCCCAGTTTCTGAGTAGCGAGGTAATATGTGTTGTAAGGGCTTTATAGTTCAAAGTTTGTGTATCTTGTGTGCTTGGGGATAGGTAGACCCCTAGATATTTGATCGCTTTTTCCTGTATTCTGAAATTAAATCTCTGTTGTATAGTTTTTATAGTTGTGGGTTCTAAATGTACACCCAACAATTCAGATTTTGCAATGTTAATTCGGAGATTTGAGTAATGCCCGTATGTGTGTAGTAGTTGCATAAAAGCAGGGATGGATGAATCAGGGTTTGTAAGGGTTACGAATATATCATCCGCATAGAGTGTTATTTTATATTCAGTTTGCCCTATGTTGTGTCCTGTAATATTGACATCATTTCTTACATAGGAGGCCAGGATCTCCATTGAAAGTACAAAAAGCAGTGGCGAGAGTGGGCAGCCTTGCCTAGTCCCATTTGAGATTTGAAATGTTTCTGAAACAGTATCATTTAATTTAATTCTAGCTTGTGGCTTATTATATAGTGCAAAGATCTTCCCTATTAGGTCATTATCGAAGCCAAACCTGAATAAGGTCTGTTTTAGGAAAGGCCAATCCAACCTGTCAAAGGCCTTCTCCGCATCCATCGATATGAATGCGGAGGGTACCTGTTGTCTATATGCATATTCCATTAAGGTTAGCATTTTAGTGGTGTTATCCCTGGTTTCACGTGTGGATATAAAACAAGCTTGGTTTACATGTACTATAGAGGGGAGAAGTGTGTTGATTCGGGTCGCTATAACTTTGGCGTACAATTTGATATCTGTATTGAGCAGAGAGATTGGCCTAAAGTTTGCCGGTGTATTTGGTGGCTTGCCTGGCTTGGGAATTATGGAAATCTGCGCTTCTAACATTGAGGGGGGGGGGGATGGATTATTTCCAGAGACTTCATTAAAGAGAGAAGTAAGAATCGGGGTTAGGATTGGGGAGAAAGTTTTATAATATTTGGCTGAAAAGCCATCTGGGCCTGGACTTTTCCCGTTGGGCATTGAGGTAATTGCAGTCTTTAATTCTTGTGTGGAGATTGGTAATTTGAGATCTTTTAATTGGTCTTGTGTAATTTTGGGGATTTGGCAAGTCGCAGTATATGTGGCGAGATTCGTGAGGTGGTCCTCAGATGGTTGAGTGTTAGTAATGTTATATAGATTAGAGTAGTAGTCCTGAAAAGTTTGGAGAATGTCTTTGGTCGGGACTGCTGTTTTTTGGTGATGAGGGCGTTGGATCTCATAAATGTATGATTTAAATCGTTTCTTTTTTAATGCACGGGCCAGAAGTTTACCTGTTCTATTGCTTTCATAATGAAATAAACTATTTGTTTTTTTGCGAAGCGTGTCATATTCTATATCTAAAAACTTATCTAGAGCCGTGCGTGCTGAATTATACGCTTGCGTTATTGTGGGATTTAGTTTAAGTGCGTGATCTGATCTTGAGAAGGTCTCAGACAATTCTTTATATTGTGATCTGGTGTATTGTTGCGCTCGCGCTTTCATTTTTATTAATTCTCCTCGGATAACACATTTATGTGCTTCCCATAGTTTATAATTATCTGTTATGGAGTTAGTGTTGAATGTGAAATATTCTGTTATAAGTGTAGAGAGGGTATCTACACGTTTTGGATCGTTCAGGAGAGTTTCATCTAATTTTCAAATATATTGTCCATTCGGCACCTCAGGCCATGAGAATTTTAATTTGACTGCTGAATGATCAGTCCATGAGGTGGGTGAGATTTCACACTTGTGGATGTTTGGGAGACCTTTCTGGTTAGTGAATATGTAATCAAGTCTACTGTATGTCTTGTTAGGGTGGGAGAAAAAAGTATAGTCTCTCTTGTCATGGTGTAGCAAGCGCCAAATGTCTTATAAGTTGAGATCTCTTAAGTTTTTCCATAAGTATGTGGCAGTCTTTTTTGACACTGTAATTTTGGAGTTTGAGCTGTCCTTCGCGGGTTGTAGTGGGAAATTGAAGTCTCCAGCTAAATAAATAGGTCCTACTGCTAAGTCTAGTATTCTCTTAAATGCATTGCGGAAAAAGGGGATCTGATCGCTATTTGGAGCATATATGTTCACAAGGGTTATTGGGCGGCCATATAATAGCCCTGTTAATCCCAGAAATCTACCGTCTCTATCCCGGTCTGCGCGTGTTAACGTAAAGGGAAGGTCTTTTTTAATTAGTATACTAACTCCTGCTTTCTTGTTAGGACCTGAGCTATGGTAGTGTTGAGTATATGTTTTCCCATAATATTTAGGTTCTTTTTTATGTTGAAAGTGCGTCTCCTGTAGGAGTACAATATCTGCCTGTCGCTTCACTAGGTCAAGCATCGCTTTAGAGCGTTTGGCTGGGGAATTTAGGCCTTTGGCGTTTTGTGTCACTAGGGTCAAGTGATGCATACGGATATGTTTGTGTTGCGTCATTTCTACCTACTTGTGTTCTAAGACAGTTGGGAATGCGGCTGGGCACCTGGTACATTTTCTTAAGGGTATCATGCTGCTGAAACCTTGTCCTGTAATAGAAAATTTCAACAAAGTAAACAGTATAAACAGTAAACATTAACATATTATAACTGATAAAATAGGATAAATTTTCTGTTCTTAAAGTATAATACAAGCCTCTCGTCCTAATATAGGGAATATTGAGAGTAAACAATTGGGGATGTTAGTTGCTAGCCCTAGAAGTATTTATTTTAGAAAATCATCATTTCCGGTAAGCTAAGGTGCTAGGTAGAGTATACTATTGGTATTATCAGCACCATTTATCATTGTTAAATTCAAGGTAAAGGTAAAGGGTTTGGCACATGAATCTCAGACTTATATATATATAGTTACAAAGCCTGCCAGTAGGGTACAAATTCAAACCTGCAGATGTAATTTCCTATAACGTAAAATATTCTAAGGGTTTTAATCTAGCTATTATAGTAAAAATTAAATCTCTAGCTACTAATAACATTTGTCAGCAGTCAACCTGCTGTACAATCATAAGTTCAAGTTAGGGATAGAGTCACATAACCTAGGATCGTTCCACAGAGATGGCTTGGTTGGGTGCATTTGACCTCTCAGGTGAGGTGGCAACAGCTTTCCCTTTTTTTGAGGTAACAGTATGCCAAGGTGGTGCTCCTCCGCCCGGCCTTTTTGTGGAAGATGGCTTGGAGCTAGTCGCTAGTGTTGGTTCCACAGGATCAAGTCCTAAAGTTGAACAGAAATCAGGTATGTCCTCTGGGGTTCTGCATATCAGTCTGGTGTTGTTCCTGATGATCCAGATTTGTGCAGGGAAGCCCCATCTATAGGGGATTTTTTTGTTCCTCAAAGTGGTCGTCAGTGGTGAAAATTCTTTTCGCTTTTGGAGGGTTTCGTAGGATAAGTCCTGGTAGAATTGAATAACAGTCCCTCTGAATCTTATTGGTTGGTTCTTTCAGGATTGGTTGAGGATCATTTCTTTTTCTAAAAAGTTTTTGAACCTAATAATGATATCCCTAGGTGGGGCATTTTCTGGAGGCTTCGGGCGGAGAGCTCTGTGTGCCCTCACCCACTGTATATCTGTGGTATGTGATGTTTCTTTTACGTGTTGGAACAGGGCCGGCAGATAGACTGGGAAATCACGCGGCAAGACATCTTCGGGCACACCTCTGATTCTTAAGTTTTTCCTTCTACTACGGTTCTCCAGATCCTCCAGCTTCTCCTGGAGACCGTTGATAACTTCTTGTTGTGTTGAGACTTGTTCTGTCAGGGTAGAGACTTCTTCTTTAAGCTGTTCATGATTGTTCTCTAATGATTCCATCTGGAACCCCAAAGCATGGATATCTTGTGACATTACCGCTAGTTCCTCCCTTATACATGTGCGTACTATGTCCGCTATATCTTGTTTAGACGGTAAATTATTAAGTATGGAAGCAGGGAGTTGTGATTCTGAAGTCGGTGACATCCTGTTGAGTTGTGTATTTAAGTTTGGAGATCGTGCCCCCTGACTAGCTTCTGTTTGTGAATGCTCTGCTGGATCAGCAGTGTGTAGAAAGGAGGTCATAGTTAGTGTTTTAATAGGAGTTGGCTTGGTTGTCTTCTCTGCTCTGACAGTTCGCCTGGCTGCCATCTTGTGTGCGCAGATTTAAAAGCTATACCACTTGTATGAGATCTAACTTTGTCGGTATTATGGATCTCTGCAGGTTTATAGGGGATCATACAGTTCAATAACTCATAGCAGTGTGAGCAATTAGCTTACTTCCCTGTTAAGTATATTGCTGTATAGCTTATATCATTTAGTTGGTTATTAGAAATAAACAGGTCAACAGAATATTATCTCTCCTTTTTTGCTTTTTCCTGCAGTCTAGCTGTGCCCCAAATGTGCCTGACTGTTCCGGTATCTATTTTTCACCATGCAATGTCCCTTCGGTTTAACTAGACAGTCAGGAGAATATCCCATATGTGATAGTATTGCGATTCACTTGCCTGTGAGCGTGGTCTCATCTTGTTCCGCTATCTCCACCATTTATCCAGTGTGCACTGAAGTTCAGTTAGTCGGTTGCTGTATGAGTGTTACTGCTCTAAGTTCAGCAATATTGCACCCTGTGTCATATCTCCACCACTGCTTCTGCCTGCTAAATGGTAACGGCTTCTTTGCTTCCCTTCCGGTCGTTGTTGTGGCGCAGTTGTTTTAGTCGCGCAGTGTAAATGCATATGAATGCCTGTAAAAGTGGCTCCACTGATCTCTCTGCAAAGTGTGTGGTCTCCTTCGAATCAGCGGAGCTTCAGTTTTCCATGTCTACCATTCTGTAGTGCTGTTAGAGGGTGATCCCCCGGATTTATTGCAGGATAGTGGGCATAGTTAACGAAGCTCCGGTTTTACACTGCTCTCATGGCAGCTTCCGGCTCCGCCCCTCTGTTGCAATTTCTTTTTAATCTTAAGAATTGTCCCTTCGGTATATTCTGTTTCCACCTTTTTAGGTGGCAGCTTTCCCAGTGGATATAGTTGTTCGCGTCAACTTCCTTAAAGAAAGTCTTTGGGCTCCATGTACGAAGCAGCGAAAGCTGCTCCGGAGCCTTTGCGGGGCAGGTTCGCATATGCGAGCCTGCTTCCCGCAATGTAAGAAGCAGCGGTCATTAGACCACTGCTTCCTACACCCTACGCCACCTTTTAGGTGGCGAAGCAAAATCACCGAGAGCTCGCTCGCTCTCGGTGATTGACAGCCCCTTCAGTCGCGTGATTGGTCGCGCGACTGAAGGGGCGGGCATTACACACTCCGCTGAGTGTGTAATGATACATATGGGCAAGCGGATCAATAGATCCGCTGCCCGTGTGTAGCGGAGGCGGGCGGACAGCGTCGCGAGTTAAGAAGCTGTCCGCCCGCCTCTTAGTACATGGAGCCCTATGTATTTATTTTGTCTTCTATAATTGAGATTTCTAGATCTAAATAGCTAATTGTGTGTTTATTAAAAGTGTATGTAAAAGATAAATTTTTCTTGTTGACTAACATTTTCACATCCAGTAATACCAAAAATACAAAATCAAAAACACGATAAGATGCATGGATAAAAATATAATTTATCTGATAGAGTGTAAAAAATGTAATTTACAATACACAGGGGAAACAGAAAGAACGATACGGGAAAGGATAAGAGAACACATTTTGTCAATAGAAAACTCAGAAGAAAAAAGGAACCTAGAACTCCCAGTGCCAAAACATTTTAGATTATGTAACAATAGCAATTTAAAATACTTCAACTTTACAGCTATAGAAAAAAGAGGCAAAAACATTAGAGGGGGGAATCAATCCAGAACACTACTACAAGCAGAGGCAAAATGGATTTTTAAATTACAAACACTACAACCAAAAGGTCTTAACATTAATTTTAATTTAAATAGTTTTTTAAAAGAATGAAAGGTCCAAAACTACTCATGTATAAACATTATTATAATATGCTTTTTTCCCTTTTTACTTCTAAACCCCCACTTTTTTCTAATATTTTTTCTAATATGTTCCAATTTTTTTCCTTTTTTTCCTTTTTTCCAATTTTCAACTTTTTCAATTTTTAATTTCCAATTTTCTTGTAAAGATCCTAAAAACGTTTTTTTAACTCTTAAACAAGTATAAAAAAATCTTTTAAAAGTGTAAATACATAACACATAGACTTTCTGATGGTTCTATAAACTATTGGGCAACAATTTTTGAATATATTTCCTATCTTCTAGAACATGCAGCATGCTTAAAAAGAAGCCAAGACTATTTCTGGCATTAAGTTTTGAAGAAATCTTGAATATATTTCCCATCCTTTTAAAACATTAAGTATGTTTTAAAAGGAAGCCAAGACGGATTATACGAAATGGTATGCAAAATATGGCACTAAAACATTTGAAAACAACAATTGGTTTCCAATTGTATTTCACAAATAAAAAACTATATAAAAAAAATGGTCTTTCTACTTGATCTTTATTTTTATTTATACTTATTTTTTACACTCAACCTCCAAGACATTCAGATCCTACAGATATAAAATAAACAATTTCATTTCTACATTTATTTTTTACAATTAAATAAAAAATCCCCAACTGTTCAACAAACGATGATAATAGAACAAATAATTTTAAATTTATGAAATTGGTATAATTTTTCTGTTTTTAAATTTCTATGATGATAACTGAGTTTTATGAAATCGTTAGGAAAGTATAAGCTTTTTTATGAACCTTTAAAATATTTAAACGCTTTAAAAATTTAAATGTTTTAAGACTCTTAATGCTACTGATAATGCCTACAAACCAAAATACTAAAAAGCCGCAGTGAATGTGCAAATGTAAATTGAATAATGAACTAATAGGTCCAATTAAAGAGACACTTTGAATGTATAAAAAGACCGCCAAACTTCTCAACAGTAGTTAAGCTTGAAAAAGGCCAAGGTAACGGCTGAAACGCGTAGCAAACTACTGTAAAAAACCTACAAACTTCTTTAGTGTCCCAGTCACATCTGACTGCTGCTATCAGACACTGCCATTTCTTCTACCAATCAGCTATAAGCTGGGCTCTAACCTGTCCGTTTCCACAGGGAGCAATACAAAGACTTTTTTTGGGCAAACAAAAAACGCCGGTGTCTAGTGCCCTTTAGGAGCCACTGCATATTTTCAGACCACGGTGAAAGACAGATCCCAGACTACTGTGGAAGGGGGATTCAAACAACCACCCGGATCTATCACAGTATCCAAAAGACCGGCAAAAGAAGATCTACAGAGCGGGACGATTTCTACCAAGCTCCAGAATCGGCTCAAGAGCACAGTAAGTAAAATACCGCTCCTTACTGTTCACCTCTCTTCAGACCGTAGAGCTCTGGTAAGTTTTCAATACACAAAGTAACAACAAGAGGAGGATACAAAATAAGATCGCGCAACACTATATCAATTCATATATTTTATCTTAAGGAGCACACCTTAATTAAGAAGTGACAAAGTGGACACTTTTCTACAAAGACTCTTTGAATTTTTAGACTTTTTAGACTTGTTGAATTAATTGCATTTAAAATCCACCGGTGGTATTCAAAAAACCAATTTTGGATTTCATCCTTTGATTGTATGATATTACCCTCAAACTTGTCGGCCGAAAAAAATACCTTTGTTCAGCATCTCTTCCCTGCGATATTTTATCTATATATTTTTAAAGGCATTATGAACTAATTTTTATGTCATTATTATTGTCATTCCTATAATTATATCTTTTAAGATTTAGCACCACCAATAGTAATATATTATCAACTATCTTTAGAAATTTTTTTTTTTTATAATCCTGTACCAATACAATATTGTTTTATTGCTGTATTTTGACTATTTTATGCTATTGCACTAGGTATTCAATGTACTAGGTACAATACTTAGACTAGTCCTTAAAATCCAACATCTGTCCTATTGCAGGTTTATAATATAGAAATCCATATATCCAACAAAACGTATTAAATATTTGCAAAAACCTTTAGAGGTTCCTGAGCTTGTGCACATGCTCAGTAGGATCTTTTTCCCCAGATAGTGTGAATATAAAAAGATTTTTGCTCAATTTGATCATCTAAGTAAATTGGAAAGTGTCTTAAAACGGCATGCTCTTTCTGAATCATAATAGTTTATTTTGACTTCAGTATCCCTGTAATAAACAGGAACACTTAATAAACACAGTTGCAAAACATTTTATGAAAATACTTGGAGTTGTTAAATATTTACATGTCTTTTTTATGGTAAAATAGTCTTGCTGGATTAGACGAGAAGTGTCTTGAGGGGCTGACTGGGGGCCTGATGGTCAAAAGCAGCAGAGATGATCTAATACATCTCGTCAGTCCTGTGAGGTCCCTCAAAGACTTTTAAAAACACAATCGGCTAGTTTAACAGGTAACAAATATGATCTTAATAAAACTATATACAAATGAGTTTAAGGTGGTAAATTGCATACAAATCATACACTTCTTTGGCCTTACCGCAAAACGACTTACGTAAACTTTGTAAAGTCTTTTTTCTATGGGACTTCCATAGCGCTGATATTACGAGTCTGTCCAGGGAGGCCAAAAAGTGGGCGGTACACCCTACCCCTGTCAAGTGTCCTAACGAAATTTAAACTCAGTAGTTATGAGTTTTATGGTACAACGCCGTAACATAAAACTCATAACTAAAGTGCTAAAAAGTACACTAACACCCATAAACTACCTATTAACCCTTAAACCGAGGCCCTACCACATCGCAAACACTATAATAAAAATTTTAACCTATAATCTGCCGCTCCGGACACCGCCTACACCTACCTACATTTATTAACCCCTAATCTTCCGTCCCCAACGTCGCCGACGCCTACATACTATTTATTAACCCCTAATCTGCTGCCCCCCAACATCGCCAACACCTACATACTATTTATTAACCCTTAATCTGCCGCCCCAACGTCGCCACCACTATATTAAAGTTATTAACCCCTAAACCTAAGTCTAACCCTAACACCCCCAACTTAAATATAATTACAATAAATCTAAATAAATATTCCTATCATTAACTAAATTATTCCTGTTTAAAACTAAATACTTACCTGTAAAAAAAAACCTAAGATAGCTACAATATAACTAACAGTTATATCGTAGCTATCTTAGGGTTTATTTTTATTTTACAGGCAAGTTTGTATTTATTTTAACTATGTAGAATAGTTATTAAATAGTTATAAAATATTTAATAACTACCTAGTTAAATACAAAAGTACCTGTAAATTAAAACCTAACCTAAGTTACACTAACACCTAACACTACACTATAATTCAATAAATTAACTAAATTAAATACAATTACCTAAATTAAATTAGCTAAAGTACAAAAAACAAACAAACACTAAATTACAGAAAATAATAAAAACATTACAGATATTTAAACTAATTACACCTAATCTAATAGCCCTATTAAAATAATAAAAGCCCCCCAAAATAAAACAAAAAACATAGCCTAAACTAAACTACCAATAGCCCTTAAAAGGGCCTTTTGCGGGGCATTGCCCCAAAGTAATCCGCTCTTTTACCTGTAAAAAAAAATACAAACAACCCCCCCAACAGTAAAACCCACCACCCATACAACCAACCCCCCAAATAAAATACTATCTAAAAAAACCTAAGCTCCCCATTGCCCTGAAAAGAGCATTTGGATGGGCATTGCCCTTAAAAGGGCAGTTAGCTCTATTGCAGCCCAAAGTCCCTAACCTAAAAATAAAACCCACCCAATACACCCTTAAAAGAACCTAACACTAACCCCCTGAAGATCGACTTACCGGGAGAAGTCTTCATCCAAGCCGGGCCAAAGTCCTCAACGAAACCGGGAGAAGTCTTCATCCAAGCCAGGCGAAGTGGTCCTCCAGACGGACAGAAGTCTTCATCCAGATGGCATCTTCTATCTTCATCCATCTGGCGCGAAGCGGGTCCATCTTCAAGACATCCAACGCGGAGCATCCTCTTCATCAGACGACTAAAGCTGAATGAAGGTACCTTTAAGTGACGTCATCAAAGATGGCGTCCCTTAGATTCCAATTGGCTGATAGAATTCTATCAGCCAATCAGAATTAAGGTAGAAAAAATCCTATTGGCTGATGCAATAAAAAAAAAAAGTTCAATCCTATTGGCTGATCCAATCAGCCAATATGATTGAGCTCGCATTCTATTGGCTGATTGCCAAGTATGAGTGCGCAGTGTTAAAGCTGATTAGCACAGTTTAGAGCAAAGGTAATAATAAGGAACCATACGACCTGAAAGATACAGTCAGTGTCCAGATACTCATTCAGCCGTGCTAAGTTTCTTTATAGCCACGGCGAGTGTTACCAAGAGTTATCCCAAGTTCCTTTAGAATGCCTGGAAAGGGACCGTTAAGTCTTGCTGGAAGTTGCTTTCACCAAGGCACAAACATGCACATCACGTGATCCGGTTGGCTGGACCTATGCAGACGCGCGTTTCACCTGTGAGTCCAAGATTAACATCGGGCTTCGTCAGGGCATGATACTGAGGGAATCCTTACGTCCTCATTTATAGAGATTGTGGAAAACGCCTCTACAGACGGGTGAAAGTATTGCAAGTTGCTCTGATATGTCAAACAGTGATACAAAACCTAATTATCTATAGTGAAAAGTTTGAATGATTTGTCCATACTTGAGGACATTAACATATTAAGGTGTAGCTAAGAGATACCTAACTACGTGATCTTTATTCACATATATACAGTAAACGATACTTAAAAATTGTCAATAGTGGAGGGCACAATGACAGAGTCCTCCTTCAGAAGGAATGCAGGTGGATCTCAATTTTGGAAACACAATTACCTGTAGGCCTTAATAACAAAATAGATATGGCCTGTTTTCTGTAATCACTTATATCTTAAGTCTTGTATGTAAAAAATGAATACCTAATTAGAATAGTAGCAACATATATTGACAATTTTTAAGTATCGTTTACTTGGGATAACTCTTGGTAACACTCGCCGTGGCTATAAAGAAACTTAGCACGGCTGAATGAGTATCTGGACACTGACTGTATCTTTCAGGTCGTATGGTTCCTTATTATTACCTTTGCTCTAAACTGTGCTAATCAGCTTTAACACTGCGCACTCATACTTGGCAAATGCCGCTCTTTCGAGAGGGCGTTCTGATTTACCCAGTAATAATAAAGGACTTAAAACAAAAGAACAGAAACTCAAGCTTGCATACAAATGAACGGATTTACTTAAAGCACTAATACGCTTGCTTGCCTGCTCTAACTGCATGTGCCCATACTATCGCTTGAAATTTACTGTTCTAATTCATATATATGACCGCTTACAATATTGCATCCAGATTGTATGTGATGAATTGAACACATTATATGTGAAATTGAGTGTTATGCTCACACACTATTGTACATATCCTGAGGGCCTGTCGGCATTGATCACTTAGATCCCACTTTTAAAACCTGCCCGGCAATATATACCTCAGCTTATGAGGTGTCGGTAGCAGCAGGGTGTAGTTGATCTTTGCAGTGCATTTTCCCTCTGTATATAAGATTTCATTTGTACATAGTTACCTTGTATGCCTGACAATATTGTACCAAATTCCTAAGACCGTTATTTCTTTCTTAGATCCCACTCTTCATTTACCTGCCCAGCTGTGACCTCTTATATGGGGTGCTGTGTGCAGCAGGGTGTAGAAAGAATGACTTGCCTTACTGTATTAATGTTGCATTTTTCTTACTTGCTGATATAAACATTTCTCAAGTATTTTTTCTTGCACATCCCCTGACTGGTCAGGTTCAGTGTATTAGATTTGATGCAGCTAATACTACTATTATGATATATTTACGTTGCAATTGATTTGAATAATCGTTCTGTATATATTCCACTTTTCACACTGATCGTTCTGTATATATTCCACTTTTCACACTGTGTGTGGGGACGGGCCCTCCATGCCAACTCCTTTGTTATCTATCTCTACTGTTGGCTAGTAAATAAATAATATTTTCCAAAAGAGTGCTGAAATCCCTGTCTTTCTTCATCCTGGTTGATTTACCCTGGATGATTTCTCTTGTTAATAAAAACATTTCATATTTCTATAAGGGTCTGCACCATTAATATAATACCATTAATATAGGTGCTCCTGTAGATTTGCACACAGTAATATGGATAGATACACTTATATAGTCCTTTATAATGAATGGCTGCTGCACTCCTTATATTTGCAGTCCTGTACACTGTGTATGCAGCACTATAGTAATCCAGAGAAACTTATAACTGTATAACTGTTAACTGTATAACTGCAATATAACTTATAATGTGTAACTGTCAGTTCTTACTCTTCCTGACTGGCTGATGCTGTATCCTCTGCAGTGATCTGTAGCTGACATTAAATTTATTAGTATCAGCAATTGTCAGAGCCTCAGGTTCAGTCCTTGTACTTTATAACTGCATCACAAACTGTCACAAGATGGCTTCTCTGAACTGTTCTGATTCTAAGCACAGCCCACTTGATGACATCATCTTTGTATGGAAGCCTCAATATGCCATCTGACCAAACCAGGAAGTAAGCAC
The DNA here is from genome assembly GCF_027579735.1 of Bombina bombina. Taxonomy (NCBI): domain Eukaryota; kingdom Metazoa; phylum Chordata; class Amphibia; order Anura; family Bombinatoridae; genus Bombina; species Bombina bombina. The sequence goes on along the minus strand of NC_069501.1, from coordinate 1,044,912,594 downwards.
AACACTACACCATGTGCTTAACTAAAAGGGGCTCTCAAACCCAAACCCCCTCTCTCTAAAGGTCGTAGGACTAACATCCCAAGGGGGCTAGATTACAAGTATCTGCTGCAAAATACTCAGAGTATGCTGTGATGGAATACATATGCGATGGTGAACATCTACTGTATATAGCAAAATAATATGCATACAGTACAACTATAGATAGACCTGCAGGATATAATACTGGAAAAGCTGGGAGCAAAAAGGTTTAAAAGTTAAACATTCTTATTTCTTGTCTAGGTCAGCTCCTTTAGGAATAAGTAATAGGGAAAGCCCTCCTCTCTACAGCAATCTATTAAAAAGTTGCATATGAAATAGGAAATACAATACCTTGCCAATTCCAATCTGAGTGTCCGAGGTTATATAGCCTAAGCTGATAATATGAACTGCTAACCAATTATGCACATAGAGGGAACCTATAATTATATGCTCAGCTAAACCAGAGCTCTTATACATATATATATACAATTAGAGAAGACACTTCAAAAAGGCGTGCAAATTAAACATAATATACCAGTCAAAAAGAAAACTGAAACCAAACTAATACTGAATATAGGAGTCCAGCGATATAAATTGTAGCACCATATGGGCCTCAACTTCAAATATTATGATTTTCATTAGAGTTCCAAAAGTCCCAAACTCCAAGAGGTGCACAGTTCAAAAACAAAATACAATACCGACTTTTGTGTGGGTACGGAAGTACTGAGAGCCTTCTGATAACTTGGCAATCTTCTGCAGAACTAAGTCAATGGCTGAATCCATATAGACAGCCGCCTGCAGCCTATGTTCACCGGCAGGGCCACACATCCGGGAGCCGGCTGCTCTCCCCCACGTGACCCCACAAGCAACACAAGCCAGACGATCCTTACTAAGGTAGATGCCAGCAGTTTCTACTATGTCCCATCCGCTGATGAAGGACCCTCTGTCCACGCTTGTATCCTTCTCAGGAATCAGTATTTGCCAGTCCTGCAGGACCATTAATCCACACATGTCTTCCAAATTTTTCTGAGCGGCATTGACTTCTGGCTGCCTCGTCTCAGATGAGACCTATTTAATGAGAACATCCCCATCCCCCATTGGGGCCTTGCATGTCGTTTCTTCCGCCTTATCAGGCCCAGTATATATCTCTTCAGTATGCTGGGCTCCTGCTATTGCTATGAGGTGATCAAATCTGCTATGCATCTGCTGTTCAAACTCGGAAAATAAAGCTTGTATCTTGACATATAGTGCTTCTTCCATGGTCAAAGAAAGTTCTGTGCATAGAATATTGGCTTACTCTGATTTCCAAAAATGTATAGATTGAAAAGAGTGAAGCGTACTGTTATTCACTCAAACCCCGGTTCCCTCGGGGGGGGGGGGGGGTGCTGGATGCTTTCCCACACTGGGCTAAAGCCTGCAACGGTCCGGTCTGGGGAGGTTCAGTATTATACAAATATTTATATTCTCGTCTCCGGCAAACTTTCAGCTATCACCTACAATAAAATATCCTGCCGGATGGCTTCCAAAGTTTGAGATACACGGCGGAATGCATATCCCCATTACAGAGCTCCCAGGTTAGCTGCACTCTTGGGCCATAGCCCGGACACGCCCCCCCTGATTTGCATTTTTATTTCTCTTTAACGGTTTTCAACTTTTCTTTTGTGCATATATTAGCATGGACTATTTCATAGAGGTAATATTTTATTTTCTCAAATGTTTTTAAGGTGTTTTTGTAACACTGGCATACTTCACAGTAGAACTTGTTCTACATGCCAAGAGTTAAACAGTTAGAAGGTAGTTGCTGCTCTTTTGATTATAATGAAAAATGACTCAAACTCTCAGATATGGCAAGTGGTGTGTATCTACTGCATCTTTATAAATTCCACAATTTATAACGTTTCAGCAATTATTTTTACACAAGATACTAGTTTCACAAATGTTTTTCATTGAATCTAAGCTAATGACCGATAGGTGCTTCCTTCTAATAGTCCATGGGCCTTACCAGGAATGTCCTATGAACCAATGCACATTAACAGGAAGTAGCTATCAGCTAATGAGCAATAGTAGAATGTGCCTACAATAAGCATTTCTTAGGCAGTACAAATCTGATTTTGCTGTACGAGTTTCAATCTAAATTAAACAGTTTTTACTTCATATTTTCGTAATGAACAAAAACAATGAACAATTTTGTCAATATAACCATATAAGAATTTAAGACAAAGCAGCCAAACCATATATTAAATACAGCGTTGTGGTAGCTGTCATGGGGTAAGGTTTTCTAGAATTAATTGCTTAAATAACAAAGCAGTAGATGGAGTATGAAACTCCTAAGTAGTATTTCATTTTTTCCAAGTTGTAAACTTTTTTAGAAAAAAATAGATAAAACATAATTATGCGAATATATGCCAATGGCGCTTTACATAACAGGTCAACATATCTTTTATACACTCCCTCTTTGTCTGTCTCTCACTCTCTCTCTCTCTCTCTCTCTCTCTGTCTTTCTTTCTTTCCCCTCTTTCTCTCACCCCTTTTCTCTCCCCTCTTTCTCTCTCTTCCCCTTTTTCCCTCTCTTCCCCTCTTTTTCTCCCTTTTCCTTTCTTTCTTTCTTTCTTTCTTTCTTTCTTTCTTTCTTTCTTTCTTTCTTTCTTTCTTCTCTCCCCTCTCTCTTTCTTTCTCTCTTTCACTCAATCTCCCTCCATCTTTCTCTCTCTTTCTCTACCCTCTCTCTCTCTCTCTCTCTCTCTCTCTCTCTCTCCCCCCTCTGTCTCTCTCACACTCTTTATCTCTCTCACTCTCTCTCTCTTTCACTCCCCCCTCCCTCTCTCTCTCTCTCTCTCTCCCCCCTCTGTCTCTCTCTCACACTCTTTATCTCTCTCACCCTCTCTCTCTTTCACTTCCCCCTCTTTCTCTCTCTCTCACTCTCTCTCCCCCTCTTTCTCTTACCCCCTTTCTCTCTCCTCTTTTTCTCTCTCTCCCCTCTTTCACTCTCTCCCCATCTTTCTTTTATCCTATCCCCCCTCTTTCTCTCACTTTCTCCCCCTCTCTCTCCCCTTCGTTCTCTTTTTCCCATGTGTCCCCCGGAGTAGAAAAGTGTCCCTCTTTTCCGCTTTCAAATGTTCGGAGGTTTGCCTAACTAAAGATCGAGGGAGAGGGGCTGGTGGGGGGACACTATGCTACAGACAATAATAATAAAATAAGTTAAAAAAATAAAAAATAAATTATTTAAAAAAAAAAAAAAACAGTTTATAGATGCTGGCAAACAGTTGCCAGTACTTAAGATGGCAGCAAATAGTTAGATGGTGGAGGTTTACAGAGCTGTATATAGCTTTTAGAGTTCTGTTTATCTGGAGTTTATATTGAATTTGGAATCTATGCTGACCATCAAATTTAATTTCAATATGACCAGGAGGTAGAAAATATTTTATCAGAAAACGAAAACACCCTAGATGGGCTATTCTTTCAAATGGATGAATTAAGGAGAAAAGACATAAAACTGGACTTGGACATAAAGACTTTTCTCCTGTATAAACGCCAAAAAAGAATTAACAGGGGGCTCAGGATAAGAAAGTTCCCTTCTTTCCTTGTAAATGACATAGACTTTATTAGAAAATGGAACCAAATATTGGATGCCTGTTCTTTTGCCCTGATGGAACTGCTAATTGAGTTTAAAAAAGAACAGAGAAAGGAGTCTATTGGCTTCATTAAAACAGTACAGAAGGACTAGTCTTACAGGTGTTCCAAAATGATAAAGACTTTAAGTCATATGACAACAAATTTGAGGCTAATATGGCACGCTTCACTAAAGATCTATGGGATTTTAAAAAACAAAAATTAGCAAGGGATAAGAGGGACTATGAGTTCAATAAGGTCTACAAATGGCAAAGTGCTGTTAGGGGGTCAACGTCCTACTTATAGTTTCCAGAAAAATAAAGCTGATTTAAAAACCAAGAAGGACACAGGCAAAAAAGTTCAATTTGTGGAAACAGAGTATGACGTTGACACCTCAGAGCATGATTCAGGAGAAAAATTGATGGTTACTGAAACAGTATCAGTATTAGATGTACCAATGGATAATAGTGACAGTATGTCAAAAAACGAGCAGCGCATGGGGACAAAAACAAAAATATAAAAACAAGAAGGGGCAGTAGGGGGAGACACAAGCAGAAGAGGAAGAGGGTCCAGATACCAGACACGCAACCAACAAAGGAAATACATATAAAGAATGTAATAAATTTGTCTGACTATGATTTAACGGCCACAGAAATAGAGGCAATGGGCCTAGTCCTAGGCTTTGCACCCACAACTCACTTTGACCTGTTCGGCACTGTCCATGATGTTAACAAATTTGTAAGGAAACTTACCCTGAAAAGTCATTTTAGTCAGGGCAGTGCCGAACAGGTACAGGCAACAACAACCCAGGTAGCACAAACTGAACTCCCTACTGACACATGCAGTCTCCCTTTTAGTGAGCAATGCTCTCTGCTTGACCTTACTACCATGCTCAATTTAGATACATCAGAACAACATACTGCAGTCACCCCTCAATTCAGGCCCAGTATGAGTAAAAGCAATTTCTACCCAGTAAATAGTAGGAGTAAAGGAATAGACGTGTTCCAACGTACAGTGGAACACAAATTGAAGGAATTATCAGACAAAATACAAAAAGAGAGAACCAATAAAAACAAAGATAGGTACCAACACAATCTAAACAGAGAACAACATTTAGCCTTAAAATCATTACAGAACAATCAACAGATAGTCATTAAGGAATCGGACAAAGGGGTAAATGTAGTGGTCATGAATCTTGACTACTACATCAATGAAGCTTACAGACAGCTAAACGAGGAAGATGTCTATACCAGACTCACTTTCAATCCTACAAATAAGTTTAAAGCCCAATTGGAGGATATCCTTAGTTTAGGTAAACAAGTGGGTGCATTTGCTGAGACACTTTTTGAAACACTATTGCCAACTAATCCTTATACACCTATTTTATATTTTCTTCCAAAACTACATAAGGACAGTCAAAAACCACCGGGACGTCCCATTATCTCTGGGGTGGGGTCATTATTTGAACCCCTCTCAGAGCTAGTGGATACCTATCTCTAACCTTTAGGTACAGATTTAATGAGCTATATAAGAGACTCAACTGATGTCCTTAACCGAATGAATAATCTATTATGGAAAGATACCTATTGCCTAATGACAATAGATGTCACTGCTTTATACACATCCATCCCACACCACCAGGGGTTAAAAGCATTATCATTTTTTTTGACTAATTACTCTGATTATACTAAGGAAATCGTAGATTTCTTGCTCATTGCCGTGGATTTTCTTTTATCTCACAATTATTTTCTCTTTGAGGGGTGTTGCTATCTCCAGAGACATGGGACGGCCATGGGGGCAAAATTTGCCCTCTCCTATGCCAACCTATATATGGGTTGGTGGGAGCTTTCCCACGTCTATGGAGATGACAACCCCTTCAGGGAACATATCATTTATTACGGCAGATATATTGACGACCTGCTGGTGGTGTGGGATGGAGATCTAGAACTTGCCAGAAAATCTGTTGCGAGGATCAACAACAATTGCATGAATTTAAAATTCACATCACAATACAGCACTGACCACATAGAGTTCCTATATCTGGACCTAACTGTAAACAGGGATCAAAAAACTATAAATACATCCATTTTCAGAAAGCCCACAGGTGGTAACACGATATTGAATTACAAATCCAGTCACCCTGCACATGTAAAGAAGGCCATTCCCAAGGGTCAGTACATAAGAACCAAAAGAATATGCTCAGATACACAAACATTTGAAGCCCAGTGTCAAATTCTTGAAAACAGACTAGCTCAAAGGAATTATCCTATTCCATTGCTCAAATAAACCAAAGAGGAGGTAGACAAAATTCCAAGAGAGAATTTGTTGCAATACAAATATAAACATAAATACACACAAAATAGCAACACACTAGCCTCCTTAAATGAAAGCAAACTTGCATTCAGCACATCGTACAGTCTTGAGTACCAGAAAATCTGTGATATTATCAAACAATGCTTACCAATATTAGCCACTGATCCAAAGTTAGAGCAAATAGCAAGTACAGGTTGTAGATATGTGGCTAGAAAAAGCAGGACCATTGGTAATATAATAGCACCTTCAGATCTGGCCAACACAAGTACCCGCACGTGGCTCCCACAAAGGTTAGGTTTTTTTAAGTGCAAGGCACAAAGATGCAATACCTGCAGCCACGTAGTGGAAGGAACAAATTTCACTTCCACAGTAACACAACATACATATAATATCAGACACAAACTCAATTGCAAATCCAATCATGTAATATATTTATTGACCTTTAGGGGGTGCCATATCCAATATGTTGGAAAAACAAAACGACTTGTTAGGGACAGGGCACAGGATCATATCAGGGACATTGAAAATCCAGATGTATTCACCCCAGTGGCCAGACATTTCAAAATGGAGCATTCAGGCAATGCGGCTCTTATGTCTATACAGGCAATAGATCATGTGCCACCACATAAAAGGGGTGGGGACAGAATCCAAAAATTAGATTACAAAGAGGCACAGTGGATATTCTTACTCAATACCAGATGCCCACAAGGCATTAATAAAGAGAGTGATGTTAACCTCTTTATCTAACTTAACTTTACAAATTTATAAATATTAAATCTACAGCAGTTTATATCAATTTTTTCTATAAACTTGTTGGGTAAGCTATATTATACAACACAGCACTCTCAAAAGCATGTATATGCAACCATATAGTAATTGAAACACTTCTCCCTTTGTCCGGTTCCTGCATACAAATAATCCCAAGAAATTATAGGTTAAATGCCAAACATTATTTTCTAACATCTCTCTCTAATGTTTTGAACATAATACCTACTTTTAGTTCTAGTGTAATAAGTCTATCTATGCCATTTTCAATTATTTAGCTTCCTTCTGTCTCTGTATATAGTAGCATTTAGAGTAAAAGTACAATAAGGGGTTAATCTTGTTTGTTTTTAATTGCTTGTAATGTTCCTTTAAATAGGAGTATCAGTGAAAGCTCACATTCAGCAGTGAACAAGTGTGTGTGAGACACACGAAACATGTCTGCTGGTGCTACACTGATACCCCTTATTGTCAGTGTGTAGAGCTACGGCTCTTCTTTGTTTTTAGTGTGCACACAATAAATTTATTTTTATACCTTATACTGACCCTGCTTCGATGTTTGGATGCAGTAGGTTGTTAGCCCTGTAGCCGAAATTCGTGGGGATTATTTAATTTCAATATAGTTAGATCACATTCACATATTTAAATAAAATAATAGCTTTATCTAATAAAAAAACAAAGACACAAGCTGTGTTATATAAATTGTAATGAAAGAGAGAATGGTAGGTAAATTGGACTTTGATTATTTGTTGAGCTTTTCTATTATATTCATTTTGATGCTATGGGAGAAGTAATGTGGAACTTAAATGGACAGTTAAGTCGGAATTAAACTTTAATAGATTGGATAGAGCAATTATTATCTAATTTATTTTTATTATCAATTTTACTTAGTTCTTCTGATATCCTTTATTGAAGAGTTATCATTGTTGTGGTCAGGAGAGTGCATGCTGTCCTAGACTACTAAAGACACGCACACACTCCTCTTAAACAAGGTAACAGAACAATTTTTACAACAGAATTCAAATGGAAAATTGTTTTAAATTGCATGCTCTATCTGACAATTTTGACAATGTTGCTCCTTTAAACATAGTATGAGTAATTGACATTATCATGACATTCAAATAAAAAGATTACATTCTTGCACAACAATGATTCAAGAATTTGTAAATATTCATTCTCAGTTGTGTGATCACTCCTGTTTTAAGTCAATTCAACTTAACATTTTGTCATATCATTATATAATACACTATTTACTCATGAAAAATATTCCAAGAAACAATACTTTTACTTTGTGTTCTAATCACAAATCACACCTGGTTATTTTTTTTCATCACAAAGAAGAAATTATGGAAATTTTTCACGAATTCAGTGGATTAATGCTGCTTTCTTGTATACATTGGCCTAGATTTGGAGTTCGGCGGTAGCCGTCAAAACCAGCGTTAGAGGCTCCTAACGCTGGTTTTAGGCTACCGCCGGTATTTGGAGTCAGTGATTAAAGGGTCTAACGCTCACTTTTCAGCCACGACTTTTCCATACCGCAGATCCCCCTACGCCATTTGCGTATCCTATCTTTTCAATGGGATCTTTCTAACGCCGGTATTTAGAGTCGTTTCTGAAGTGAGCGTTAGAGCTCTAACGACAAAATTCCAGCCGCCTGAAAATAGCAGGAGTTAAGAGCTTTCTGGCTAACGCCGGTTCATAAAGCTCTTAACTACTGTACCCTAAAGTACACTAACACCCATAAACTACCTATGTACCCCTAAACCGAGCTCCCCCCACATCGCCGCCACTCGATTTAAATTTTTAACCCCTAATCTGCCGACCGCCACCTACGTTATACTTATGTACCCCTAATCTGCTGCCCCTAACCCCGCCGACCCCTGTATTACATTTATTAACCCCTAACCTGCCCCCCACAACGTCGCCGCCAGCTACTTAAAATAATTAACCCCTAATCTTCCGACCGCAAAGCGCCGCCACCTACGTTATCCCTATGTACCCCTAATCTGCTACCCCTAACACCGCCGACCCCTATATTATATTTATTAACCCCTAATCTGCCCCCCTCAACGTCGCCGACACCTGCCTACACTTATTAACCCCTAATCTGCCGAGCGGACCTGAGCGCTACTATAATAAAGTTATTAACCCCTAACCCGCCTCACTAACCCTATCATAAATAGTATTAACCCCTAATCTGCCCTCCCTAACATCGCTGACACCTAACTTCAATTATTAACCCCTAATCTGACGACCGGAGCTCACCGCTATTCTAATAAATTGATTAACCCCTAAAGCTAAGTCTAACCCTAACACTAACACCCCCCTAACTTAAATATAATTTTAATCTAACGAAATAAATGAACTCTTATTAAATAAATGATTCCTATTTAAAGCTAAATACTTACCTGTAAAATAAATCCTAATATAGCTACAATATAAATTATAATTATATTATAGCTATTTTAGGATTAATATTTATTTTACAGGCAACTTGGTATTTATTTTAACTAGGTACAATAGCTATTAAATAGTTAAGAACTATTTAATAGCTACCTAGTTAAAATAATAACAAATTTACCTGTAAAATAAATCCTAACCTAAGATATAATTAAACCTAACACTACCCTATCAATAAATTAATTAAATAAACTACCTACAATTACCTACAATTAACCTAACACTACACTATCAATAAATTAATTAAACACAATTGCTACAAATAAATACAATTAAATAAACTAGCTAAAGTACAAAAAATAAAAAATAACTAAGTTAAAAAAAATAATAAAATATTTACAAACATAAGAAAAATATTACAACAATTTTAAACTAATTACACCTACTCTAAGCCCCCTAATAAAATAACAAAGCCCCCCAAAATAAAAAATTCCCTACCCTATTCTAAATTACAAAAGTTACAAGCTCTTTTACCTTACCAGCCCTGAACAGGGCCCTTTGCGGGGCATGCCCCAAGGATTTCAGCTCTTTTGCCTGTAAAAAAAAACATACCATACCCCCCCCAACATTACAACCCACCACCCACATACCCCTAATCTAACCCAAACCCCCCTTAAATAAACCTAACACTAAGCCCCTGAAGATCTTCCTACCTTGTCTTCACCATACCAGGTTCACCGATCCGTCCTGGCTCCAACATCTTCATCCAACCCAAGCGGGGGTTGGCGATCCATCATCCGGTGCTGAAGAGGTCCAGAAGAGGCTCCAAAGTCTTCCTCCTATCCGGCAAGAAGAGGACATCCGGACCGGCAAACATCTTCTCCAAGCGGCATCTTCAATCTTCTTCCATCCGGTGCAGAGCGGGTCCATCTTGAAGCAGGCGACGCGGATCCATCCTCTTCTTCCGTTGTCTCCCGACGAATGACGGTTCCTTTAAGGGACGTCATCCAAGATGGCGTCCCTCGAATTCCGATTGGCTGATAGGATTCTATCAGCCAATCGGAATTAAGGTAGGAATTTTCTGATTGGCTGATGGAATCAGCCAATCAGAATCAAGTTCAATCCGATTGGCTGATCCAATCAGCCAATCAGATTGAGCTCGCATTCTATTGGCTGTTCCCTATTCGTCATCATTGAGTAACCTTTGACCCTGTACCTCACAGTCAGCAGACACATTCCAGCCAATCAGCGGCAGACCCTCCCTCCCAGACCCTCCCACCTCCTGGACAGCATCCATTTTAGATTAATTCGGAAGCTGTAATCTTAGTGAGAGGAGGGACAGTGTAGCTGCTGCTGATTTAATAGGGAAATCGATAGCTAGGCTAGTGTATTCAGTGTCCACTGCAGTCCTGAAGGACTCATCTGATCTCTGCTGTAAGGACAGCACCCCAAAAAGCCCTTTTTAGGGCTAGAACATCTGTCTGCTTTTTTTTTTCCCCTGTGTAATCTAATTGCAGTTGTCTGCCTGCCAGCGTGTGTGTCAGGCTCACAGCGTATACTGTGCCCACTTGCCCAGTGCCACCACCACTCATATCTGATGTAACAGTAGTGTACATTTTAAAACAACAATACTTTTTTGACTGTGAAATAATAGCAGACAGCTGTCAGTACCCAAGATGGCCGCCAATAAGGCAGATGGGGAGGGTTAGAGAGCTGTTTTGGGGGGGATCAGGGAGGTTGGGGGCTAAGGGGGGATGCTACACCACAGCATATGTAAATATGCTAAAAAAAATGTTAAAAAAAAATTAAAAACCTTTTATTTTAGTACTGGCAGACTTTCTGCCAGTACTTAAGATTGCAGGGACAATTGTGGGGTGGGGGAGGGAAGGGAGCTGTTTGGGAGGGATCAGGGGGTCTGATGTGTCAGGTGGGCGGCTGATCTCTACACTAAAGCTAAAATTAACCCTGCAAGCTCCCTACAAACTACCTAATTAACCCCTTCACTGCTAGCCATAATAGACGTGTGATACGCAGCAGCATTTAGCGGCCTTCTAATTACCAGAAAGCAACGCCAAAGTCATATATGTCTGTTATTTCTGAATAAAGGGGATCCCAGAGAAGCATTTACAACCATTTGTGCCATAATTGCACAAGCTGTTTGTAAATAATTTCAGTGAGAAACCTAAAATTGCGAAAAAATTTAAGTTTTTTTTAAATTTGATCGCATTTGGCGGTGAAATGGTGGCATTAAATATACCAAAATGGTCCTAGATGAATACTTTGGGTTGTCTACTACACTACACTTAAGCTAAAATTAACTCTACAAGTTCCCTACATGCTCCCTAATTAACCCCTTCACTGCTGGGCACAAAACACGTGTGGTGCGCAGTGGCATTTAGCAGCCTTCTAATTACCAAAAAGCAACGCCAAAGCCATATAAGTCTGCTATTTCTGAACAAAGGGGATCCCAGAGAAGCATTTACAAGCATTTATGCAATAATTGCATAAGTTGTTTGTAAATAATTTCTGTGAGAAACCTAAAGTTTGTGAAAAAGGGAACAATTTTTTTTTATTTGATCGCATTTGGCGGTGAAATGGTGGCATGAAATATACCAAAATGGGCCTAGATCAATACTTTGGGAAGTCTTCTAAAAAAAATATATACATGTCAAGGGATATTCAGGTATACAGATATCAGGGTTCCAATGTAACTAGCGCTCATTTTGAAAAAAAGTGGTTTTGAAATAGCAAAGTGCTACTTGTATTTACTTCCCTATAACTTGCAAAAAAAGCAAAGTACATGTAAATAGTGGGTATTTCTCAACTCAGGACAAAATTTAGAAACTATTTAGCATGGTTGTTTTTTGGGGGTTGTAGATGTGTAACAGATTTTGGGGGTCAAAGTTAGAAAAAGTGAGTTTTTTTTCCATTTTTTCCTCATATTTTATAATGTTAGGGGATTTATGCCCTTTATGGATTAAAACCAGACTCTGCATCAACTATGTAATTTTCCATGGGAGTTTTGCCATGGATCCCCCTCCGGCATTTCACAGTCCAGGTGTAAGTCCCCTTGAAACAACTTTTCCATCACTATTGTGGCCAGAAAGAGTCCCTGTGGGTTTTAAAATTCGCCTGCCTATTGAAGTCTATAGCGGTTCGCCCGGTTCGCCTGTTCGTGAACTTTTGCGGAAGTTCGCGTTCGCCGTTCGCGAACCCAAATATTTATGTTCGCTACATCACTACTTATCAACACAAGAACCATTTTCTCGTTTTTAAGCATTCAAAATATTGTTGCTTACAATTTTGAAACATTTATATATTGAATAATGCTCTCTATTACTGTATTTATTCAGCAACTGTTTGGTAATGGAATCTTAAAGAAAAACTCCAGAAATTTCTGGATGGCAGTCATAATTAGCAGTACCAGAGTCAAATAAATTCTAAAAAAAGGCTCTTAAAATAGGTTAAAATGATCAACATCTATTAAAATCATCTGCACAGTCACCAGGACCTGCATTGTGAAGTATTGGAAAACAGGGACTCCATCATGGGTAGAAATCCAAAATAAAATTCAATTCACTTAGACTATGTATGAGTCAGCCTCCTAGGTCCTAAACAACACAGAAGTAGTTAAAATAGGTTAAAATGCATGCAAGTAACTTAGCTTCATGTATAAAAACTACTGAAATGTGCTAGTAAAATTGATAAGACTTGGTAAACTACATATAGTTTTATTAAAGGGACAGGAACCCCCCCCCCCCATAATTTGGATAGAACATGCAATTTCAAACAACTTTCCAATTTAGTTCTAGTATCAAATTTGCTTCATTCTCTTGTTATCTATTGCTGAAGGAGCAGTATTGCACTACTGTCAGCTAGCTAAACACATCTAATTAGCCAATCACAAGAGACAAATGTGAGAAGGCACCAATCAGCAGCTAGCTCCCACTAGTGTAGGATATGTGCATATTTTATTTCAACAAGGGATAACAAAAGATCAAGGCACATTTGAAAATAGAAGTTAATTTAAAAGTGTCTTAAAAGTACATACTCTATCTGAATCATGCAAGTTAAATTTTGCCTTTCCTATCCCTTTAAGTCTCGTGGACTAAAAATGGCATAGTATGTTACAGCAACAAATGTGTGTTAAAGGGACAGTAAAGTCAAAATTAAACTTTCATGATTCAGATAGGGCATGCTGTTTTATATAACTTTCCAATTCACGTTTGTCATCAAATTTGCTTTATTCTCTTGGTATTTTTTGTTGAAGCCTAACCTAGGTAGGCTAATATGCTAACTTCTAAGCTCTTGAAGCTTTTCACATCTATACAGCGCTAGTTCATGTGTGCCATGTTGTTAACATTGTGCTCACTCCCATGGAGTTAAACATGAGTCAGCACTAATTGGCTGAAATGCAAGTTCGTAAAAAGCACTGAGGTAAAGGGACAGTCTGCAAAGGCTTAGATACAAAGTAATCACTAAAGTAAAAAAATTATTAATATAACAGTGTTGGTTATGCAAAGCTGGGGAATTGATAATAAAGGAATTATCTATCTTTTAAACAATAAAACATTTCAAGTAGAATGTCCCTTTAATTTCTGTCATATAAAAGCTTGTAAATCCTGAGACCTAATAGACTTCATGGTAAAGTCAGTTTTGCTTCTAGCCCACAGGGTTCTCAGTTTTGATAAACAATTTAGAAAAATACAAAATCTATTAAATACAATTAATTAAATGTTGCTCCCCTCTGGGGGTGCTGCAGCCACCCCTCAGTTTCTTCACACTTTCTCCAATGTCCAAAGTCTGAGCAGGGGTTCAAGTCTTCACCTAGGTCACGTATTATAACAAAAAAGACATAATGTACAGTATATATAAAGTCCAAAGAAACAACCATCTGACAAACAGTTTAGGTTCTGAAGTCACCACTTATTCCAAAGAATTTCCTTTCCCTGATTCCCCTTTCACAATGCAGAATCAGAACATAGTATAGGAAGAAATTGTACTCATTAGAATACAGTCCAAAATCTTCAGTTTATTCAGACAATTTCAGCTGTCAGTAAAATCGCAATTTTTCATCTGTTACTAAAACAATTTTAAAGTTAAATAGCTCTACACATTTCAAAGGATCCACAATCTTTTTCTAGGACAATAAAATTGTAAAAACAACTTAAAGGGACACTGAACCCAAATTTTTTCTTCCGTGATTCAGATAGAGCATGCAATTTTAAAGGGACACTAAACCCAAATTTTTTCTGTCATGATTCAGATAGAGCATGCAATTTTAAACAACTTTCTAATTTACTCCTATTATCAATTTTTCTTCGTTCTCTTTCTATCTTTATTTGAAAAAGAAGGCATCTATGCTAAGGAGCCAGCAAATTTTTGGTTCAGAACCATGGACAGCAATTGTTTATTTGTGCTGTCCAATCAGCAAGGACAACTCAGGTTGTTTACCAAAAATGGGCCGGCATCTAAACTTACATTTTTGCTTTTCAAATAAACATACCATGAGAATGAAGAAATTTGATAATAGGAGTAAATTAGAAAGTTGCTTAAAATTGCATGCTCTATCTGAATCAAGAAAGAAAAAGTTTGTTTTATTTGTTTATTAACCCCTAAACCACCGCTCCCAAACCCCGCTGCACCTAATAAAGTTATTAACCCCTAAACCGCCGCTCCCGGATCCCGCCGCCACCTACATTAACTACCCCCTAATGTGAGCCTCTTACACCGCCGCCACCTACATTACCTACCCCATAATGTGAGCCCCTTACACCGCCGCCATCTACATTATCTACCCCCTAATGTGAGCCCCTTACACCGCCGCCATCTACATTATTTACCCCCTAATGTGAGCCACTTACACCGCCGCCATCTATATTATTTACCCCCTAATGTGAGCCCCTTACACCGCCGCCATCTACATTATTTACCCCCTAATGTGAGCCCCTTACACCGCCACCATCTACATTATTTACCCCCTAATGTGAGCCCCTTACACCGCCACCATCTACATTATTTACCCCTAATGTGAGCCCCTTACACTGCCGCCACCTACATTAACTACCCCCTAATGTGAGCTTCTACCCCGCCGCCAGCTATATTAAAATTATTAACCCCTAATCTAATCCCACTATACCGCCGCCACCTATATTAAATTATTAACCCCTAATCTAATCCCCCTATACCGCCGCCACCTATATTAAATTATTTAACCCCTAAAATAATAAACTATCCCTACCACTAAACCTAAGTCTAACCTTACAAATAGCCCTGAAAAGGGCTTTTTGCGTGGCATTACCCCAAAGTAAACAGCTCTATTGCCAGCCCTTAAAAGGGCTTTTTGCGGGCCATTGCCCTAAAGTAATCAGCTCTTTTACCAGCCCTTAAAAGGGCTTTTTGCGGGGCTTTGTCACAAATTAAACCACCTATATTAAATACATTACCCCCTAATCTAATCCCACTATACCGCCGCCACCTATATTAACTATATTAACCCTAATTATATTAGGGTTAATATAGTTAATATCGTTATTATATTATATATATATTAAGTATAATAACCTAACAACTCTAAATTCTTATTAAAATAAATATAATTAATATTAATTAATTAATATTATTAATTAAAATATTTCTATTTAAAACTTAATACTTACCTATAAAATAAACCCTAAGATAGCTACAATATAATTAATAATTACATTGTAGCTATTTTAGGGTTTATATTTATTTTACAGGTAACTTGGTATTTATTTTAACTAGGTACAATAGCTATTAAATAGTTAATAACTATTTAATAGCTACATTGTTAAAATAATTACCAATTTACCTGTAAAATAAATCCTAACCTAAGTTACAAATACACCTACACTATCAATAAATTAAATAAACTACAAATCTCTAAACTAAAATACAATTAAATACACTAAACTAAATTACAAAAAACAAACAAACACTAAATTACAAAAAATAAAAAAAAGATTACAAGAATTTTATAAGCTAATTACACATATTCTAAGCCCCCTAATAAAATAATAAAGCCCCCCAAAATAAAAAAATGCCCTACCCTATTCTAAATTAAAAATTAACCAGCTCTTTTACCAGCCCTTAAAAGGGCTTTTTGCGGGGCATACCCCAAAGTAAACAGCTCTTTTGCCTGTAAAAAAAAACACAATACCACCCCCCCAACATTAAAACCCATCACCCACATACCCCTACTCTAAACCCACCCAAACCCCCCTTAAAAAACCTAACACTAAGTCCCAGAAGATCTCCCTACCTTGAGACGTCTTCACCCAGCGGGGCCGAACTCTTCATCCAATCCGGGCAATGTCTTCATCCAAGAAGTCTTCCATCCGGCGATGTCTTCATCCAAGCGGCAAAGAAGAAGTCTTCCATCCCGGCGATGTCTTCATCAAAGCGGCAAAGAAGAGGTCCTCCATCGGGGTGAAGTTTTCCTCCAAGCGGCATCTTCAATCTTCAACGGGCGCCATCTTGGATGACGTCATTTAAAGGAAACTTCATTCGTCGTTCAGTCATCGGGCCAGCTGGATGTTCCGCGTTGGAGGGCTGAAGAAAGAAGATTGAAGATGTCGCTTGGAGGAAAACTTCGCCCCGATGGAGGACCTCTTCTTTGCCGCTTGGATGAAGACATCGCCGGGATGGAAGACTTCTTCTTTGCCGCTTGGATGAAGACATCGTCGGATGGAAGACTTCTTCTTTGCCGCTTGGATGAAGACATCGCCCGGATTGGATGAAGAGTTCGGCCCGGCTGGGTGAAGACGACTCAAGGTAGGGAGATCTTCTGGGGCTTAGTGTTAGGTTTTTTTAAGGGGGGTTTGGGTGGGTTTAGAGTAGGGGTATGTCGGTGGTGGGTTTTATTATAGGTGGCGGCGGTGTAAGGGGGTTTAGATTAGGGGGTAATACATTTATTATAGGTGGCGGCGGTGTAGGGGGGTTTAGATTAGATGCAAAAGAGCTGATTACTTTGTGACAAAGCCCCGCAAAAAGCCCTTTTAAGGGCTGGTAAAAGAGCTAATTACTTTAGGGCAATGGCCCGCAAAAAGCCCTTTTAAGGGCTGGCAATAGAGCTGTTTACTTTGGGGTAATGCCACGCAAAAAGCCCTTTTCAGGGCTATTTTTAGGGTTAGACTTAGGTTTAGTGGTAGGGATAGTTTAGTATTTCAGGGTTAAATAATTTAATATAGGTGGCGGCGGTATAGGGGGATTAGATTAGAGGTTAATAATTTAATATAGGTGGCGGCGGTATAGTGGGATTAGATTAGGGGTTAATAATTTTAATATAGCTGGCGGTGGGGTAGGAGCTCACATTAGGGGTAGTTAATGTAGGTGGTGGCGGTGTAAGGGGCTCGCATTAGGGGGTAGTTAATGTAGGTGGCGGCGGTGTAAGGGGCTCACATTAGGGGGTAAATAATGTAGATGGCAGTGGTGTAAGGGGCTCACATTAGGGGGTAGATAATGTAGATGGCGGCGGTGTAAGGGGCTCACATTAGGGGGTAGTTAATATAGGTGGCGGCGGTGTAAGGGGCTCACATTAGGGGGTAGGTAATGTAGATGGCGGCGGTGTAGGGGCTCACATTAGGGGGTAGGTAATGTAGATGGCGGCGGTGTAGGGGCTCACATTAGGGGGTTATACATTTAATGTAGATGGCGGCGGGGTCCGGGAGCGGCTGTTTAGGGGTTAAATACTTTATTAGGGATTGCGGCGGGGGATCGCGGTTGACAGGTAGATAGACATTGCGCATGCGTTAGGTGTTAGGTTTTATTTAGCAGCTAGTTTAGGGAGTTACGGGGCTCCAATAGACAGCGTAAGGCTTACTACGCCTGCAATTTGTGGCGAGGTGAAAATGGAGTAGAATTTCTCCATTTTCGCCACGTAAGTCCTTACGCTGTATATGTGATACCAAACTACGCTGGTTTGGTATACCTGTCTACGGGCCAAAAAACTACGGCCGAAGGCAGAAATATACGAGCGTAACTTCTATGTTACACCGTATATGTGATACTAAACCAGCGCAAAATTTTGCATCGCCGGCTTTTGCGGGCGACGCTGCATATCGGATCGAGGCCCTGATTGCAAAATATTAAAATATTTTAATATCTACTTCTCTTTTAGGAAAGAAATCTTTTTACGAAAAAAGTATACATATACACTTCAGAACACACCTGGCAAATATAACACTATATTGTTTATGGTAAATGTTTTCTTCAAAATGATTAAAAAAATCTTAAACTTTTTCATTTTCATTATAAATATTTTTATGTTTTCCCAACGTCATAGATGTTAGAGTTTTAAAAATCAACTTCAGGCAATCAAAAGACCTATTTATAATCCACATTTACATTAATTACATTTCTAATTGAAATAATTTTATAGAACAACATGTGACATAACTAACCAGCCAGGATCTTTCTTTTTTTAGTTTTTAAACAAGTAGTTTTCTTGATTTAGTT
This sequence comes from Bombina bombina, assembly GCF_027579735.1. Taxonomy (NCBI): domain Eukaryota; kingdom Metazoa; phylum Chordata; class Amphibia; order Anura; family Bombinatoridae; genus Bombina; species Bombina bombina. The sequence continues at coordinate 1,044,894,015 of NC_069501.1, read as the reverse complement.
TCCAGAAAGGTCCTTTCTTTTCTTTAGAGTCAGTCCCCGAGTAGTTATACATCAGTACTCTCTCAGGTCCTTTTTCTTATTTAACATGTATTAAAGGGACAGGAAACCCAAACATTTTCTTTCATTGTTTGGATAGAACATACAATTTCAAACAACTTTCTAATTTACTTCTATTTTCAAACTTGCTTAATTTTCTTGTTATCCATTGCTGAAAGAACAGCATTGCACTACTTGCAGCTAGCCGAACACATCTAGTAAGTAATCACAAGAGACAAAAGTGTGCAGGCACCAATCAGCAGCTAGCTCCCACTGTAGTATGATATGTGCATATTCTTTTTCAACAAAGGCTATGAAGAGAACAAAACACATTTGAAAATATAAGTCAATTTAAAAGTATTTTAAAATTATACAAATTATGCAAGTTTAATTTTAAGTTTCCTATCCCTTTATGCAAGTTTAAAAGTTTCCTCTCAGGTACAATCCTAAAGGGATACACTATTTCCCATTCTTATTGTAGAAGAAGCATGTCAGTTACATTTTAACCCCTTATTACATTATTTAATTATAGATTGTTTCTGTACATATTATGGTCTAGATCAGGGATGGCCAACTGGCGGGCCATGAGTCACACACGGCTCTATGCACTAGTTTTGCAACTACAGGAATAAGGTAATAGTTTTTGTGGCCCTATGGAAAAGCTGAACTAAATGTATGTGCTATGGGAATTGGTGGGCAAGCAAGGTGACTCAAATGAGCTCTCTGGATGGAAAAATAGCAAATAGAGAGTACACTACAAGATGAACTAAACTTGGTCAGGTCACACTGGACATTTTTAGAAAATAAGGGGGGCGCCTGCCTGTATAAGCCACTATGTAATTTTTTTTTTTGTTAAATTCTTATTGGGCCTTGGGCTATCACGTGACCGCACATGAAGCACTACACACAGGCACCACACACAGTCAGTCAGTGCACGACGAGTGACGTCCGCAGTCACATAGTGGCCAGTTAAAGGTTTTTGACCCACGTGACTGCACGTGCAGCTATTTGTTGCCTCTGCAGAGTGAGGCTGTGAACTCAGGGTGCCCCTCATTGTCTCAAGGTCTGGAGGAGACTATGGCTCAGAGACTGTCTCTAAGAAGTCCCAGTCATGACTGAGTCTATCAACTTGTGCTCCAGTCCAGTATTGCAGCTGGTACTTACCATCAGGAGTGGACCATTTCTGGAGTGGACTCACTCTGCTGGCCACCGCCACTGACGGGTAAGATCTGACAAGTGAGGTCAACAAAGTTCAGATCATCATCACTATCTCAGCATCGGGTAGACAGTTGTATTAATAACAGAATGAGACTCTGCTGAATAGAATTTTGCTGCACTGAGTGTCAGTGAATCATGATTGATCATGATCGGTGTTTAGTTAGTTGTTGTGACTGATTTTGTCAAGGATTGTGATAATACTAGTTAAGTTTTTCAGAGAGCAAATCTGAAACAACCATGTAGCCAAAAAAGTGACATGTTATTTATAAGAACTGGCAGGCATGCTATATGTAAACACTGTCATGCATCTTCTCTCCATCCCCTCTTTCTTTCTCTCCCCCTCTTTCACTCACTCTCTCTCCCCCTCTTTCTCTCTCGCTCTCCCCACTCTCTCTCCCCTCTCTCTCGTTCTCTCCCTCCCTCTTTCTCTGTCTCTCTCTCTCTCTCTCTCTCTCTCTCTCTCCCCCTCTGTCTTTCTTTCTTTCCCCTCTTTCTCTCACCCCTTTTCTCTCCCCTCTTTCTCTCTCTTCCCCCTTTTCTCTCTCTTCCCCTCCTTTTCTCCCTTTCCCTTTTTTTCTTTCTTTCTTTCTTTCGTTCTTTTATCCCCTCTCTCTTTCTTTCTCTCTTTCACTCTATCTCCCTCCATCTTTCTCTCTCTTTCTCTACCCCTCTGTCTCTCTCTCTCTCTCCCCCCCTCTGTCTCTCTCTCACACTCTTTATCTCTCTCACCCTCTCTCTCTTTCACTTCCCCCTCTTTCTCTCTCTCTCTCCCCCCCTCTTTCTCTTACCCCCTTTCTCTCTCCTCTTTTTCTCTCTCTCCCCTCTTTCACTCTCTCCACATCTTTCTCTTATCCTATCCCCCCTCTTTCTCTCACTTTCTCCCCCTCTCTCTCCCCCTCATTCTATTTTTCCCGTCTCCCCCCTGGAGTAGAAAAGTGTCCCTCTTTGGCGCTTTCAAATGTTCGGAGGTTTACCTAACTAAAGATCGAGGGAGAGGGGCTGGTGGGGGGACACTACGCTACAGACTTTAATAATAAAATAAGTTAAAAAAATAAATAAATTATTTTTTAAAAAAAAAACAGTTTATAGATGCTGGCAAACAGTTGCTAATACTTAAGATGGCAGCAAATAGTTAGATGGTGGAGGTTTACAGAGCTGTTTGGTGGGATCCTACATTGCAGAAAACACGAATATAAAATAAAAAATATATTTAAAAAAAAACAAAAAAAAAACAATTTACTGGCAAACGGCCAGATTACGAGTTTTTCGTTATGAGGGGTACGGTGCTAACTTGCACATTATTGTCACCGCTCACTTACCTACAGCGCTGGTATTACAGGTTTTCCTAAACCCAGCGTTAAAAGGCAAGAAGTGAGTGTAGAGCAAAATTGAGCTCCATACCGCACTCCAATACCAGCACTGCTTAAGTCAGCGGTGAGCTAGTTGTACGTGCTCGTCATCAGTGGGGAGAGCCGGCTGAAAAAAAGCCTAACACCTGCAATAAAGCAATGTAAAGCTCCGTAACGCAGCCCCGTTGATCCCAATGGGGAAACAACATTTATGTTTACACCTAACACCCTAACATGAACCCCGAGTCTAAACACCCCTAATCTTACACTTATTAACCCCTAATCTGCCGCCCCCGACATCGCAGACACCTACATTATATTTATTAACCCCTAATCTGACGCTCTAGATATCGCCACCACTATAATAAACATATTAACCCCATATTAACCCCTAAACCACCGCACTCCCGCATCGCAAACACTAGTTAAATAGTATTAACCCCTAATCTGCTGCCCCTAACATCACTGCCACCTACCTACATTTTTAACCCCTAATCTGCCGCCCCCAACGTTGCCGCCACTATACTAAATTTATTAACCCCTAAGTCTAAGTCTAACCCTAACCCTAACACCCCCTAACTTAAATATAATTAAATTAAATCTAAATCAAACCTACATTTAATAACTAAATAATTCCTATTTAAAACTAAATACTTACCTATAAAATAAACCCTAAGATAGCTACAATATAACTAATAGTTACATTGTATCTAGCTTAGGGTTTATTTTTATTTTACAGGCAAGTTTGTATTTATTTTAACTAAGTAGAATAGTTACTAAATAGTTATTAAAGGGACATTATACACTCATTTTTTCTTTGCATAAATGTTTTGTAGATTATCTATTTATAAAGCCCATAAAGTTTTTTTTTTAAATTAATGTATAGTTTTGCTTATTTTTAAATAACATTGCTCTGATTTTCAGACTCCTAACCAAGCCCCAAAGTTTTATGTGAATACGCTCGACTACCTACTCCAGCTTGCTCCTGTTTGTGTAAAGGGTCTTTTCATATGCAAAAGAAGGGGGAGGGGGGGAGTGTCTTATTTGCCACTTGCAGTGGGCTTTCCAGCTACCTTTTCAACAGAGCCAAACTGACAGCTTCTAAGTAAGTTTTTAAACAGTTTTATACTGGATTTTTATATCAGTATCTGTGCATATTATTCTTTATAGTAGTGTCTATTACATGCAGTTATATGAAAATGAGTGTATACTGTCCCTTTAACTATTTACTAACTACATAGCTAAAATAAATACAAATTTGCCTATAAAATAAAACCTGACCTGCCTTACACTACAATTAAATAAATTACCTAAATTAAATACAATTAAATAAATTAAATACAATTACTTAATTACAAAAAAACAAACACTAAATTACACAAAATAAAAAACAAAGTACAAGATATTTAAACTAATTACATCTAATCTAATAGCTCTATCAAAATAAAAAAAGACCCCCCAAAACAACCCCCACCTAGCCTAAACTAAACTACCAATAGCCTTTAAAAGGGCCTTTTGTGGGGCATTGCCCCAAAGAACCCAGCTCTTTTACCTGAAAAAAATACAAACAACCCCCCCAACAGTAAAACCCACCACCCACACAACCAACCCCCCAAATAAAACCTTAACTAAAATAACCTAAGCTCCCCATTGCCCTGAAAAATGCATTTGGATGGGCATTGCCCTTATGAGGGCATTTAGCGCTATTGCAGCCCAAAGCCCTAACCTAAAAATAACCCCCCCCCCAATAAACCCTTAAAAAACCTAACACTAACCCCTGAAGATCCACTTACAGTTTTGAAGATCCGACATCCATCCTCAATGAAGCCGGGAGAAATCCTCATCGAAGTGGCAAGAAGTCCTCAACGAAGCCGGGAGAAGTCTTCATCCAAGCATGGAGAAGTGGTCCTCCAGACGGGCAGAAGTCTTCATCCAGACGGCATCTTCTATCTTCATCCATCCGACACGGAGTGGCTCCATCTTCAAGACATCCGACGCGGAGCATCCTCTTCCAACGAAGTCTTCTTCCCGAATGAATGTTTCTTTAAGTGACGTCATCCATGATGTCGTCCCTTAGATTCCGATTGGCTGATAGAATTCTATCAGCCAATCAGAATTAAGGTTGAAAAAATCCTATAGGTAATTGTATTTAATTTATTTAATTGTATTTACTTTAGGTAATTTATTTAATTGTAGTGTAGTGTTAGGTGTTAGTGTAACTTAGGTTAGGTTTTATTTTACAGGTAAATTTGTATTTATTTTAGCTAGGTAGTTAGTAAATAGTTAATAACTATTTAGTAACTATTCTACCTAGTTAAAAAAAAATACAAACTTGCCTGTAAAATAAAAATAAACCCTAAGCTAGATACAATGTAACTATTAGTTATATTGTAGCTAGCTTAGGGTTTATTTTATAGGTAATTATTTAGTTTTAAATAGAATTTATTTAGTTATTAATTGTAGGTTTTATTTTGATTTATTTTAATTATATTTAAGTTAGGGGGTGTTAGGGTTAGATTTAGGTTTAGGGGTTAATAAATATAGTATAGTGGCGGCGATGTTGGGCGCGGCAGATTAGGAGTTAATAAATGCGATGTTAGGGACAGCAGATTAGGGGTTCATAATATTTAACTAGTGTTTGCGATGCGGGAGTACGGCGTTTTAGGGGATAATATGTATATTCTAGTGGCGGTGATGTCCGGAGCTGCAGATTAGGGGTTATAAATTTTATTTTAGTGTTTGCGATGCGGGAGGGCCTCGGTTTAGGGGTTAATAGGTAGTTTATGGGTGTTAGTATACTTTTTAACACTTTAGTTTTGAGTTTTATGCTAGAGCTTTGTAGTTTAAAACTCATAACTACTGACTTTAGAATGCGTTACAAATCTTGCGGGATAGGCTGTACCGCTCACTTTTTGGCCTAAAAGAAAAAGCTTGTAATACCGGCGCTATGGAAGTCCCATTGAAAAAAGACTTTACGCAAATTGCATAAGTTAATTTGCGGTAAGGCAAAAAAAGTGTGCGGGACAGCTGTACCTACAAGACTCGTAATAGCAGCGGTAGTAAAAAAGCAGCGTTATGAGGCTTAACGCTGCTTTTTTACTCATAACGCAAGACTCATAATCTAGCTGAAAGTAAATAATAATAAAAAAATGTCCTCAGTTTTTTCTTTTTTTGTTAGGGGGGCACTTCAGGTTTTTGTGCCTACAGGCACCTGATATGTAATACCGGCCCTGGTGATCAAGCGATATCCAACGTGAATTTTATTGTACAACCTCGCTCCAGCAATAGGCTCCTACTTCAGCTTTCCTCCATGTGGAACTCTGAAGCATGTCTTCTGCAGCGGCTGCTCCCTTCCTTAGGCACGCCTAGCTGCACTATGCCTTTATTTAAAGGGGCCATGCTTAATTTTAGTAACTTAACATTTCACTCAGCCCATCACTCAGATGAGTTACTGAGTAGTCAACCTAGTTCCTAACTGTTACCTGCTATCATGTAGTACCAACCTTACCACCTGTACCTGCTGGGATTTCTGTGCCTGCTGAGTCTCCAGTGGCAGCTTCCCTGAATCCTGCTTTACCAGCTGCCCTTATCATGTATCCTGTGCTTGCCTCACCAAGAGTACCTGCTGGGTTTCCTTTGCCTGCTGAGTCTCCTGTACCTTGTTGTTGGACTGATCTCTTGTTACCCAACCTTTGGACTGTTCTTAGACAATGCTCTTGCTTTACCCCTCAGTACCTTGTTGTTGGACTGATCTCTTGTTACCCAACCTTTGGCCTGTTCTTAGACAATGCTCTTGCTTTACCCCTCAGTACCTTGTTGTTGGACTGATCTCTTGTTACCCGACCTTTGGCCTATTCTTAGACAATGCTCCTGCTTTACCCCTCAGTACCTTGTTGTTGGACTGATCTCACAGTACCCCGACCTTTGGCCTGTCCTTGGACTCTGTTCTGAAGTCACGTAATCATGACGAAACTCGTAGGTGGGTGGGACTTATGGGCAAATAATGTGCTGGTTAATAGACACTCTAGTAATCTCTGTTGCATGTGTTACTAATGGCTACAATTTGTTATGAATGGCATACATATACAGTATATAGTTACTGACTGAAAAGGAATTAAATCATCATTACCTTCTAAACATAGGTGGTTAATAATATTATTAGTTAGAGGCCGAATTATCATATGCTTGTCAGGCCTGATCCGACAGTGCGGATCAGGTCCGACAGACATAGCTGAATGTGGAGAGCAATACGCTCTCCGTATTCAGCATTGCACCAGCAGCTCACAAGCGCTGCTGGTGCATCGTCGCCCCTGCAGACTCGCGGCCAATGGGCCGCCAGCAGGGAGGTGTCAATCTAAATCAAACCTACATTTAATAACTAAATAATTCCTATTTAAAACTAAATACTTACCTATAAAATAAACCCTAAGATAGCTACAATATAACTAATAGTTACATTGTATCTAGCTTAGGGTTTATTTTTATTTTACAGGCAAGTTTGTATTTATTTTAACTACGTAGAATAGTTACTAAATAGTTATTAAAGGGACATTATACACTCATTTTTTCTTTGCATAAATGTTTTGTAGATTATCTATTTATATAGCCCATAAAGTTTTTTTTTTTTAAATTAATGTATAGTTTTGCTTATTTTTAAATAACATTGCTCTGATTTTCAGACTCCTAACCAAGCCCCAAAGTTTTATGTGAATACGCTCGACTACCTACTCCAGCTTGCTCCTGTTTGTGTAAAGGGTCTTTTCATATGCAAAAGAAGGGGGAGGGGGGGGAGTGTCTTATTTGCCACTTGCAGTGGGCTTTCCAGCTACCTTTTCAACAGAGCCAAACTGACAGCTTCTAAGTAAGTTTTTAAACAGTTTTATACTGGATTTTTATATCAGTATCTGTGCATATTATTCTTTATAGTAGTGTCTATTACATGCAGTTATATGAAAATGAGTGTATACTGTCCCTTTAACTATTTACTAACTACATAGCTAAAATAAATACAAATTTGCCTATAAAATAAAACCTGACCTGCCTTACACTACAATTAAATAAATTACCTAAATTAAATACAATTAAATAAATTAAATACAATTACTTAATTACAAAAAAACAAACACTAAATTACACAAAATAAAAAACAAAGTACAAGATATTTAAACTAATTACATCTAATCTAATAGCTCTATCAAAATAAAAAAAGACCCCCCAAAACAACCCCCCCCTAGCCTAAACTAAACTACCAATAGCCTTTAAAAGGGCCTTTTGTGGGGCATTGCCCCAAAGAACCCAGCTCTTTTACCTGAAAAAAATACAAACAACCCCCCCAACAGTAAAACCCACCACCCACACAACCAACCCCCCAAATAAAACCTTAACTAAAATAACCTAAGCTCCCCATTGCCCTGAAAAATGCATTTGGATGGGCATTGCCCTTATGAGGGCATTTAGCGCTATTGCAGCCCAAAGCCCTAACCTAAAAATAACCCCCCCCCCCCCAATAAACCCTTAAAAAACCTAACACTAACCCCTGAAGATCCACTTACAGTTTTGAAGATCCGACATCCATCCTCAATGAAGCCAGGAGAAATCCTCATCGAAGTGGCAAGAAGTCCTCAACGAAGCCGGGAGAAGTCTTCATCCAAGCCTGGAGAAGTGGTCCTCCAGACGGGCAGAAGTCTTCATCCAGACGGCATCTTCTATCTTCATCCATCCGACACGAAGTGGCTCCATCTTCAAGACATCCGACGCGGAGCATCCTCTTCCAACGAAGTCTTCTTCCCGAATGAATGTTTCTTTAAGTGACGTCATCCATGATGTCGTCCCTTAGATTCCGATTGGCTGATAGAATTCTATCAGCCAATCAGAATTAAGGTTGAAAAAATCCTATTGGCTGATGCACTTGAAACAGCCAATAGAATGTGAGCTCAATCCTATTGGCTGATTGGATCAGGGCAATGGGGAGCTTATTTTTTTTTAGTTAGGGTTTTATTTGGGGGGTTGGTTGTGTGGGTGGTGGGTTTTACTGTTGGGGGGTTGTTTGTATTTTTTTTCAGGTAAAAGAGCTGATTTCTTTGGGGCAATGCCCCGCAAAAGGCCCTTTTAAGGGCTATTGGTAGTTTAGTTTAGGCTAGGGTTTTTTTTTATTTTGGGGGGGCTTTTTTATTTTGATAGGGCTATTAGATTAGGTGTAATTAGTTTAAATATCTTGTAATTTGTTTTTTTATTTTGTGTAATTTAGTGGGGTTTTTTGTAATTTAGGTAATTGTATTTAATTTATTTAATTGTATTTAATTTAGGTAATTTATTTAATTGTAGTGTAGTGTTAGGTGTTAGTGTAACTTAGGTTAGGTTTTATTTTACAGGTAAATTTGTATTTATTTTAGCTAGGTAGTTAGTAAATAGTTAATAACTATTTAGTAACTATTCTACCTAGTTAAAAAAAAATACAAACTTGCCTGTAAAATAAAAATAAACCCTAAGCTAGATACAATGTAACTATTAGTTATATTGTAGCTAGCTTAGGGTTTATTTTATAGGTAATTATTTAGTTTTAAATAGAATTTATTTAGTTATTAATTGTAGGTTTTATTTTGATTTATTTTAATTATATTTAAGTTAGGGGGTGTTAGGGTTAGATTTAGGTTTAGGGGTTAATAAATATAGTATAGTGGCGGCGATGTTGGGCGCGGCAGATTAGGAGTTAATAAATGCGATGTTAGGGACAGCAGATTAGGGGTTCATAATATTTAACTAGTGTTTGCGATGCGGGAGTACGGCGTTTTAGGGGTTAATATGTATATTCTAGTGGCGGTGATGTCCGGAGCTGCAGATTAGGGGTTATAAATTTTATTTTAGTGTTTGCGATGCGGGAGGGCCTCGGTTTAGGGGTTAATAGGTAGTTTATGGGTGTTAGTGTACTTTTTAACACTTTAGTTTTGAGTTTTATGCTAGAGCTTTGTAGTTTAAAACTCATAACTACTGACTTTAGAATGCGTTACAAATCTTGCGGGATAGGCTGTACCGCTCACTTTTTGGCCTAAAAGAAAAAGCTTGTAATACCGGCGCTATGGAAGTCCCATTGAAAAAAGACTTTACGCAAATTGCATAAGTTAATTTGCGGTAAGGCAAAAAAAGTGTGCGGGACAGCTGTACCTACAAGACTCGTAATAGCAGCGGTAGTAAAAAAGCAGCGTTATGAGGCTTAACACTGCTTTTTTACTCATAACGCAAGACTCATAATCTAGCTGAAAGTAAATAATAATAAAAAAATGTCCTCAGTTTTTTCTTTTTTTGTTAGGGGGGCACTTCAGGTTTTTGTGCCTACAGGCACCTGATATGTAATACCGGCCCTGGTGATCAAGCGATATCCAACGTGAATTTTATTGTACAACCTCGCTCTAGCAATAGGCTCCTACTTCAGCTTTCCTCCATGTGGAACTCTGAAGCATGTCTTCTGCAGCGGCTGCTCCCTTCCTTAGGCACGCCTAGCTGCACTATGCCTTTATTTAAAGGGGCCATGCTTAATTTTAGTAACTTAACATTTCACTCAGCCCATCACTCAGATGAGTTACTGAGTAGTCAACCTAGTTCCTAACTGTTACCTGCTATCATGTAGTACCAACCTTACCACCTGTACCTGCTGGGATTTCTGTGCCTGCTGAGTCTCCAGTGGCAGCTTCCCTGAATCCTGCTTTACCAGCTGCCCTTATCATGTATCCTGTGCTTGCCTCACCAAGAGTACCTGCTGGGTTTCCTTTGCCTGCTGAGTCTCCTGTACCTTGTTGTTGGACTGATCTCTTGTTACCCAACCTTTGGCCTGTTCTTAGACAATGCTCTTGCTTTACCCCTCAGTACCTTGTTGTTGGACTGATCTCTTGTTACCCAACCTTTGGCCTGTTCTTAGACAATGCTCTTGCTTTACCCCTCAGTACCTTGTTGTTGGACTGATCTCTTGTTACCCGACCTTTGGCCTGTTCTTAGACAATGCTCTTGCTTTACCCCTCAGTACCTTGTTGTTGGACTGATCTCTTGTTACCCGACCTTTGGCCTATTCTTAGACAATGCTCCTGCTTTACCCCTCAGTACCTTGTTGTTGGACTGATCTCACAGTACCCCGACCTTTGGCCTGTCCTTGGACTCTGTTCTGAAGTCACGTAATCATGACGAAACTCGTAGGTGGGTGGGACTTATGGGCAAATAATGTGCTGGTTAATAGACACTCTAGTAATCTCTGTTGCATGTGTTACTAATGGCTACAATTTGTTATGAATGGCATACATATACAGTATATAGTTACTGACTGAAAAGGAATTAAATCATCATTACCTTCTAAACATAGGTGGTTAATAATATTATTAGTTAGAGGCCGAATTATCATATGCTTGTCAGGCGTGATCCGACAGTGCGGATCAGGTCCGACAGACATAGCTGAATGTGGAGAGCAATACGCTCTCCGTATTCAGCATTGCACCAGCAGCTCACAAGCGCTGCTGGTGCATCGTCGCCCCTGCAGACTCGCGGCCAATGGGCCGCCAGCAGGGAGGTGTCAATCAACCCGATCATATTCAATTCCTGTCCACCTCATCAGAGCAGGTGAACAGGGTTACTTGTGTTTCTGGCGAGTCTGAAGACTCACCAGAAACACGGGCCCACAAGCTCCATACAGAGCTTGATAAATGGGCCTCTTTATATCCAATGGATGTCTTGAAGATATCGATATTCATTATATGAGGGAATACTAAGTAACTGTATATTTATAGTGGAGGTGAACTCCTATATATTCAGCGGTAGTAGAAACAAGTTGTTTAACCACACAACAAACTATTATTTTTGCATGTGTATGCCATAAACCCATGGCCCATTTTAAATGTTTCCTTGTTTGTATCCTTCCTGTTTTTCTGAATAGCGATGTTGCGAAAGGGTAGTATTGAGAGTTAATCCTTTGATCAGATAACAGGAAGGAATTATATGTTTTCACCTTTGTTTCCTTTTCTTGAAGGAATGTTAATATGGTTATCAATAAAGTTTAATTTTTAATATGCGTAAATTAGTACTTTGGGATCCTTGTAGTAAGCAGTGTAAGCTGTTTTTGAGTCCTTGAGGGGCAAGTCCCCATATGTGAGCCTGCTCCCACAATGTAGGAAGTAGCGGTCATCAGACCAGTGCTTCTTACACTCTGAGGTGGCAGATTGAAATGACCTTGAATGTATTTGCTTGGGGTGATTAACAGACCCTTAAACACTCAAGCAAATGTGTAATGAAACATACGGGCAATGGACCTCGTCTGCACAGCCCTTTGTTAATGGGTTCCTTTATATTAATTTGGTTTAGATGTGTTTTGTGAAACTTTTTTTAAGCCTTACACTTCAGGTTTCAGGTTGAGCTAATTCTGATAGCACTATTTGGGATTTTCCACGAGCGCAAACCATAACTTTCTACTTGTAATATCAGTGCTATTTAGCGTGGTCGCAATATCCATTGAAAGTAATGGATGCACCATTTATCTTCTCTGGTAAATGTATTTTACCATGGACTTGTAATATCAAGTTGCACGCTACTTTTAGTGCAGTCCAGTGATACTGTCAATCCTGTCCCACGCTAGCATTAATGCGCCACTTGTATTCTGGGCCATAGTGTGCTGTAAACTGTCCCTCAATTGCTAAGAATTATGTTCAAGCGATGTTAGAGCACAGTGTTGAAGCATAGTTTTAATATATTTGCGCTCTTTTTGTTATCTAGCCATATATATATATATATATATATATATATATATATATATACACTGATCAGCTACAACAGTAAAACCACCTGCCTATTATCATGCTGCCAAAACAGCTCTGATGCATCGAGGCAAGGGGGTTAATTTATTGAAGTACATGCGGACATAATATGATGTAGTGTATCATGTCGGCCTCACATCGATAAATGCCGACAGCATATGCTGTTGGCATTTATCATTGCACCAGCAGTTCTTGTTAATTGCTGGTGCAATACTGACCCCTGCAGTCTTGTGGCCGCTAGCAGGGGGTGTCAATCAACCCAATCATATTCGATCAGAGCTTGATAAATTGACCCCATGGACTCTACAAGATCTTGGAACATGACCTGTGGTATTTGGCATCAAGACATTAGCAGCAGATCCTTTAAGCCCTGCAATTTGTGAGGTGGGGCCTCCATGGATCGAATTTGTTGTTCCAGCACATCCCACAGATGCTCAATCCGATCGAGACGCAAATTTTTCCAGCAGAACATTACCCAGAGCAAAACACTGCCTCCGCCAGCCTGCCTTCTTCCCATAGGGCATCCTGCTGCCATCTCTTCCCCAGGTAAACAATGCACATGCACCTGTCCTTCCATCTGATCTAAAAGAAAGATGCTGTCTAGCTTCTACAATGCCCACAGAAAATAGCGCTTAAATTAATTTAAATTAGTTAACAAATGTAATCTAAACTACTCCCTTATCAAACATCAGACAAAAGGATAGAATTTTGTTCCTGTGACAAACAATTGATCTGATACAAATTTGTTGTCTGTGCACGTTTGTTACCTACTATACATCTCATTCAAAAAGTAACCAAGTAATCCAAATTAATGAATCTTAATAACTATTCAGATAAAGATTTATGTAATATGTTATACATATTTAAACAGTGTGCAAACAAATTGATTTTTCTTCTGTTGTCCATAAAAATATGTGCATGGATATAATGAAAAAGTTTGGGCTTTTGAAACAACTGAATTGTATAGCTAGGTTTTGCCAATATTTTTTAACTGTTTGGATAAAAAAAAAATGTTTATCATACATATGGCCCTTTATAGAAATGTATATAAATCTAGGTAATACAGAGTTACAAGCCTAAATAAATAATGTTGACTTTAAGGATATGATGTGAATATGAAACTTGCAAGATGCTTTTGTGAAAGCCGGATTTTATGACAACCTGCAATTATTGTTGAATGTGCCTGTTTGAAGAGAAAAAGATTAAATTGCACCGATTTAGATGATTTTGCAAGAGATGTCTGTTTCTTTTATTATAGATTTTGAAAGCAGAACATTAAGTAACTCTAGGGTGGTTTACCATTCTTGCATAACTTAAGGATGCAGTTACATTGTCTAAAAGAGACTGACATGCTGTACTTAGCTCTTCTTTTAGAACTATTTGGAATTTACTACAAAAAAACACAATTGTCTACAAAAAATATATTTGTCCTCAATGATCTATTATTGCTACAGATCCCACTGTATGTAAGGTTTCCCCTTCGGTCACAGTTGCTTCCTTAGAGTAGAAAATGTCCCCAAGGAAACACTGGGGCTTCATTTACCAAGCAATGGAAGCTGCTATGGAGCTCTTGTGTTACAGACTCACTAATGGAAACCGGCCTACTGCAAGTTAAAGGGACATGAAACTCACATTTTTCATTCATAATTCAGTTAGAGCAAACAATTTTAAACAACTTTACAATGCACTCCCATTATCTAATTTGCTTAGTTCTCTTGGTATCTTAGATCCCAGTAACACATTGCTGCTGCTTGAACAAAGGATGCCAAGAGAGGGAGGCAAAATTTATAATAGAAGTATATTGGAAAGTCCTGAAAGAAAACGTTTGGATTTCAGGTCCCTTTAAAAAGCAAAAGTCATAGACCACTGCTTTTTAACCTCTTTGCTATCTCAGAAAATAAATGAGTTTTGGGTGATTGACAGGAGCTGCTCTGCCCTGTACAAGCATTTCCCTGTACAGCAGTTCCTATTTAAGAACCTTGTCTGTCTGTTACATGATAAATGAGGCCTATATTTTCAATGTTACCGCACATTACCTGCCCTCCCAGACAACTCTCCTTTCCCTTTTTAAGTACAGATTCAGTACTAGCATAAAAGATTAAAGTACTTTAGGGCCGATCACAAACCTTTAGAAAAACATATTAAAATTCCTATAAACTTTAATGGTGATTTCCTTTTGATAATCATTTGATCATTTTTGTAACTGACCCCTATCTGTTATTTTGATGATTTGGGGGCTGCATATGTGGCCATTTCAGTGACACTGGGTGCCCAAGTCTGTTGTGCAAGATGTAAAGTGACAATTAACTAATATATCATTGAGTACACTTTATTGATGTGTAAATTTAATTAATTAAAAACTTAAAGGGACACAAACCCCACAATTTTTTTTTCCATGGTTCAGATAGAGAAAACTATTTTAAACAGCATTCTAATTTACTTCTATTATTAAATTTGCTTCATTATTCAAATATTCTTTGTTGAAGAAATAGCAGCGCATATGGGTGAGCCAATCACACGAGGCATCTATGTGTAGCCACCAATCAGCAGCTATTGAGCCTATTTAGATATGCGTTTCAACAAAGGATATCAAGAGAATGAAGCAAATGCGATAATAGATAAAAATTGGAAAGTTGTTTAAATTTGCATGCTGTTTCTAAATCATAAAATAAAAAAATTGGGTTTCATGTCCCTTTAAGCAATTATTTTCTGATATCTTTAGGCTATAAAAATAATTTTGCTTTATATACTTCAAATATTCCTTGGCTTTTTCCTGTTTGCCATACTTACATCAATATACCCTTGTAAAGAGCATCTCCGTAACCTTTTGAGTGTTGATTGTAAAAAAACTATTTCACAGTTTTATTGCTACAGCTACACTGCTTATTGGGATTTGCTATTAATTTGTGGACTAAATACAGGCCCTAAAGAATAATAACAACAGTTATAAAATATTTATTTATGAGGCTTTAATAAATAATAGATTATTTTCAACATGATAAAAAACAATGTTCAAAATTTTCAATATTAGGGAGTAGAAAAATATTTAAATTATTTTTGTCTCAGAGGGGCATATTTATGATTGTGCGAGCGGACATGATCCGATATACGCTGTCGGCATTTATCAGTGCACCGGCAGTTCTTGCCAATCGGCCGCTAGCAGGGGGTGTCAATTAACCTGATCGTATTGATTTCTGGCGATTTCTGGCCACAGCCTCAGAGCAGGCGGACAGATTATGGAGCAGAGGTCATAACTTCTGTTTCCGGCAAGTTTGATACATTTGCCCCCAAGTGTCTACTCAGAATCCCCCCCCCCCACACACACACACGTCTCCCTACCTCTAGCTTTGTTAAGAATAAAATAGACACTGTCAGACACAACTGCTTTTGCATATGAATAAGCTTACTTAAATACCTTCTCGAATGATCACCAAGGTACTCACAAGAGATGCAGCACTTCCTTGTGCCTTGTGACTCAGTTCACTGATACTACTGCTCTGGAACGAGTGTTTGACTTCACTGTAACCTTGCAATATCAGTCACCATCTAAACCAGCTCACACGGATGGAAAAAAATCCAACTCAAAATATAAAACTTTTATTAAAAACAACAATGTAATACATTAAAAACAGGGATTAACACCTGCCCTGTATATTGCGACACGTTTCTCAGCATGCTGGCGGTTTCATCAGGTATAATTAAGACTAACAAAAGGAGTCATTAAATACAATCGAATTTAAGTCACATCACCCTTTAAGGTTGATCGGACAATCGGAAATACTCAATACTCCCACCCCTTACGTTGGTGTCTCTCACCTCTTGTTAGTACCATGTTGATTGTTTGAGAGGGTACTCACATAAGTTTATTGATATGCACAAGGGGGTATTATTTTTATATTAGATTTTGTTGGACTTACATACAGAAAACTTTGTACCAATTTACATTGGCTTGTGTGCTAGAAATATTAAATTATAATTTATTTACTGAAGATCTCCATGACTTGTGCACCCTCTGCTTAGCACACCATCAACTTTACTCTCAACTCTCAAGTAATTTTTGCATTGAATTTTACTGCGTGCCCCCATTGAAGATTTTTGTGTGAGAGCTATAGCACACCCATGCTGTCTGACATGCAGATGTTAGCATGTCCTAGACCAGTGTTTCTTAACTCCAGTCCTAAAGTACCACTAATAGGACATATTTTCAAATCCTAACTAGAGCACAGTTGACAAATTAGCTGATCAGTAACCATGGTTATTAACTTGCTCTCTGATTATTTAAGATATCATTGAAATCTGGCTTCTTAGCGGTACTTTAGGACTGGCATTGAAAAACACTGTGTTATGACTTTGCCAGGGATTTATTCCAGTTATCTGTGTTCAATAGTCTTGTGACTTCTCCTCTGAGCCATTGGAGGGCTCAGGCTCTGGAGACCTGTTGCCTGTGCTGGGTGACTCTCTGGATCTTGCCTGCTTGCCGGGTGTAGGTAGTTCTTTAATTAACACAGACTTTTTAAGGCTGGTTCCTTAGACACTCTCATTGTTTGTGCTATTGTGTGTTAGTTCTGAAAATAGTCTATATGTGCGCTAAAAGAAAGCTATAGGATTAATTGTAATTTCAAATATTTGATGTATATTAAATGATCATAAGTTAAGTTAAAATATTTTCATTTCACTTATGATCATTTGATATACATCAAATATTTGAAATTACAATTAACCCTATAGCTTTCTTCTAGCGCACATATACACTATTTTCTATCCAAAAAAATCCCTTTTTTCTTTTGTGAGAACAGGGAAGTATATGTAGCAAGGGTTTCAACTAGCGCTACACTAAAACACCTGTATTTTTCTGTGTTAGTTCTGAAACCTTCTGTCTGCTTTCCTGATTTTGACTCTGGTCTGTTCTCCTGTTGTTGCCTTTTGGATTGCCTGCTTCTTGTTTTCCTGACCCTGTTGCTTGAACCTGGACTCTGCTTCTAACTACAAAATTTGTGCTATTTTTGCACAATTGGTCTTAACCCTGGCTATCCGTGATAATTTTTTGTTTGATGTTTTGAATCTATGCTTGATATTCTGTCCAGTGCCTTGAGACACCTGTACCCTGAGTCCTGTGGCACCATTACCTTGAACTGCATTCATGTGGTACCAGTATACCGCCTGTGTTCCTGTGGTACCAGTATCCTGGCTGCATTCCTTTGCTACTAGTAACCCGACTGAATTCCTATGATACCAGTATCCAGCCTGCATTAAAAAAAGATAGATACAGTATACCAGAAAGATCAGACAGATTAAATTACATCAAACTAAGGAAAGTAAAGGAATACAGCACTCTTTTTATATAAAGTAAGAGCATTAGAATTACTGCACAGGCGATTAGCACATCTAGGCAACTACATCTGCTTGCTTTACACCAGATCTACCCTGTATACATTGTTACCAATGCACCAGAGTATTTTGGGTAAGATATGCAAATTAGATGTGCAATATCTCATGCTTTTGCCCTGGAATGAGCTTTACTTAGCAGTAAATCAAAACCCCTCTTCTGCTAAAGGGTGCTTAAGAGCACAAAACAGCTGTCCAGAAGAGGTTTTATTTCTGCTGCACTTACCCCAATAGGGGGTTGCTGTGTTTTAACAGGGTATCAGAAGCAAAAAGACTGAGAAATTGCACATCTAATTTAATTATAGTACCCAGAATCCTCTGGTGTACTGGTAACCATGTATACAGGGTAGTTCTGGGGTAAAGCAAGCGGGGATACTTGCCTAGATGTGCTAATTGCTTATGCAATAATGATATTGCTCTTACTTTTATTAAATGGAGGATTTTAATTTCATGTTTTTAGCTCTACCATAAGTTAAATGAAAAATATAAAGAGAATTGTTTAGAAAAACCTGAATGTACAGCAACATGGCCTCAGCTCAGGCACCAATACAACACATCAACCCCAACATTAAAAATACAATGAAAAAAAAGGAAATAAAAATGCATAAAAGCTTCCCTGTTACAAAATCACTCTTCCTAGTAATACTATTTATCACTGCTAGGAATCAGCAACACCCCAGCTGCACACAAACCCCTCAAACAGTAAATAGAGGGTAGCATTTTGGCAGGTTACAATATTGGGATTTATGCTGTTCCAACCCAGTGTAACAGAGTATACAACATGCTGTGTACTTGTGTATGCAGAACAACAAAACCCTAGTTGCACATAGACCCCCACAGGCAGTGCAGGAGGGTAATATCTGGGCAGGTGGATACATGTGGATCTATAATGTTCATATACATAGATGTAAAAAAGCCAGAGGTAATATCCCTTAAAGCAGGGCTGGAAAACACTACATCAAATAAAGTAGCACACAAATTTAGTTAGATAATAAAATTAAGTCACTAGTGAGAATAAGTGTTCAAGGCAATATCAATACCCTACAGGGAGTGCAGAATTATTAGGCAAATGAGTATTTTGACCACATCATCCTCTTTATGCATGTTGTCTTACTCCAAGCTGTATAGGCTCGAAAGCCTACTACCAATTAAGCATATTAGGTGATGTGCATCTCTGTAATGAGAAGGGGTGTGGTCTAATGACATCAACACCCTATATCAGGTGTGCATAATTATTAGGCAACTTCCTTTCCTTTGGCAAAATGGGTCAAAAGAAGGACTTGACAGGCTCAGAAAAGTCAAAAATAGTGAGATATCTTGCAGAGGGATGCAGCACTCTTAAAATTGCAAAGCTTCTGAAGCAGGATCATCGAACAATCAAGCGTTTCATTCAAAATAGTCAACAGGGTCGCAAGAAGCGTGTGGAAAAACCAAGGCGCAAAATAACTGCCCATGAACTGAGAAAAGTCAAGCGTGCAGCTGCCAAGATGCCACTTGCCACCAGTTTGGCCATATTTCAGAGCTGCAACATCACTGGAGTGCCCAAAAGCACAAGGTGTGCAATACTCAGAGACATGGCCAAGGTAAGAAAGGCTGAAAGACGACCACCACTGAACAAGACACACAAGCTGAAACGTCAAGACTGGGCCAAGAAATATCTCAAGACTGATTTTTCTAAGGTTTTATGGACTGATGAAATGAGAGTGAGTCTTGATGGGCCAGATGGATGGGCCCGTGGCTGGATTGGTAAAGGACAGAGAGCTCCAGTCCGACTCAGACGCCAGCAAGGTGGAGGTGGAGTACTGGTTTGGGCTGGTATCATCAAAGATGAGCTTGTGGGGCCTTTTCGGGTTGAGGATGGAGTCAAGCTCAACTCCCAGTCCTACTGCCAGTTTCTGGAAGACACCTTCTTCAAGCAGTGGTACAGGAAGAAGTCTGCATCCTTCAAGAAAAACATGATTTTCATGCAGGACAATGCTCCATAACACGCGTCCAAGTACTCCACAGCGTGGCTGGCAAGAAAGGGTATAAAAGAAGAAAATCTAATGACATGGTGTTAGAGGACTCCTCTAGGACCACGACCCTCTTGTTCTATTCTGTTTCAGGACTCTGGTATCTGCACTGCAAAGTGTAGAGACAAGCGCTTGGAGGGCTGTTTCACAAAACACAAGGATATGTTTGCAGAACAACTCTAACTTTATTATGTCAGGGTGGCCAGTTATATACATTCCAGAATACATTGAAATCTGTAGTCGTTAGCTCATTTCTAAGATAAGGAAAAACATCTGGCATCCTGTAAGTTGTACATCACATTTGTCAGATATCCTTGCAGACATTAAGTAAATTTATGACTGACAGGACAAAAGAGTAATGTAGGATCTCAAGAGTTACAGCATATAGGTTTAACAAGTGACGTATTCATAATTACATCATTTCACATGGTATTTCTATAAGAACAAAGAAACTCATAGAAAATATAATTGGAATAAAAGGAGTGTTAGGGAGTCATTTCTACAGGAATACCTAACTACAGATAAACAGTAACTGGGCCTCCTAGCCCAGCACAAATCACAGCCGTTTGACATCTTGTAGAGATAACACTGCATCCAAGCACATCTTCAGGGTCATTCTCAGGGCTATTATATCTATGCAAGTCTCCCTAACATCAGCATATTTCTTACTACATAATAAACCACTATAATAAAAGTATAATCATTACAAAATGGATGCTAATCATCACAAGATGGCTGCGGGGAACAAGATGGCTGCCGTCAGGTTCATATTACCCCTAACATACCATCCTTTTATTCTAACAGAATAACATAAAAATAGACTGGCATAGAAAAGTAGTAAAGCCTTATATTATGGTAACAGAACTCTGTGAGAATACTAAAGAGAAAAATATTCGCATGTCGTGATATACTTTTATAGGCTAACTGTCACTGCATATCGGTACAGTCCCTTCAATACCTTCCATCTATCTTCCAGCCTTCCCAAAACTACCGGTCCACTGGCACAGAGACCCAACCAGCCCCCCATCTACCCCCAAACAACTCTGCATCTTCTATCTCTCCACCTGCATTGCTAGCACCCCCCAATATGTCCAACAGTTCCTTTTAAAGCATGACATAGCAACAGCACAACTGTCTCTAGGTGGCCTCTGATCACTTTAAGAACAGTCTTTGTCCATTTGAGAGCGCTGCACCTTGACACTTTGCTATAATACAGTTCTCCAACAGTTCATTTGCAGTAGGGGTGCTTATCCACGGTTCTTCCACAGGGAGATACTGGAAATCTGATGGTTTGTTCATGGGGTAGACAAGGCAACCAGTGGATACCCATGGCAAGCAAACACTCGAGTCACAGGGAGTCTAGGAAGCAAACAGAAACAGTACAGGATGAGTACACACCGCAATACAATCACAATTATGTCCAAATAAAACGTCACTTTCATCCTATGTCATTTAAAATCAAACAAAACATTGTTGATATATAATACAAACTAAATACATTGACATTTCTCAGAGAATAATTTACAACTTCTCTATACACTTTTAAATGATACTTCATGAATACTACGCAAGTGAAAACCTGTCAGACTTCATCAAGGGCCTGAATGGTTATGCTAAAACTTATGCTAAGGCCTGCCCTGTAGCAAAAATGGAAAAAAAGAAAACAGTCAATAAAAATAAATGAATTTCTTTACACTGTCACTTTGAACTTCTAAAAATAAAAGAACCTCGTGTTGCTTTATTCTGGATGGCTGCTATCTATAATGTTTATAATTCTCCAACCTAAATTCTCTCACACTCCTGTATGAGGAAAGCATACAAACAGAACATCATTTAAAACTACAAGTTCTTTTAAAGGTAAACACATCTTTATGGTAAGAATTACTTTCTTTGACAAACATCAGGAATGACCAAATTCACTTTGCAGATACCATACTAATTAATAAAAGGGAAAAATACATTTGCTTTCATAAACTATAATTAGGCTATTCCCTGAAACAAACATTTCTCTGTATATTTACTATAAACTTCTAGCTTAGACGTGTCCTCCTTATGTTCTAAAGGGTGAAGGGTCTAAGATATTATGATATATTGCAGCATTTTCCTGAAACATATTTTTATACTCAGTGGGCCATTCAATAGGGTACAATACTGCACAGTTCACAGTTACATTTATCTAAAAATTACTATGTTAAGCACATAAACTACAATGTGCACTAATACCAATGAAGCATATGATGTCTTATACCCAATATGATCAATAAAAATAAAACAAATACAAGAGAATACAAAACAAGCAATATAAGGAATGGAGTTAAAACAATACTCCCCTAATTTAATTGGTTGACCCTGTAACAGCATAACAGGACCTCCATATCGAGCGGTAAGGCACAGTCCAGAGAAGGATAGTCTTTATGTCCTGAAGACACACATCAGAGGAAACAGTCATGGATTACCCAGAGTCCAGTTCTGGGGCTGGTACCAGCATGCAAAGCAAAGAATGGATCCAAAGATAGTTCAGTAACTTTTTTTACTGCAGTATGGTGGTTAAAACAAGCTTGACAAAAGGTCTTTCATCTTCTTCTTTTCTTTCTTTAAAGGTTTACTTGCTTTCAATCTTTAATCTTTTGAAGAGTGCACTTATGGAATTTTGCCTGTACAGATTTAACCTAAATATGGAAACTCAAAAATAATTCAGTTAGTGTCTTTTAATCTCTGAAGACAGCTTCATGATCTCATCCTGCAAATACAAATATAGTGTTAAGAACCACATAGAAAAATAAAACATTTTAGGCATCTGAAATATGAGAGCAAAATAAAACACAGAAAGACAATAAAAAGATCTAATCCACCAGGGAGGGAAAAAAAGAGTGGGGTGTGGGCGTACAGGCTACGACCGGGGTGGCCAGCAAGGTAGATGCTTTTCCGTGGCCAGATTCCCAATGAAGGAAAGTTCTAGACAATCCTAGGGACGTAGTGCATCCTGCATTGGGGTAAGACAAGGAAATTTTAGGGCACAGCTGGTGGTTAGACAATAACATTGTACGAGAAGATTCAAAACGTTTTAGGTTCCCCTTCTTACCTAAAAACAATCACCCCTATCACATAAAGATACTCATCAATACTCATCAATACTTCCCCCTTGTTTGCGTGAAACATCCCATGTGGCATGCAAACACAACATAACAAAAAACGAAAAGACAAATTATGCACTCCACTCATACATGCAGAATACAATTCTCAATAGCAAGCAAAATCAAATACACCTCCACATGCAATATTCCATTCATACAGCACCTTACCACACGCATTCACGAAAAATAAAAACACAACATTCTCTTAGAAAACACTTAAACCAATTGTCCATTTTACAAAACAAAACATGAACAGCCGACACAAACTTTTAACAACCAAAATTAACCTGAAATTCAAAACCAATTCTGCCATTCCCTCAAACGCAGCACTCGCAAAACACTACAAAATAATTAAAATCCTAAAACAACCATCTATACCGTGGTTCTGCAAATTCTACCATGTACAATTCTATGAGATCACACTAATAATGCAATCACCGCAGATGCTCAATAAACTCCAGTTGCATATTTACACATAAAATCCCTAACCATAAATTTACAAAAGAACACACAAACACCTAAGTATCCAATTTTGGGAATAATTAGATAATAATGATACAGCCACTGTTCTATATAGCTCCTGCTCACATGCACCATGCAAATCCACTGTTAAAGGGACATTTTAGTATAAATTAAACTTTCATTATTCAGATAGGACTTTTAATTTTAATCAACTTTCCAATTTACTTTTATCATCAAATTTTTTCTTGGTATTCTTAGTTTAAACTAAACATAGGTAGGCTCATATGCTAATTTCTAAGCCTTTGAGGGCTGCCTCTTATCACAGGCATTTTTTAAAATCTCTTTCCAACACAGAGAGACAAAATACACGTGGGCCATATAGATAACACTGTGTTCAGGCACAGGGGGTCATCCAAGATCCAGCACAAAACAATGCTAAATTTAAGACAATAGACCATAAACAGTCACAGTTATGTGACCAGGGAGCTGGAAGAATGCCCCTAGACACAAGGCAACTACAGAGGCAAAAAGCATACCAATACAACTGTGTTGGCCATGCAACACTGGGGAATGGGTAATAAAGGGATTATCTATCTTTAAAACAATAACAATTATATGGTAGACTGTCCCTTTAAGTAAATCAGATGTGGCACAAATAAGTCATTGGCCTTACTTATAATAAAAATGTATACTGACATTCATTAAATAGCCGAAGCAAGCATAACCAGCATAAAAACACACAGTGGGATGCAGGCTAGTTAAAGGGACATTTTACTCAAATTAAAAAATATTTTTAATTGAAACTGCTGACACAGTTACATATACTAGTGTTAGGCTTACAGTAAACCTCATTGTCTTCTCTGTAAATATTTCCTTAAAATCTCAGATGTTATATCAGTTTGTCTGTATCCCTTTAAATATTTTCACTCCTCTGTTTTTTTCTCATTTTTTTTTTTTTTTGTCCGCTAATCTCCCGGATCCCTACACTAAAATTATAAACAACTTATCACTTCAGTTTGCATTACAGAGAGAATTAAGTTATGCTGCAAAAAGAATCTCTCCTATATGTTATACTATGCAGCTTGTATCACAAGTCATGGACAATACATTAATAGCAACACCTTGTTACAGTGGACTGTCCCTTTAAGGACTAACCATTCATTACGTAAATTACATATGTATATTCTAACCATAATTTAGGCTGCTTGTATGATTTACCACACAAATGTCACCTCTGTACTGTAGCATGCCCTGCAGATTAATTTACTTGCAACAAAAACGGACGCACTTTTAAATAAACTTTCAATTACAGCTTATAACTATATGTCATTGGGTGCACCAACTCTGTGCACAGACCTTACAAATACAACATACGTTAACCCATTAATCATACCAGAAACAGTTTCATATTTACCAGAGCGTGACAAAAAAAATCACACACACCATCGCACTTTCAAAGCCACTTTCAAAGCCGTTACTTCACTTGCAGAAAGCAATATCATATCTTTACATGCCGCCACACAATTATCACTTAAAACTAAAACTGCACATGAATACCACATACTTAAAACATGCTGGTGACTTTAAAATACAGGTATATAAAATAACATTACCAAATATCTTCTAAAAACGTCTGATTTCCCAGCAGAGAAACAGAAAGAAACATTCTTACGATACAGACACACAAGTTCATTCCATCTCGCATACCAGAGATTCACTCCCTTTTTTTTTTTCGCAGAAAAACATCTATTGCATCGCGTACAACATATATATATTAAAAACCACCAGATTAACCTGTCACCAAGTTCAAAATGTATTTTTCTTTCCGATTCTACGCAAAATGGCCATTTTTTGCCTGGATTGGGATAATCATTTTCAAATAATACATTCTGTTTTTGGTTTAAAGTAAATCTGTTACACGCATACCACAGTGAGGACCGACAGACAAAATCTCCTAAATTTCCTTACTGCACACACACATGCAACGGAGCTTCTGAAACAGTTTTTTTTTTTTAAATTTCTCCTCACTGACTCTACACAGCTGATCACTGACAGATTTTTTTATGATCCCCCCTCCCTCTCTAGAGTGGGTGCCTTTCTGCCTGAAATAAACTTTTTCTTTAACAACACAAAAAGAGCAGCAGTAATAAAATGCACAGTCACTTAATATATATTTTAAGCACAAAACAGCACAGTAATTATATAGCAATAAAAAAAGCAAACTTTAAAAGCAATTAGAAAATGCAAATGCAATACAGCAATTTGAAGTGTGCAAGCAGAAAAACAAATGCAATACAGCAAGTTCAGTTTATAGCAAGCATGAAAGAAACAGATTGCGCATAGACAAAGATAGCAAAACAATTTCCAGGCCGATACCAGAGTTTATGGATAATATGCAATAATTTTTATGAATTATACCCCTTTATTTTACAACATATATACCGCATACAACACTATATACTTCAAATACCAAAAAAAAAAATCCTTATATTCCAACAGAGACTCGAACTCCGTTTAACCTTAAAAATACTATATTTTAACCAATAAAAAAACATATGTCTCTAGAGGACTCTAACCTCATCATATGTCACTAGAGGCCTCTAACCTCTGACACTATTTAATATCAAAGAACCAATAAATATGTATCATCAGAGGACTCTAACCTCAGATATCATATCTAAAAAAAAACAATAAATATGTATCATTCAGAGGACTCTAACCTCAGATATCATATCTAAAAAAACAATAAATATGTATCATTCAGAGGACTCTAACCTCAGATACCATTTAATCAATAAACCATGTATCACTTGGAGGCCTCTAACCTCAGATACTACTTTATAACCAAAAACAACTTGTACCAAAAAATTTCCATAAAAAAACACCTTAAAAACACCTTAAATATACATATATACACAACATACACAGATATGCATAACATACATACACATTCCCCACTATTTTTTTTTTTTTTAAAGATAACCTGAGTGTCTGGTCCTATAGGGTTCTAGTTTGACAATGGGTAAGCAAAAAACAGTGCAAAACAAGTGTTTCACTCACCCCTTGACAAGCTATCACTTCTGGCACCATTTGTTAGAGGACTCCTCTAGGACCACGACCCTCTTGTTCTCTTCTGTTTCAGGACTCTGGTATCTGCACTGCAAAGTGTAGAGACAAACGCTTGGAGGGCTGTTTCACAAAACACAAGGATATGTTTGCAGAACAACTCTAACTTTATTATGTCAGGGTGGCCAGTTATATACATTCCAGAATACATTGAAATCTGTAGTCGTTAGCTCATTTCTAAGATAAGGAAAAACATATGGCATCCTGTAAGTTGTACATCACATTTGTCAGATATCCTTGCAGACATTAAGTAAATTTATGACTGACAGGACAAAGGAGTAATGTAGGATCTCAAGAGTTACAGCATATAGGTTTAACAAGTGACATATTCATAATTACATCATTTCACATGGTATTTCTATAAGAACAACGAAACTCATAGAAAATATAATTGGAATAAAAGGAGTGTTAGGGAGTCATTTCTACAGGAATACCTAACTACAGATAAACAGTAACTGGGCCTCCTAGCCCAGCACAAATCACAGCCGTTTGACATCTTGTAGAGATAACACTGCATCCAAGCACATCTTCAGGGTCATTCTCAGGGCTATTATATCTATGCAAGTCTCCCTAACATCAGCATATTTCTTACTACATAATAAACCACTATAATAAAAGTCTAATCATTACAAAATGGATGCTAATCATCACAAGATGGCTGCCGTCAGGTTCATATTACCCCTAACACATGGCCTCCTTGTTCACCTGATCTGAACCCCATTGAGAACCTGTGGTCCATCATCAAATGTGAGATTTACAAGGAGGGGAAACAGTACACCTCTCTGAACAGTGTCTGGGAGGCTGTGGTTGCTGCTGCACGCAATGTTGATGGTGAACAGATCAAAGCACTGACAGAATCCATGGATGGCAGGCTTTTGAGTGTCCTTGCAAAGAAAGGTGGATATATTGGTCACTGATTTGTTTTTGTTTTGTTTTTGAATGTCAGAAATGTATATTTGTGAATGTTGAGATGTTATATTGGTTTCACTGGTAAAAATAAATAATTGAAATGGGTATATATTTGTTTTTTGTTAAGTTGCCTAATAATTATGCACAGTAATAGTCACCTGCACACACAGATATCCCCCTAAAATAGCTAAAACTAAAAACAAACTAAAAACTACTTCCAAAAATAGTCAGCTTTGATATTAATGAGTTTTTTGGGTTAATTGAGAACATGGTTGTTGTTCAATAATAAAATTAATCCTCAAAAATACAACTTGCCTAATAATTCTGCACTCCCTGTATGTTTAGATCTACAGATACTCCCATGCCTCCTCTTTAAACCCTCCCCACTACAGCAGGACTGCTTTGTGCTACAAAAGTGCACTGGCAGGGGAGAGAAGTGCTCAGCATTACCTTTATAATGGAGAAGGATCCAACGGAAGTCCCACCAGTATATATATGTCTAGCAAAGTAAACGCTCTGCCAAACAAGGCCAGGCAATTGTGGTCATCAAAACACAGCATGGTGCCACATGACCGGTTCAGCCAATCGCTGATGCTCGTTTCACCCCCCACATTGACTCAGCAAATGGGACTTATCCTAGTACTTGAATATTTATATCCAAGGTCTCTCTGCCCAGGGATAGGTGAAAAATCTTAAAGGCATACGTTCTATTAAATATTTATCACAATAGTTGACTATTAGAAATTTCACAAACAAATAAACCAGAGTTACATATTTTTAAGACACACATAAACATTTTATAGATAATTTCTAAGCATTACTTCTTCAATTACCAAACTTTGTTTTCACTACTTTCAAATAACTTTTCATGTAATAGCATCTAAAAGAACAACAATTCTTTGTGTATATCCAATAAGTAGCCAAGCCACTTAGGGCTAGATTATGTGAGGATTGCTAAATGTAGCGTGCAAGCGAAAAAGGGGTAATAGTGTGCATATTACAAGTTGAAAGCAAATGCATTCGCTTTAGCACATTCCAATTTAACGAGCGTCAGGTTAGTGCGACTTCAGAGCTCTGAGACAAAAAAGTTGCACAAAACACCTACATTTAGCCACCAATCAGCAAGTGCTACCCAGGTGCTGAACCGAAAATGCACTGGCTCCTAAGCTTTACATTTCTGCTTTTCAAATAAAGATAGCAAGAGAACGAAGAAAAACTGATAATAGGAGTAAATTACAAAGTTGCTTAAAATTGCAAGCTCTGGGGCCGATTTATGAAAGTGCAAGCGGACATGAGCCACTGTAGCGGATCATGTCCGCCGCACATCGATAAATGCAGACAGCATACACCGCATTTATCATTGCACAAGCAGTTCTCGCAATGCCACCCCCTGCAGATTTGCGGCCAATCGGCCACTAGCAGGGGTGTCAATTAACCCGATTGTATCCGATCAGGATGATTGCTTTTCCCTGCCTCAGAGGTGGCGGACAAGTTAAAGGGACACTGAGCACAAATTTTTTCTTTTTTGGTTCAGATAGAGAATGCAATTTTAAGCAACTTTCTAATTTACTCCTATTGTCAATTTTTCTTCTTTCTCTTGCTATCTTTATTTGAAAAAGAAGGCATCTAAGCTTTTTTTTTTTGGTTCAGAACTCTGGACAGCACTTTTTTTTGGTGGATGAATTTATCCACCAATCAGTAAGAACAACCCAGGTTGTTTACCAAAAATGGGCTGGCATTTAAACTTACATTCTTGCGTTTCAAATAAAGATACCAAGAGAATGAAGAAAATTTGATAAAAGGAGTAAATTAGAAAGTTGCTTAAAATTTCAAAAGAAAAAATTTGGGTTCAGTGTCCCTTTCAGGAGCAGTGGTCTTAAGACCACTGCTTCTTAACTCATGTTTCCGGCGAACCTGAAGGCTTGCACAGAAAAAGCTTCATTAGGGGCCATTTGGGGGTTGATAAATAGGCCCCTCTATCTGAATCATGAAAGAAAAAATGTGGGTTAAGTATCCCTTTAAGCAATTGCACATGTTAGGCTTTGGTAGATAGCAAATATGTACCAATTTTATCTTGTAGGTTTTGAGTCCGTCTTGTTACCAATGAGGGCATATTATGCAATACCTTTGTCACTAGATGCAAATGCCTTTTCACAATATTTTAAATTTAGTCCCAATGACAAATTAATTTTGTGACCAATCTAATCTGTGGAGAGCCTGTTTTTCTAGAATAAAGTAGGTCATCTCTGCTACTCTGCCTATCTTTTATTTTAGCCCTATTTAAACATCTTTTGGAGTATCCTTTATCTAGAAACCTCTTTTCCATATCTCCTGCATGTCTTTCATATTTTTCTTTCAAGGAACTGTTCCTACGTTACCTTAGGAACTATCAAGTTGGTATACCCATTTCAAATATTGTGCATGGTGACTAGATACTAGAAGTATACTATTTGTGGTCGTGTCTTTATGAGAGTAATGATAATATATATGTGTATTTATGTATAAATATGTATGTGCACACATACATACATGTAAACACTTATATACACATAAATACACATGTATTCACATGCATACACATATATATTGTCTTTTGAGACGTTATAAGTCAAATCCTTTGAAATACCATTTTTAAACTATTTTAATATTTTAATGTTCTTTAATAGCAATACTTCACATTCCTATGTTCTTCACTTGAAATATATATATATACAGTATATATATATATATGTATATTTACTTATAGATATATAGGTATTGATATATATATATATATTAGTGTGTATATATAAATATATAAATATATATATATATATATATATATATATATTTTTTTTTTTACAGAAATAATGGAGAGAAAGTTTCACCTATTTATGTTTAAGCGAATATGCAGGAGACTTCTGTCTCAAAAAACTTCCTTAAATTTAAGGTAATGGTGCAGACCCTTTAAAAAGTAATATATTTAAAAAAAATAAAGAAAATATGTAGTAAGGAGGGATTAACCTCTCTCTTACAAAGAAAGGGAATACAGCACTCTTTTATATATTAAAGCATATTATTTTATTTCTTAATCAATTACCCATATCATGACCTCACTGAGATCATTTTTGAAGCATATACCAAAATCCAATTATACAAACTGGTCTAATGAAACCTAAGACCACTACATTAAAAAAACTAACGAATACTATGTATTATTATTTATTCTCTTAAAGGCTAAATTAGTACCCAAACTTACAAACCTTATAATCTCTGATACAAATTTATATGATATCACAAACTACAACACCCCCCTTCTCAAATAATGGAGAGCAAATAAGGTCTAATCGTAATGCCCATATTGAAAAAAGTTTCTATTTCCTAAAAGCCAATTTTCACTTAAGTATGTGCAGACAAATGCACAGTGTGCATATGGAGATGAACAGTCCTTGAAAAAACTCCAAAGTTAACCAACATTGCCGGTAGATAGACGTGGTATTTACACTGTACTTAAGGTCAGTCCAAACAATTAGTTAATGTTAACAAACAACCTTCACAGATGATTTCTTATACAACATTGGGGATGCCAATAAATGACCGCGGTATTAACACCGCTCTTAAGGTCTGTCCAAGTGGCTCTCACCCTTTTAGTTGAACGTAAAAAGTAACTTTCTTTATAGATGTAAATCCTTTTGCAGGATTGGATAATATGGCTCTTCTGAATGCCCTCCAGGCCTCTCTTTTTTAGAGAGCGTGTTTCCTCCCACGAGTATGATGAACTCAGCAGGCCGTGGTTCCGCCTCCTGGTTTGTTAGAAAGGTATCCAATCAATCTTTTGTAGCAAAGGTTGTTACACTGAGTCTCTCTTTACTTGCAAACACAGTCAGAGGGTTTACTGTGTTTTAACACGGCTTAAATTCTGCCGTATTTTTACAGGGCTCTCCATTCACAGGTACTTTTAGAATATATTCAAGGATAGAAACCAAACGACATATGCGTTGCACCCCTTAGTGCTATTCATGCTGGGGCTTCGTCAGGGTTTAGAATACCTTTGCTCAACCTTGATTTTTAAAACCATTCTGCTGGCCCTTTCTACTTAATTGGTTCCCACATATTTAAAGGGATATTTGCTAGGAGTACATCCCTCATCTAGACAATTAATCCCTTTCTCTAAATTATCAATATTTCAACAGTATTTACATTTATACATAGTAATTTATTGATCTATACTTTTAAGGAACGTATTATCATGAAAATCTACATACCTCCTTATTTCAGGATTTCAGAAAAATTAAAGCATACACATTCTCAGAGTTTATTTCCTATAGTATTTTCAAAAATACATACAACCAACCACTGCTTTTTTCTTCCTATACCATAGAACATAACAGCCTCACCACATTTTTTTAGACTGATATATATAAAGAGATTATTTATAAAAAAACAGGTATAGTCACTCTTATCATTTAGACCTGATGAATATTTTGTTTTTAATCTATATATCCATCTTGCCTCTTTTTGTATAAGACATTTATCAACGTTGCCCCCTCTGTTAAATGGGTCACCTTTATCTATGCCCATAAATTTTAATGATGAAGGGTCACTATCATGATATTCTTTAAAATGTCTCGCAACATTAGTGTCCCTATTGTAGGTTATGTAATCCTTGTGTTCCTGAATTCTATCTTTCAGAGTTCTCTTTGTTTTACCTACATAGAAAAATGCAACAGGTAGACAACCCCTACAGAGTCACAATGAAAGAAAAATCGTATCTTATAATCTTTATCTCCGCCACCCCTAAATTTATAACCTTTTCCCATAAAGGGACAGTAAACACATTTACCACATGAAAAATTACCCTTAAGTCTCCTATTTTTTCTCAATCAGTCTGCTGTTGAGGGACTTTTCTCATTCCTACTATTAACTAGCTTATCTCTAAGGCTACTCACTGTCTCTTTAACTTTCTAATCAAGTTGTAAAATATGCCAGTTCCTTCTAAGGACCTTCCTAATGTTTTCCCATTGGTCATTATATGTGGTAATGAATCTTACTTTATTAGATTCTTCCTTAACCTTATCTGTGTATAGCAATACACCCCTTTCTGTGTTTCTCGCTCTTATATATGCCTTATTAATGCTTTTTTTGGAATAATCTATCTTTCATTTGTGTCGCATGTTCCACAAATTTAGTGAGAGAGGAACAATTCCTTCGAAGTCTAAGGAATTGCCCAATAGGGATACCTTTAATTAGACTAATGGGTTGTGCACTATTTGCTTCTAGGATGCTATTAGTTGCATTGGCCTTCCTATAGTTCTCTGTTACTATAGTCCTTCCTTCATTCTTTTTTTCTATGTCCAAAAATGGAAGTTCTTTATGACTTGCTTCAAATGTCAGAAAAATATTCCTGTCATTATTGTTCAAATCACCAACAAACACCTTCAAATAATCTAGAGAGTAATCCCATAATAACAAAATGTCTTCCACATATCTTATCCATAATAGGACATACTTATCAAAGGTTAATTGATGTTTTTCAAAAACATCATTCATTTCCAAGGCCCCCAGGTGCAAACATGCAGTCCGGGCACAAACCGCCCCCATTGCTCTTCCCCTTACTTGTCTATATATCCTACCATCAAAGGTAAAAATATTATTTTCCAAAATGAATCTCATTAGGGTAATGGCGGAGTCAGTATGTTTATTAAATTTTGATCCCCTTGTTTCTAGGAAATATTTTATTGCCCTTAAACCTACTGGGTGTGGTATAGAGGAATAGAAACTTTCCACATCTAGTGAAACTAGTATGGTATTGTCAGATACAGTTATACCATCCAATTTTTTAGGAGAACTCCGGGGTCTTTAACATAAGAAGGGAGGTTACAGAGAAATATATCTACATGTTCACCCAGATTTTCCGTAATTCCCCCTATTCCCGATATAATCAGTCTTCCCGGAGGATTACTCATATTTTTATGATTTTTGGGAATAGTGTAGAACACAGGCATTTTTGGAAAATCTGGGTAAGGAAATTTAAATTCCTGTTGGGAGATAAGGCCTTCCTTTTTCTCCTCATTCGAAAACTTTAAAGAGTTCAGATTGTACCTTTTTTATTGGGTTGTTTACTAGTCTCTTATACTGTTCTTGTGCTCCTAATTGTTTCTTTGCCTCCAAGACATAATTTTTCTCATCCATAAGGACTAGATTACTGCCCTTGTCTGCAGGCTTCACTATAATGTTCTTTGCCTGCATTATTTCTTTTAGAGCCTGTCTCTCCTTCCATGTCAAATGTTGCCCTCCACCTGCTGCCTCTGGTAGATTTTCAATTTCTCTCTCCACTGCTTTAACAAAGAGATTCACAGCAGGTACATGGGCAAAAATTGATATGTAGGAGGATTTGTTTTTTAATGAGGTAGGTATCAAAGGTGACCTCTCTGGGTCTCTACTCTCAGATAACAGGGATTCCACAAGTTCTAGGGTTAGCCTCTCTTCCCTATTAAATACATCCTGCCCAGATTTTTTATTATTTATTGGCGCCAACACCAACTTCCTTGCAAATAAATGCAGATCTTTTATAATTTCAAATGTATCCAATTTGTTAACAGGGCAAAATGATAAGCCCTTCTTTAGCACACTAATATTGGCAAGATTTAAAGGAAAGGAAGACAGGTTAACCCCTTGTAGTTCATATATATATATATACACAAAACACAGAAGGGGACTGCACTCTCAGACTGGACTGGGTACACATCCCATGACCCTGCAACATGCTCAGCCCTGGGTGCTCACTGGCACTCACAGGAAGCTGTGCTGTCCCCAGATTCACAGGCAGTTAACCCCAGACAGGCCTGGGTGCAAGCCCCATAGGGGTCCAGCACTCACAAGCACTCAGCTAAGATTAAAAGCAAAAATGGGAGGGTTAGTTACCGCATCTGGCCAAATGGGACAAGCCCAGGTACCTCGTCAAGGTCCCTTCAGAAACCTGGGTCCCTAAAACAGCCACACAATGCAAGCCACTTGTAATATGAGCAAATGAGTTCCATTTATGAAGTGGCAGATTCAGCTACAGAGCATTTGTGCATGGGCTAATGTTATTTCAATGCTTATAAGGTTGTGTAAAACATTTTTATTTTGTTTTTTTTTAGTTTTCTTTTCTGCATATGCTTAAGTCACCTGTTTTTTTTTTTTTTATCATTAGTTTGTTCTGTGCCATTTTAAAAGCACTTTCGTATCTTTCATAGTGGATCTCCTTCTTTACCACAAAAGGTTACAGACTATAGATGCTTCCCCATTAATTAGAATGGAGAGTAACTTGCAACTAGTAGACGTGACAAGGAGTAAGTTCCAACATGTTGGAATTACCCAATTTTCAAGTTACAATGTTGTAGTGAGTTTTTTTCCTCAAGATCTTTTTTTTGCGATCTCGTTTTGTTAAATGTAGACCTTTAGATACTGAATTATATTTTAATCTTTTATTGTTTGCTTCTGTGAAGATCTGTTAAAACTACTGCAAAAACCATCTTGAAAAGCCTATCAGCTAGATTATGAGTTTGGCGTTATGAGTGAAAAAGCAGCGTTATGCTTCATAACACTGCTTTTTCCCTAACGCTGCTATTACAAGCCTTGGCCATCACGCAACATCAGTACCGCACTTTTTAAAAAGTCCTTTTTCAATGGGACTTCCAAAGCGCCAGGTATTATGAGTTTGCCTGGGAGGCCAAAAAGTGAGCGGTACACCCTATAACTGACAAGATCTGTACCGCCATCTAAAATCAATAGTTTTACGTTACAAAGCTGTAGCATAAAACTCATAACCAAAGTGTTAAAAATTACACTAACACCCATAAACTACCTATTAACCCCTAAACCGAGACCCTCCCACATCGCAAACACTATAATACATTTATTAACCCCTAATCTGCTGCTCCTGACATCGCCGCAACTAAAAAAAAATGATTGACCCCTATTCCGCCGCTCCCCGACATCGTCGCCACTATAATAAACCTATTGACCCCTAAACCGCCACCCTCCTGCATCGCAAACACTATTTAAAGATTATTAACCCCTAATCTGCTGTCCACCCACACCGCCACTATAATATACCTATTAACCACTAAACTGCAAGTCCCCCATAACGAAATATACTTAAATAAATTATTAACCCCTAAACATCTGATCTCCTACATCAATAACTCTACATAAATATATTAACCCCTAAACCTAACCCTAACCCTAACGTAACCCTAACACCCCCTAAATGAAATATAATTAAAATAAATCTAAATAAACCTTACAATTATTACCTAAATAATTCCTATTTAAAACTAAATACATACTTACCTGTAAAATAAAACCTAAGCTAGCTACAATATAACTAATAGTTTTTATTTTTATTTCACAGGTAAGTTTGTATTTATTTTAACTAGGTTGACTAGTTAGTAAATAGTTATTAACTATTTAATAACTACCTAGTTAAAATAAATACAAAGTTACCTGTAAAATAAAACCTAACCTGCCTTACACTAAAAACTAACATTACAATAAAATAAAATTAATTAAATTATTAAAATACAATTTTCTAAATTAAAAAAAAAACAAAAACACTAAATTACAAAAAATAAAAAACCACCTTATCAAAAATAAAAACGAATTACTCCTAATTAATAGCCCTATCAAAATAAAAAATCCCCCCCAAAATAAAAAAAAACCCCTAGCCTACACTAAACTGCCAATGGCCCTTAAAAGTGCCTTTTGTGGGGCATTGCCCCAAAGAAATCAGCTCTTACCTATAAACAAAAATACAAACACCACTTAACAGTAAAACCCTTAAAAGGGCAATTAGCTATTTTACATTGCCCAAACCCTAAGCTAAAATAAAACCCACCCAAAAAAAACTTAAAAAACCTAACACTAACCCCCGACAATCCACTTACAGTTTTCGAAGTCCGGACATCCATCCTCATCCAGCCGGCGAAGTCATCATCCAGGCAGCAAGAAGTCTTCATCCGGGCGGCCTCTTCCATCTTCATCCAGCCGGTGAAGTCCTCATCCAGACGGCAAGAAGTCTTCATCCAGACGGCAAGAAGTCTTCATCCAGACGGCATCTTCTATCTTCATCTATCCGGCGCAGAGCGGGTCCATCTTCAAGACATCCGGCGCGGAGCATCCTCTTCTTACAATGGTCGCTGTAAAATGAAGTTTCCCTTTAAGTGACGTCATCCAAGATGGCGTCCCTTACATTCCTATTGGCTGAAATGAGAGCTCAATCCTATTGGCTAATTGGATCAGCCAATAGGATGAATGCTCAATCCTATTGGCTGATTGCAACAGCCAATATGATTTTTTTCACCTTTAATTCCTATTGGCTGATAGAAATCTTTCAGCAAATAGGAATGTAAGGGACGCCATCTTGGATGACATCACTTAAAGGGAAACTTCATTTTACAGCGACCATTGTAAGAACAGGATGCTCCGCGCTGGATGTCTTGAAGATGGACACGCTCCGCGCCGGATGGATGAAGATAGAAGATGCCGCCTGGATGAAGACTTATTGCTGTCTGGATGAGGACTTCACTGGCTGGATGAAGATGGAAGAGGCCACCCGGATGAAGACTTCTTGCCGCCTGGATAATGACTTCGCCGGCTGGATGAGGATGGATGTCCGGACTTCGAAAACTTTTTTTTAAGGGTTTTTTGGGTGTTTTTTTTTACCTTCGGATTTGGGCAATGTAAAAGAGCTAAATGCCCTTTTAAGGGCAATGCCCATCCAAATGCCCTTTTCAGGGCAATGGTTAGCTTAGGTTTATTTAGATAGGATTTTATTTGGGGGGTTTGGTTGGTTAGGTGGTGGGTTTTACTGTTGGGGGGTGCTTGTATTTTTGTTTATAGGTAAAAGAGCTGATTTCTTTCGGGCAATGTCCCACAAAAGGCCCTTTTAGGGGCCATTGGCAGTTTAGTGTAGGCTAGGGTTTTTTTATTGGGGGGGGGGCTTTTTTATTTTGACAGGGCTATTAGATTAGGAGTAATTCGTTTTTTATTTTTGAAAATGTGTTTTTTTATTTTTGTAATTTAGTGTTTTTTTTTTTTTTATTTAGAAAATTGTATTTTAATAATTTAATTAATTTTATTTTATTGTAATGTTAGTTTTTAGTGTAAGGCAGGTTAGGTTTTATTTTACAGGTAACTTTGTATTTATTTTAACTATGTAGTTATTTAATAGTTAATAACTATTTACTAACTAGTCTACCTAGTTAAAATAAATGCAAACTTACCTGTGAAATAAAAATAAAACCTAAGACAGCTACAATATAACTATTAGTTATTTCGTAGCTAGCTTAGGTTTTATTTTACAGGTAAGTTTGTATTTAGTTTTAAATAGAAATTATTTAGTTAATAATTGTATGGTTTATTTAGATTTATTTTAATTACATTTAAGTTAGGGTTATACTTATGATTAGGGTTACGTTAGGGTTAGGTTTAGGGGTTAATATATTTATTTAGTGTTAGTGATGTTGGAGGCCAGAGGTTTAGGGGTTAATAACTTTAGTATAGTGACGGCGACATTGGGGGCGGCAGATTAGGGGTTAATAACTGTAATGTAGGTGGTGGCGATGTTAAGGGCGGCAGATAAGGGGTTAATATTTTTATTTAGGTGGCGGCAATGTTAAGGGCAGTAGATTATGGGTTAATAACATTATGTAGGTTGCGGCTATGTCGGTGGCGGCAGATTGGGGGTGTTTAGATGTGGTTTTTATGTTAGGATGTTAGGTTTAAACATAACTTTTTCTTTCCCCATAGACATCAATGGGGCTGCGTTACGGAGCTTTTGTTTCCGAGATCGCAGGTGTTTTTTGCCGGCTCTCCCCATTAATGTCTATAGGGAAATAATGCCTGAGCACGTCAAAGCAGCGCTTGATTTTAGTGCAGTATGGAGCTCAACGCAACCATATCGCCCGCGGAAGCCTGTTTTTTTTAAACCTGTAATAGCAGCGCTATAGGGAGGTGAAATAACACTGAAAATGTTGCGGCCGTTGATTTCCCTATAGCGCTTAAAACTCGTAATCTAGCTGTATGTTTCTTATGCTTTTTGCATGCTTAACCAATTTTTTTTTATGTCAATGTTTATTCAAATGATCTTGAATAGCTTAGAATAGGACACCAAATATCACCTAAACTGTATATAATGTTTTTGCACAGCTCCTATGAATCATAATGTGCTCCATAATTATATATATATGTTGTGGGTAAAGTCAGAATTTGGGTAATCCTAGCATTTCCCGGGTAAAACTGACATTACCCAAGTGGCTGTGGGTAAAGCCTGATGTATGATCATAAATCCCCTCAGAGTGCGGAGTCACCGCATCAAGCATCTATAGCATGCACTGTGATTCCCCCATCCTCACTATCTTTTTTGCCTCCTCCTGGGGGGTTCAAACCTCATTCCCCAAGGTTCACTTGGGGTGGATGTCAGAGGATTGTCGGGGCACCTTCCTTGAACCCCCCAGGCGGATGCAAAATAAATAGTGTAGATGGGGGAATTACAGTACATCAGGCTTTACCCACAGCCGCTGGGGTAATATCCATTTTACCCAGATAATCCTAGGATTACCTGGATTTCTTACTTTACCGGCAATATATATATATACAGTAATATATATATTTTACATATATATATATATATATATATATATATATATATATTTATTTATACACATACCGTATATTAGGCCTGTACATGGGATCCAAATTTGTACTCTTAGTTCATAATTGTTGGAGTCTGAAACAAAGACTCTGAATTTTAATGTGAGCAGAGCTTGAATTTAAGGCGAAAAAATACGGCAACTGGCAGTAAATCTACCCTGTGCTTCTCTGAATGTCTGGAAATATCATTTTTTTTTGCAATCAAAGTAACAAATGCTTTATGCATTTGATTGTAGGTTCTAGCATCTCACCTGGTGTAACATCAAATGAACATAAAAACAACAGACATCATAACCAGTCTCATACACAAGGTATATTGATATATAATGTTATTACAGAAGTGATTTAGATTTTAGCTGTATTTTCTTGTTACCTTAGCTGGGGTACAATTTAAACAATAAAATAGTTTTATGACTTTGTACAAGGAATTAATAATCCCTATAAAAGCAAAGATGTACCTAACAGATTGTTATAGTCATTTTCAAGCACAAAACAAAATCATTTCAGTAAACAAAAAAATAGAATAAAAGTTTATTTCTTCTAAGCTAACAAATATTATCAGTGGACTAGTAGTTATTGAAATTAGTGCATGTTTATTTGTTTTTAAAATTAGTTTTATTTAATTGTTTTTGAAAACATAAAACCCAGATTTAAACAGCCTGGATAGTAAATGCTTGCAATTTAGGGCCAGATTACAAGTGGAGCGGTATTTTGTGCTTCCGCTAGAGCGCTAATTGCGCTAGAATGAAACGTTTTGTGCTCGTAGGATTGTGCTGGTATTATTAATTGAAAGTTAAAAGTTAGTAAGCTAACCCGACTAGCGCAAACAGCTTACTTCTAGCTTAATTCAACTGTCGCGCAAACAATAACCTATTCAACCATAGAAGTCAATGGAGAAACACCCAACTCGCACGCAAACACGATCGCATATTTTCGTATGCGCATACCTGATAGTATAGGTTAATATGCATGTACCGGATCGCATATTCTAATATACACAAACCCACTATGAAAATATGAATAAATATGCCTTTACATGTTTTCATCTACCTAACAGCAAAGGGCGAGATTACATGTATACGGCGCAGGCTTCAGCGCAAGTGATAAAACTTGTGGCGCCTGTAATTTCACCTCGCACATCGGGGTATATTACATTCAATACGCTATTCAAAATCCATATATAAACCCATCCGCAACCGCAATTTTCATGCATGTTTGGATTGTTCGTTGAGCTACAACACACGGCCCAGGAGTGGAGGATTAGTGAGAGTAGAGAGAGAGAGGCACAAACAGAATAGTTAGCTAGGTCGCATTGATGGATTGCAAAACTTGTACACTTACTTACACATATTCTGACATATAGCATACATACATATACAAATACACCACATTTTTTTTTCTAACACCTCCCATATTTTATTTTATTTTTACAGTGTGATAGGCTGAGTGTTTGGTTGTGATTGTGTGTGACTGAACTGGGAGTGAGTGGGAATGCGTGCAGTGTGATTAGTGTTAGGATGGCAAGGAGAGGCAGGGATGAGGGGAGGAGGAGTGGCAGGGAGAGGAGTGGCAGGGAGAGGAGCATTGGAGAGGACAGGAGGAGCAGTGGGCCCCCCGTTAGGGAGTAAGTGGAGTAGGGAGAGGGTAGAGCCAGAAGGGATGATGGGAGGAGAGATGTCAGAGAGCCCCAGAGGGCAGGCACATCCAGGAGAGGGACAAAGGGTGCACATGGGGACAGAAGAAGGGAGGAGGGAGGAGGGAGAAGATAGGAAGTAACCCACACAGCCAGGGACATCAAGTGGCCAGGGGCTGTGACCACAGCTCATCATGCTGGTGAGTTACATCCCACACACCTGTATTATATGTAGCTGCGATACAACATCCTTTAATATCACACATTCATGTACACGATGAGGAGCATGGTCTTTGGAGTACTAACAAAAACATCTACAATTATACTTGACATTACTGCTACATAACACAATGCAATTCATTATGTGGGGTGGAATAGTGCAATACTAACATGTCTCAGAGTAACAAAGGCCACAAGCCACATGTAGTGTTTTCATTAAATGGACACTATAGCCATCCCAATACATTTAGCTCAATAAAGCAGGTTCTGTGCCTAGATCAGACTAAAGTAAATTGTGTGATCATAGTGTCACTTAAAGAACACATTATTTCATCATTGACGTGTAAACATAACTATTGTATAAAACACATCCCTGTATACTGCTCATATTTAAATCCCTCATAGACCAACTCTCAAAGTGCACATGTATGTTATAGAGTTTTACACGAGAATCAGTATAGGCCCTAGCATGTATCAATGCGCATTGTATGCCCATATGTACATATATCTGACTGTACTAATCCCTCTCATCCTTTAACTCCTCCACAGAACCTCTTGCCACAAGGACACAAACAGTCATGCCACCACCACCACCAGTCTTCAGGCAACCGCAGCGTGCTCCCAGGCATGAGCATGGTTGGACGGCTTCAGTTGAGGACCTGAGAGTGATGCCACCGCCATTGCCATATGACCGCTAGCAAGATTCCTGGCCAGAGGAATATCCTTCCTTTGGTTTTGAGGGGGAACCAAGACAGCCACAAAGGGTCCATGTATTTACACCCCCCGAACAACACAATCTCATGTCAGTCATGAATATTACCCACAGACTATGTCACAAGATGTGCCAATTGTAGAGGCTGAATGGTCACACACTGGTCATCAGTGGGACTACCAATCATCCACAAGAGCGCCACCATCCTCTTCCATGGGACAAACTCTACCGTCCTCTTCCATGTGATGAGCTCCACCATCCTCTTCCATGGGACAGGCTCCACCATATGCAGATGGAAATACAGCAGAAGATACAGCTGCACCTGCCCCTCAAGCAGCAGAAGATACAGCTGAACCTGCCCCTCAAGCAGCAGAAGCTACAGCTCAACCTGCCCCTCAAGCAACTACCAGCCCTGTTGCTCAAGAGCCTGTGGGTGCATTGTATTCTCCCCTTGGTAAGGAATACATTGCACTCCATAGGAGACTCGTCACAAGCACTGAGAGCATACAAAGAGGCAAAGAGATGTTCTTTAGAAGCCAAGAGAGGTTCTTCAGTGGCCAAGAGAGGTTTCACAAATGTAGCATAGAGCTGCAGAGGGACATGGCAGCATCGTTAAGTGCAAGTGTTCAAAACCAGTCACAGATGATGCGAATTCCGTCTGATATGCAGATGCATATGGACAATAGATGGAGAGAACAAAATCAACTCTTGGGTGTGTTGGTTGAGCACTTTACACACCAACAGGACCCTGCCTCTAGCCTATCATCTGTGGCCAGCACACCAGCAGAAACACCAGAATCTGCTAGAACAAGGAGAACAAGGCAATCCACTACAGGCACCTCAGCTCCCTCATACATTAAACCACAAAAATAATAATATTATTATAGTTCACCATAAACCTTGTCCTGTTATTTACCATGTTGTCATACACATCCATGTGAGGTGTGTTTTATTACACTAATATTGTTAAAACATATTATATGACATGTGTTGAAATGGCAATAAAAACAGGTAATATTATCATGTTTATGACATATTCTTGTACTATAACTCACATCCACATAGCTGTGTATGAAGGGTACATGTAGTAATATTTACGTATAAGATGTAAATCAATGTATCTCACATTCAATATAAATTGAACACAATACTGATGTTACTGATAGGGTGTGCATTGTCAGGTGTTTTAAGGCTGCAGGTAAGAGGTTGTGCTGTTTGTGATTGGTTTGACACAATTGCAGAGGAGGAATATTAATTATAATAATTAAGTGGGCAGCAAGGTTTAAAGGGACATTTTACTCAAAAATGTTCTTTCCTTTAATTTGTTCCCAATGATCCACTTTACCTGCTGGATTATATTAAATTGTTTACATGTATTTCCTTTACCCTTATGATTGCATTTGAAATATTTTATTTAGCCTGTGGTATCCCCACCCATCCTTAAATATTTTGGCCTCAAGGCCAAGCTGTGTTGACACAGCCAGTAGAATAAATTACACTCCCAGTGGGTTCTAGAAGAGATATTGGGGGATATTTATCAAAGCGTGAACTATGCAATCGCTGGCGTCAATACGCTCGTCAAACATCGCAGCCGCGGATCTGAATACGATCTCCTTATTTATCAAAAAAGCCGTCAAAAACACGCACGTCAAGTATGGTGCAAAGAGCATCGAAATGGTGTTAACTAACAGTCATCGATGTCGCGGCTATTTGGGTTTTTCTCAACTTTATTTATACCATTTCAATACTGTCCACGAACAAGCACATTTCTCTTTAGCACATTATTGTATATAGTGTAAATGTATTCTTTTTCTGAGCAGGACCAATAGAGCAAGTAGCGCCATATTTGGTGCAAAGTGGAGAGGGAATTGTTAGAATCCTTTTTAATATTGGACATACGTATTTTAGTATATATACACACACACATATATATATATTTATATATATATATATATATATATATATATATATATATAAAATACCGTTCAATGTACAGTGTCACCCTCCTTGAGACATCTGCCTTGGTGCAAACATGCAATGGATACTCCTTGAAAAACGTATGCACTCTCAGGTCTTTTTAGGTAAAGAAAAACAATCTCTTTAATGGAACGTTTTCAGGGAATTCTTCCCCTTCATAAATACCGTTCAATGTACAGTGTCACCCTCCTTGAGACATCTGCCTTGGTGCAAACATGCAATGGATACTCCTTGAAAAACGAATGCACTCTCAGGTCTTTTTAGGTGAAGAAAAACAATCTCTTTAATGGAACGTTTTCAGGGAATTCTTCCCCTTCATCAGCACCGATGATGGTGCTGATGAAGGGGAAGAATTCCCTGAAAACGTTCCATTAAAGAGATTGTTTTTCTTCACTTAAAAAGACCTCAGAATGCATTTGTTTTTCAAGGAGTGTATATATCTATATATCTCGCTTCTTCCATCTTAGGGGCCGTTGACGATTCGCATACAGGATAGCTCAAACAGCCCAGGTAGACACAGGTGCAAGCGTCCAGGTTAATTCCGATGCGCGTTTCGGGGACTCCGCCCCTTTGTCAAGGAAATGTCATTGACAAAAGGGGCGGAGTCCTTGAAAAAGGGGTGGAGTCCCCGAAACGCGCGTCAGAATTAACCTGGACGCTTGCACCTGTGTCTACCTGGGCTGTTTGAGCTATCCTGTATGCGAATCGCCAACGGCTCCTAAGACGGAAGAAGCGAGATGGGAGTACTATGATTGCGGTCCATTGCTACACGGAACAAACACCCTGCTGATAAGTCTCACGGTAATACTGCACATACCAGAACGGACTGT
Organism: Bombina bombina; assembly: GCF_027579735.1. NCBI lineage: Eukaryota > Metazoa > Chordata > Amphibia > Anura > Bombinatoridae > Bombina > Bombina bombina. The sequence goes on along the minus strand of NC_069501.1, from coordinate 1,044,849,549 downwards.
CACAGGTAATTTCATCTATCACTATCACTAGTGATGTCTCAAATTGTTCGCCGGCGAATAGTTCCCGGCGAACATAGCTTGTTCGCATTCACAACGGCGGGTGAACACATGCGATGTTCGATCCGCCCCCTATTCGTCATCATTGAGTAAACTTTGACCCTGTATCTCACAGTCTGCAGACACATTCCAGCCAATCAGCAGCAGACCCTCCCTCCCAGACCCTCCCAGCTCCTGGACAGCAGTCATTTAAGATTCATTCGGAAGCTGCTTTCTTAGTGAGAGGAGGGACAGTGTAGCTGCTGCTGATTTAATAGGGAAATTGATAGCTAAGCTAGTGTATTCAGTGTCCACTACAGTCCTGAAGGACTCATCTGATCTCTGCTGTAAGGACAGCACCCCAAATTACTTTTAAGGGCTAGAATTTCAGTCTGTTTTTTTTTTTTTTTCCTGTGTAATCTAATTGCAGTTGCCTGCCTGTCAGCATGTGTGTCAGGCTCACAGCGTATACTGTGCCCAATTGCCCAGTGCCACCACTCATATCTGTTGTAACAGTAGTGTAAATTTAAAAAAAAAAAACTTTTTTGACTGTGAAACATCAGTCTGCTAGTGTAATCTAATTGCAGTTGCCTGCCAGCGTGTGTGCCAGGCTCACAGCGTATACTGTGCCCACTTGCCCAGTGCCACCACTCATATCTGTTGTAACAGTAGTGTAAATTTAAAAAAAAAAAAAACTTTTTTGACTGTGAAACATCAGTCTGCTAGTGTAATCTAATTGCAGTTGCCTGCCTGCCAGCGTGTGTGCCAGGCTCACAGCGTATACTGTGCCCACTTGCCCAGTGCCACCACTCATATCTGTTGTAACAGTAGTGTAAATTTAAAAAAAAAAACTTTTTTGACTGTGAAACATCAGTCTGCTAGTGTAATCTAATTGCAGTTGCCTGCCTGCCAGCATGTGTGCCAGGCTCACAGCGTATACTGTGCCCACTTGCCCAGTGCCACCACTCATATCTGTTGTAACAGTAGTGTAAATTTAAAAAAAACAACTTTTTTTACTGTGAAACATCAGTCTGCTAGTGTAATCTAATTGTGCAGTTGCCTGCCTGCCAGCGTGTGTGCCAGGCCCACTTGCCCAGTGCCACCACTCATATCTGGTGTAACAGTAGTGTAAATTAAAAAAAAAAACTTTTTTGACTGTGAAACATCAGTCTGCTAGTGTAATCTAATTGCAGTTGCCTGCCTGCCAGCGTGTGTGCCAGGCCCACTTGCCCAGTGCCACCACTCATATCTGGTGTAACAGTAGTGTAAATTTAAAAAAACAAAACTTTTTTGACTGTGAAACATCAGTCTGCTTGTGTAATCTAATTGCAGTTGCCTGCCTGCCAGCGTGTGTGCCAGGCTCACAGCGTATACTGTGCCCACTTGCCCAGTGCCACCACTCATATCTGTTGTAACAGTAGTGTAAATTTAAAAAAAAAAACTTTTTTGACTGTGAAACATCAGTCTGCTAGTGTGTCAGGCTCACAGTGTATACTGTGCCCACTTGCCCAGTGCCACCACTCATATATGGTGTAACAGTAGTGTAAATTTAAAAAAAAAAAAACTTTTTTGACTGTGAAACATCAGTCTGCTTGTGTAATCTAATTGCAGTTGCCTGCCTGCCAGCATGTGTGCCAGGCTCACAGCGTATACTCTGCCCACTTGCCCAGTGCTACCACTCATATCTTGTTTAATAGTAGTGTAAGTGTAAATATTTAAAAAATTTAACTTTTTGGACTGTGAAACATCAGTCTGCTTTTTTGTGTCAGGATCACAGTGTATACTGTGCCCACTTGCCCAGAGGCACCACTCATATCTTGTTTAATAGTATTGTAAGTACATTTTAAAAAAATGACAGGCAGAGGCAGGCCACCCCACAGGTGCCGTCGTGGTCGTGGTGCTGTGATTCCCTTTGGCCCTAGAATAATGCCCAGTGTTCAGAGGCCACGTACCATGAACTCGAAAAGTTCTGAGGACATAGTTGACTTTTTAACACAGGACACCCAATCTTCTATAGCTTCCGCTCCGAACATTGACGCACCATCCTCCTCCAGCCTATCTTCGGGTACCTCTCACATTACCAGTCGCCCGCCTGCCGCCACCACCAACACTAGCACCACAGCCGCTTCACTTGATCTGTCAGAGGAGTTATTTACACATCATTTGGAAGAAATGAATGATGCGCAACCATCATTGACAGAGGATGTAGATAACAGTGATATGTCTCAGTCAGGCAGCATTACAGACGTACGGTGTGATGATGATGATGTTGTACCCGCTGCTGCTTTCTTTGTTGATTTGTCAGATACAAGTGAAGCGGTTGATGATGACGATGCGTCCGTGGATGTCCCGTGGGTACCCGCTAGAAGAGAAGAAGAACAGGGGGAAAGTTCAGATGGGGAGACAGAGAGGAGGAGGAGATGAGTTGGAAGCAGGGGGAGGTCGTCGCAAGGAGCTAGTGGCACAGTCAGACAGCATGCATCGGCATCCAGGGTCAGCCAGACAGCACGCCAATCAACGCATGCTGTTGCCACCACCAGAATGCCGTCATCGCAGAGTTCAGCAGTGTGGCATTTTTTTTGTGTGTCTGCCTCTGACAACAGTGATGCCATTTGCAACCTGTGCCAAAAGAAACTGAGCCGTGGGAAGTCCAACACCCACCTAGGTACAACTGCTTTGCGAAGGCACATGATCGCACATCACAAACGCCTATGGGATCAACACATGAGTACAAGCAGCACACAAACTTAAAGCCGCCATCCTCCTCCTGGTCCAGCATCTTCAGCCACGTCAACCACTGCTGTCCTCCTTGCCCCCTCTCAACCATCCGCCACTCCGTCTCTCTTCCGGAACATTTTCTGCTCATCTGCCCACAGTCAGGTGTCTGTCAAGGACATGTTTGAGCGTAAGAAGCCAATGTCACAAAGTCACCCCCTTGCCCGGCGTCTGACAACTGGCTTGTCTGAACTCTTAGTCCGCCAGCTTTTACCATACAAGCTGGTGGAGTCTGAGGCGTTAAAAAAATTTGTAGCTATTGGGACACCGCAGTGGAAGGTACCCGGATGAAATTTCTTTTCACAAAAGGCAATCCCCAACCTGTACTTGATTGTGCGAAAGGAAGTAATGGCATGTCTGGCACACAGTGTTGGGGCAAGGGTCCATCTGACCACTGATAGCTGGTCTTCAAAGCATGGTAGGGGCAGGTATATCACCTACACTGCGCATTGGGTAAACCTGCTGACAGCTGACAACCATAGAATGCGTGGCCTGCTGCCACCTCCTCTACTCCTCCTACTCCATCCTCTTCCATAACCTCCTCGGCTGAGTCCTCTTCTGCTGCTGCATCTTGCTCCACATCAACGGCACCCCCCCAGCTCCCCAGGTACTATTCCACATCCCGGATACGGCAGTGTCACGCCGTCTTGGGGTTGCCTGAAAGCAGAGAGTCACACCGGACCAGCACTCCTGTCCGCCCTGAACGCACAGGTGGATCAGTGGCTGACTCCGCACCAACTGGAGATCGGCAAAGTGGTTTCTGACAACGGAAGTAATTTGGTGGCGGCATTTAAATTGGGCAAGTTGACACATGTGCCGTGCATGGCACATGTGTGTAATCTGATCGTACAACGATTTGTGCATAAGTACCCAGGCTTACAGGACGTCCTGAAGCAGGCCAGGAAGGTGTGTGGCCATTTCAGGCGTTCCTACACGGCCATGGCGCACTTTTCTGACATCCAGCGGCGAAACAACATGCCAGTGAGGCGCTTGATTTGCGACAGCCTGACACGTTGGAATTCAACACTCCTAATGTTCGACCGCCTGCTCCAACAAGAAAAAGCCGTTAATGAGTATTTGTATGACCGGGGTGCTAGGACAGCCTCTGGGGAGCTGGGAATTTTTTTGCCACGTTACTGGACGCTCATGCCCAATGCCTGTAGGCTCATGCGTCATTTTGAGGAGGTTACAAACCTAGTCAGTCGCACCGAAGGCACCATCAGCGACATCATACCATTTGTTTTCTTCCTGGAGCGTGCCCTGCGAAGAGTGCTGGATCAGGCCGTAGATGAGCGTGAAGAGGAAGAGTTGTGGTCACCATCACCACCAGAAACAGCCTTATCAGCATTGCTTGCTGGACCAGCGGCAACGCTGGAAGAGGATTGTGAGGAAGAGGAGTCAGAGGAGGAATGTGGCTTTGAGGAGGAGGAGGAAGACCAACCACAACAGGCATCCCTGGGTGCTCGTTGTCACCTATCTGGTACCCGTGGTGTTGTACGTGGCTGGGGGGAAGAAGATACCTTCAGTGAGATCACTGAGGACGAGGAACGGGACATGAGTAGCTCGGCATCCAACCTTGTGCAAATGGGGTCTTTAATGCTGTCGTGCCTGTTGAGGGACCCTCGTATAAAAAAGCTGAAGGAGAACGACCTGTACTGGGTGTCCACGCTACTAGACCCCCGGTATAAGCATAAAGTGCCTGAAATGTTACCGAATTACCGCAAGTCGGAAAGGATGCAGCAGTTCCAAAATAAATTAAAAAGTATGCTTTACACAGCGTATAAGGGTGATGTCACAGCACAACGGGAATCTAACAGGGGAAGAGGTGAAAGTAATCCTCCTCCTTCCACGACGGCAAGGACAGGACGCTTTACAGACTTGTTGTTGATGGAGGACATGCAGAGCTTTTTAAGTCCTATGCATCGCCACAGCCCTTCGGGGTCCACCCTCAGAGAACGACTCGAACCGACAGGTAGCAGACTACCTCGCCTTAACTGCAAATCTCGACAGTCTGAGGAGCGATGAACCCCTTGACTACTGGATGTGCAGGCTTGACCTGTGGCCTGAGCTATCCCAATTTGCGATAGAACTTCTGGCCTGCCCCGCTTCAAGTGTCCTGTCAGAAAGGACCTTCAGTGCAGCAGGAGGTATTGTCACTGAGAAGAGAAGTCGCCTAGGTCAAAAAAGTCTAGATTACCTCACCTTTATTAAGATGAATGAGGGTTGGATCCCGAAGGGATTAACATTGGGCGATACATTCGATACATTCGACTAAAAAAGGCCTGATGAGATGAGCTGCCTTGGGCTAAAAATGGTCCACACGCTGCTGTATTTTATCTTCAAATGCTAGATGACTTGCGTGACTTATCCGCCACCAACTAGGGTTCAAGCCGCAATGTTTTAGGGCACTTTCTGCCTGGGAAACAAACATCAATTTTTCTGGCCGCTGCTACCTAATTTTTCCGGGCATGTGTACATGCCAAATTTTTCTGGCCGCTGGTGCTGCACTGTGGCTTCAAAAACCACGCCACTCATATCTGGTGGCACAGTAGATTGCACGCGCAGTGCCCCATATTTGAAGTAGGAGGACCGACCAAGCATCTTTTCCATCTCCCGGTTCCAAAAATCCATGCCATATACACGTCCCCTGATAGGGGACGTAACAGGGATTAAACTGGCACAGTAGATTGCACGCGCAGTGCCCCAAATTTGAAGTAGGAGGACCGACCAAGCATCTTTTTCCATCTCCCAGTTCTTAAAATCCATGCCATATACACGTCCCCTGGCGCCGCAACTGCCTCTGGGAACCTTACCATGGGTCCCAGACCGCACGTCTTGTAATTCTCTGTCTGGGAAATTATCTATCTATCTATCTATCAAATCTATCTATTTATCTATCAAATCTATCCATCTATCTATCTATCTATCTATCGTATCTATCAAATGTATATTGCATCTATTGATTTATCTATCTAATCTATGTATCTATCTATCTATCAAATCTATCTATCTTGTGGCCGGACTGTTTTGTGACAGCCACTTGTGTTTCGGCCAAATGTCCGTCAGACAAATGTCTGTCGGCTAAAAGTCCGGCCCACGATTGCATGCGCAGTGCCCCAAATTTGAAGTAGGAGGACCGACCAGGCATCTTTTTCCATCTCCCGGTTCCTAAAATACATGCCATATACACGTCCCCTGATAGGGGGCGTAACAGGTATTAAACTGATCAGAATAGTACTACTGAACACACCACTCATATCTGGTGGCACAGTAGATTGCACGCGCAGTGCCCCAAATTTGAAGTAGGAGGACCGACCAAGCATCTTTTTCCATCTCCCGGTTCCTAAAATCCATGCCATATACACGTCCCCTGGCGCCGTAACTGCCTCTGGGAACCTTACCATGGGTCCCAGACCGCACGTCTTGTAATTCTCTGTCTGGGAAATTATCTATCTATCAAATCTATCTATTTATCTATAAAATCTATCTATCGTATCTATCAAATGTATATTGCATCTACTGATCTATCTATCTAATCTATGTATCTATCTATATAATCTATCTATCAAATCTATCTATCTCGTGGCCGGACTGTTTTGTGACAGCCACTTGTGTTTCGACCAAATGTCCGTCGGCCAAATGTCCGTTGGCTAAAAGTCTGGCCACGATTGCACGCGCAGTGCCCCAAATTTGAAGTAGGAGGACCGACCAAGCATCTTTTTCCATCTCCCGGTTCCTAATATCCATGCCATATACACGTCCCCTGATAGGGGGCGTAACAGGTATTAAACTGATCAGAATAGTACTACTTAACACACCACTCATATCTGGTGGCACAGTAGATTGCACGCGCAGTGCCCCAAATTTGAAGTAGGAGGACCGACCAAGCATCTTTTTCCATCTCCCGGTTCCTAAAATCCATGCCATATACACGTCCCCTGGCGCTGCAACTGCCTCTGGGAACCTTACCATGGGTCCAAGAACGCACGTCTTGTAATTCTCTGTCTGGGAAATTATCTATCTATCTATCTATCAAATCTATCTATTTATCTATCAAATCTATCTATCGTATCTATCAAATGTATATTGCATCTATTGATCTATCTATCTAATCTATGTATCTATGTATCTATTAAATCTATCTATATCGTGGTTGTGCAAATGGACTGTTTGCGGTTGTTTGCGGTGCGTTAAATGGGGAGTTTGGTCTGTCACTGTGAAGCGGGCGTAACCCTTTCACTACCTGATCGATACAACATCATACCTGATGTTTTAAAGCACGTTATTCCAAACAATTTAGCAATGTTAGGTGATTTATGCCCTTTATGGATTAAAATCAGACTCTGCATCAACTATGTAATTTTACGTGGGAGTTTTGCCATGGATCCCCATCCGGCATGCCACAGTCCAGGTGTTAGTCCCCTTGAAACAACTTTTCCATCACTATTGTGGCCAGAAAGAGTACCTGTGGGTTTTAAAATTTTCCTGCCTATTGAAGTCAATGGCGGTTCGCCCGGTTCACCCCCGGTCGCGAACAGTTGCGGACGTTCGCGTTCGCTATTCGCGAACGGAAAATTTTCAGTTTGCGACTTCACTAACTATCACTCTGCTGTATAATGAGGAATGTACCATCGATACACAAGGTACTTTAAACTGACATCTATATTGAACCCCCTGGTTTGGGTTATATACTGAGGACTACATATGCCGTGGTAGCGTATTTACCATGAGCGAAAATAATTAAGTGTGTGAGGTTGGACTTGCAGCTTAAGTTTACCTCGCTTCCCAACATCTGTTTGCATATTAGAAATGGTGCTGCTCATATAACAGCTTGCGTTCTCCAGTGTGACATAACACTACACGGATTGCAAATAATATTGGTAATTTCAAGCATTTCAAGTACCCTGGGTCCAGGATAGGATATCATACAATATAAATAACCGGACTGAAAACCTATTAATTACATAGTATCCGGATTCAAGTGTGATGTATATGCTGCATTAACTGTTACAATACATTGGATACAGTTTATTCTTCTTCCAAGGAAGAGAACTATTTTGTGCCTTTTTGTAATGAAATTGCTATAAGACTGTTTACAGGTTATGTGACAGGTGCTTTTGTCCTTCACTCCCTGGGGACGCCCTGGGGGTGTTTTTCTGCAATATTTTATGTTTCATTTTGCTACTTTAGAATTATTTGGTGCGGATGTGTGTGGTGGAAGGGGTTTGTGTGGATTTGAATGAGTGGATCTCTGGTCTTCTCCTAAGGTTTTCTAAGGAATGTCAGATTAATTATGACATAGTGTGAATCCAATAATAAAAACGTTTTGCTGTAATTTCTAAGACTCATTGGCTGGGTTTATTGTGTTTTATATATATATGTTATGTCAGAAATCTTTTGCAAACATTTTTACATGTCCTGAAGTTACTTTTTTGTTCTAAACAATGTTGTTTGTCATATCTCTGTGTTTATTTATACCACTATATGTATATATTGTAAATATATTATTAGTCTGAGCAGGAATAATTGCAAATATAACATGTAATCAGAGTATCATATGTATTTAGTTGCAATCTATGGATATTTTAAGGGATAGGAAAGCAAAAATTTAAGTTGACCTAGTGGGAGCTAGCTGCTAATTGGTACCTGCACACATTTGTCTCTTGTGATTGGCTAAATAGATGTATTCAGCTAGCTGCCAATAGTGCAATGCTGTTCCTTCAACAAAGGATAACAAGAGAATGAATCAAATTTGATAATAGAAGTAAATTGGAAAGTTGTTTAAAATTCGATGTTCTATACAAATCATGAAATCATATTTTGGGGTTTCCTGTCCCTTTAAGAGCTGGGCCAGGTTTCTATATGAACCTGTCTAACCCCTCCTGATTGCAATCTATTTTAAAAAACACCCCTTCACAAGTGTTTTAACATGGCCTCACATATAAGATGACATTTCTTACTGAAAAAGAAATTCAAGAGAACAAAGAAATACACTGAAAATAGCATGTCAGTAAATAGGTGATTTTAATTTCTGCTGTATCTCATTCATGACAGTTTGAAGTTAGGTGGGCTATCCCTTTGAGCTATCAGCTTAAGATTCTTTTGAATCAAACATCAATTCAAATTTTAAAATCCTTGTCTAAGATATTACACTGAGGCCTATTTATCAAAGCGTCAACTGAAAATGCGCTTGAATTCTGCGTCGTAGTTGTCGCGAGATTTATGCACTGTAGTTATCAAAGCATCAAGATCGTAATAATTTGAAATTTGTGACATAACATACGATTCGCCGGTCTCAATTTGACGCAGATCGATGCAAATAGAAAATCCGTTGAATTTAAGCATAATTCTGTGTATTCGCCCTCCTATTCGACACAATTTGAAGCTGTCAAGAAGTTATAAAAAAAATGAACAGTTACGCTCACGTCTTATCCAACGCAGCGTACCTAGTTTTCAATCCGCCACCCTTGAGGTCGCGGATGCTATAGAAGTCAATGGGAATCGGAAAACACTGAAATCTTATGTTCGATGCTGCGAGAGAGTGAAGCATATCACCTAATAAAACTTAATTTAAAACATTATTAAATATGTATACCCTTTTATAAATCAATCAATATTCTTGCTACACATTTTGTGCACTATATAGAGAAATAATTTAAAAAATTGAAAATATCTATATATTTTTTATAACTCTTTTCACCATGTTTATTATTGCTGTATATAGGCTTTAAAAAATGTTAGCAACACAAAAAAGTTATTAAATAGCATTCCTGTAATTCACTCTTCATCAAAAATATTTAACAAAAGATAGCAAGAGAATGAAAACAGTGCAAAGAAATTAAAAAGATTTTTAAAAGAAAATCAAATTCACACAAAGGATAGCAAGAAAATGATAACAGTGCACAGAAATGTTAATGATTTTTTTAGAGAAAATAGAAATCACAAAAAAGGATAGCAAGAGAATGAAAACAGTGCAAAGAAATTAAATAGATTTTAAAAAGAAAATCAAATTCACACAAAGGATAGCAAGAGAATAAAAACAGTGCACAGAAATTTTAATAATTTTTTAGAGAAAATAAAATTCACACAAAAAAGGATAGCAAGAGAATGAAAACAGTGCAAAGAAATTAAAAAGAGTTTAAAAAGAAAATCAAATTCACACAAAGGATATCAAAAGAATGAAAACCGTGCACAGAAATTATGCTATCAATTATTTATGCACAACACATGCATATTTATATAGGGATGAAATCTGAACTCTGATTTTCTGTTTGTATGGCAGCATTGTGGAGGCTTAAAAGGTCAGTCACTCATATTAGTTCTCAAAATCAATATTGTCACTGTTTTCATTCTGTTGCTATGATTTTTTTGAAGTAGAATGCCATTTGAAAGTTATTTATATGTATTTTGCTCACTGTTTTACTTTGCGCTTGCAAAATACATTGAAATTATTTTAAAATGGCATTAAGAATCACATAAAGGATATAAAAAATATTTCATATCATGTTTGACATTGCATTCTTTTTGTAACTTAGGTTTGCAAATGTTAATACACCACATTGTTCTTTAAGATGTTATCTCAAAAACACAGTAATCCATCACCTTTTTAACCTCCACAATGCTGCCATCCAAACACAGAAAATCTGAAATATGGTTTAAACTATAGCTAAATATTTTGGTTTGCAAATATTAATACACCACATTGTTCTTTAATGTTATCTAAAAAACACAGTAATCACTGACCTTTTTAACCTCCACAATGCTGCCATTCAAACACAGAAAATCTGAAATATGCTTTAAACTTTAGCTAAATACTCATGTGATTTTTATAATTAATTTAGTTAATTTAGTTCATTGCACAAACAACACACCTGCATTTCTTACAGCTGCTAAACTCATCTGGATGACCTAAGCAGACACTTATTTTGACACACCATTGTCAATGTCAATGTGCTCGTCAAATGGCGCAATAATACAGAAAATCAGAAAACTTGAATAAATTATTCAATTAATTGCTCATAAAATGACGCGAGAATAATCAAATTGTGTAAGTCATTTGTTAGGTAATGTGTGGCGCATCATTAATTCAATTACTGAAATCATTCACAGCTGTCGAACTTGGCATTATACAAGGGGCTCTTTAATCACTTTATTTCATTATTATTTTGAGCATGGACATCCTAAATGCTTTACCCGTTGTCCTGTTCTTAAGGAGATGCAGGGAAAAACGGGTGTTGATGGCTGCGGTGCAACAACAAAGACTCCAGCGGGTGCCGAGGGTGTTCCTGCCTAGTGTTGGTCTTTATGCCCTCAGTGACCGAGAGGTGATCCGTAGATTTCGACTAGATAGGGCCTCTATTGAGAGGCTCTATGTTGAAATCAAGAACTCTCTCGAGCCACTCACTGAAAGAACTAGAGCAATCCCTGGGATGGTGAAATTGCTATTAGTCCTTTATTTCTTGGCAACTGGATCATTCTAGGCTGTGGCAGCTCTAGATATAGGTATGAGCCAGGCAACCTTCTCACGTCATCTGAAGGTTGTCCTGAATGCTTTGCACCAACGCCTAGTCCATCATGTCCACTTCCCAAATACACCTGAGGAGTGGAATACTGTCAAGCTCCAGTTCTATCTAAGGGCTGGATTGCCAAGGGTATTGGGGGCCATAGATTGCACGCATTGCCAGTATATGGCCGGGTTATAATACAATATATTTAATAATTATTCTTTAAAATAAAACCCCAATAAAATGCATATACAAAACCATAAAATTAATATAAATTCCTAAGTTCTTTTTTATTAGTTAAAATTTATAGACACATTGAATTATATTTATAGAGAACCAGACAGGAATCAATACTGTACAAGTTTAAACTGTTATAATATGCTATGCAAAAATCATAGAAATTATCTTATTCACAATTATCTCCCAAAACAGAGTTGCATTCAAATATCACAATGAGATATTTAAGTATGGGTCACTAACTTCCAGATAACTATACTTTAACAGTGCTTAGTTAAACAATAGAACAATATACACTCTAATTGAAACACCAGAAGTTATATATATTCTAAATGTAAACAGCCGGTTTATATGCCAATTTATCTAGGCTGAATTAAATTCTTAAAGGGATATTATACACTCATTTTTTCTTTGCATAAATGTTTTGTAGATTATCTATTTATATAGCCCATAAAATAGTTATTTTTTAAAAATGTATAGTGTTGCTTATTTTTAAATAACATTGCTCTGATTTTCAGACTCCTAACCAAGCCCCAAAGTTTTATGTGAATACCGTCAGCTACCTTCTCCCGCTTGCTCCTGTTTGTGTAAAGGGTCTTTTCATATGCAAAAAGAAGGGAATCTTATTTCCCACTTGCAGTGGGCTTTTCAGCTACCTTTTCAACAGAGCTAAACTAAGAGGTTCTAAGTAAATTTTTAAACATTTTTATACTGGATTTTTATATCAGTATCTGTATATCTTATTATTTATAGTAGTGTCTATTACATGCAGTTATATGAAAATGAGTGTATACTGTCCCTTTAATTATCTACAATTAAGAGAAATTCTAAAATATATTTAGGTGGCTGCAACTATAAATTATTTGGCAAATAAAATACTATTTTTAAACTACACAGGACTGTGAATATTAGTCTAAAATATAAAGTACCTTTTTAAAATTGCTGAACTGCAATTCGTTATGGCTACCAAATACTTTTGATTTAAATATAAAAAATTAGAACAATCATACATCACCAGTTTGAGCCAATTTGTAGTTCAATCTTTTCCAAATATTTTCAGATCACCTCATATGAAGAAAAGAAGTTATTGCATAGATCCAGAAGCTAGCCTCAGCTTTTGATATGTGATTGTGTTCCCAAGTATCACAGCAAGTTCAATCACATGGTATCAGCAGACCACAGACCCTGTTCCTTGAATTCTGCCTTTCTTATATTTAATAATTGATGATCTGTTTTCATTTATGCCCACTGTGCTGTCTTGGATTGGCCCTTTCGGATGCATAGCATTGATTGGTTCATTTTGGGGGACGCCCCCTCACTGGCCTCATGTGTTCTAATAGACAATTCATTTGGTTGTCATACCATTCCATTCCCCCAGGGGGCAGCAGACAACCAGAAATACAGTGCCATCATCCATTTTTGCTACAATTTAATATATCCTTATAAAGTGATTATTTAAACTATTATAACTTTTTGCATTAATCACTTATAATTTGAATTATAGATAGGATAGTATCATGTCATTTTTCTGATCATTCCAATACCAAATGCAAGCCTGTTCTTAGTGATCATATTAATAAACAATTACACTATTAATCATTTACTCTTCCTATTATTACAGCTTTCTGGCATTGTATTGCATCTCAATAGGAATGCAATGTATTTCATATTTCTAATGCATTTTTGAATGCATGGCAATACCAGATGCAGATCTGAAATGAAAATAATAGTGTTATTAATTTTGAGATATTTTCAATCTTTAAGATATTATATGTTTAAAAAAAATACATCGGTTAAGACATGTTGAAATCTGGATTTTTAGGTTTTCAGCTTTCCATATTACCCTTCTTAGAGTATAGACGATCTCCCATATTCATGTGTTCATATTTAATATCATTCGAATAGACAATCTCATATCCATTAAAATATATATTTTCCTACAATACTGAGGTATATTTTACTTGAAATCTAAATACAAGTTGTATTTTAAACAGGGAATTTTGAGAGTCACAATGTAGACATGTTTCTTTGTTAGCCAGCATAGATGGGGATTGAAGACATAACAGGGACACATGGCTTTACAAGATGTGTATGGAGCTCAACAGGGAATCATTTAACAGGTAGTTGGTAAAAGCTACAATTCCTTGAAGATGTTTGTAAATTCAAACATTCTCACAGACGGGCCGTCCATTCTCCACAGGGGACTGTGAGTTAATTTCTTATCTTGGGCAGGAAACTCCATATATGGATCTACACATCTGAAGGTTCCAAAATGCTAATATTTATCTTGAAATGGTTCACTGGTCTTATCTTATATAAAGCTTTAAACCTTTTGTTGACATTTCTTTTGATGAATGAGAGAGGGGTGGGGTGGGGGGTTGGTTTATACAGCCAAACATCATTTTGACATAGAGTACTGCAATCTACAGTAAATAAACTGATGCAACTAGTTTCATATGTAATTAATCTTGTGGTCTTAACAACCATATATATATATTAATAATACTCAGGTACCCTGACAGCATGTATTGGTGCAGCCTCCCAGGGGTACAGAGGAGCCATACTGGGACAGGAAACACAACCACTCGCTGAATATCCAGATCATCTGTGACGCCAGGTTGAGGATCATGAGCGTATGCTCCGGACTCCCTGGCTGCAACCACGATTTCTTCATCCTCCGGAATTCTGTCATCTACCATCGTTTCCAGGAGGGCCAAATGCCAGAGGGAATCCTAAAAGGTAAATATCTCTTAGATACTCAAACATATGTATATATATTTTAAACATTCTGATTGCTTATGTCAATTATCTATTTTGTTTATGTAGGTGATTCTGGTCTGGATATTCGTGTCTTCTGTGGCTGTTTACACCCACCAAAAACCTACAACCAGGCACACATCGCCACCAGTTTGGTGATTTAGCGCACCTTTGGCGTATTGAAGAGCCGTTTCCGCTGCTTGGACATCTCTGGTGGGGTTCTTCAGTACGCCCCCTCCAAAGTCTACTTAATTTTTTTGATTTGCTGTATGTTGCACAACATTGCCCTAACAATCCCTGATATAGATCTGGAGAGCTTGGATAACCATGAGCATGGTGAACATATAGAGCCATTTCAGGAGTATGATGCTCTTGGAGTCCAAGCTCAAGCAGACAATATTCAGGCAGTTTTCGGCCAATAATGTTGACAGTGCAACATACAGTATTTTTTTTTTAGATATTACCTTTACAGTATAATTTTTAATCCAAAATATTATCTATTTAGGATTATGTTTGAGCAAATATTGTAATTTAAATATCGACCAAATGATAGAGTATATCATCGTCTTGCCATTGATTGAAAATGGTTAATTTTGTCGATTGTTGCAATTGTTCAATGTAAAGTTTAATAAACTGTTTAATAAAATATCTTGAAATACATTTCCTTGGGATGTACACTTGACTCTGTTCTTATTTTTAAAGTTATAGCAATAACATTAGTGACCTGGATGAAACTCAACTACTAATGCAAATAGGTAAGGCTGCTAATAACAGTGCTGCAATTATGGGAGATTTTAACTACCCTGATATAAACTGGGCCAATGAAACTAGTAATTCAGCTAAGAGGGATAGATTTTTAAATGTTCTCAGGGATAACTTCTTGTCACAATTAATAGAGGAGCCAACTAGGAGTAACGCTATATTGGATTTAGTGCTATCAAATAATACAGATGTAATATCAAACATAGAAGTCAAAGACATTTGGGTAACAGTGATAATAACATGGTCACATTTGAAATCTCTTTTCATAAGCAGTGTCTTAAAGGTTTAACCAAGACTTTATTTTTAAGAAAGCAAAATTCAACAATTTAAGGAAATCATTAAATAACATAAATTGGGACAAAGTATTCTCTAATAAAAATACAGAGGATAAATGGATAACATTTAAAACTTTGTTAAATAAACATACATATCAACAAATACCATATGGTTATAAAAATAAAAAATCCAAGCCAATGAGGCTGAATATAAATGTGTTAAGAGAAATTAGGAAAAAACGTAGGGCATTTAAATTATTCAAAGAAAATAGTACAAACTCAAAATTCCATATTTATAAGGAATGTAACAAAGCATGCAAAAAAGCAAACAAATTAGCCAAAATTGAAAATGAAAAATTAATTGCAAAGGATTCTAAGTCTAACCCTAAAAGGTTATTTAAGTACATAAATAGCAAAAAATCTAAGAAAGACAATATAGGTACATTAAAATGAGTGGACGGTAGCATGATTAACAGTGACAGGGAGAAGGCTGAGATACTAAACCAGTTTTTTTCTTCAGTATACACAAGAGAGGAACCATTGGATGATACTTTGGAACAAAATAGAACATGCCAGTCCATACCATTAACTGGGTTATGTATAGAAGATATCAGGAACAAATTGGATAATATTAAGGTAAATAAAAATCCAGGCCCAGATGTAATACACCTAAGGGTGTTAAGGGAATTTAGCAGTGTTATAGACAAACCTCTACTCTTAATTTTTCAAGACTTATTATCCTCAGGCATGGTACCAAGGATTGGCGTAAAGCTTATGTGGTGCCACTCTTCAAAAAGGGAAGTAGGGATGATCCAGAAAGCTATAGACCAGTTAGTCTGACATCAATAGTGGGGAAGATATTTGAAGGGATTATATTGATGAGCATATTAGTGTAAACAAGATTATGAGTTCTAATCAGCATAGTTTTATGAGAAATAGATCATGTCAAACTAATCTAATTAGATTTTATGAGGAAGTAAGTAAAAATATAGATAAAGAGGAATCAGTTGATGCGATATACTTAGATTTTGCAAAGGCGTTTGATACAGTGCCACATGAGAGATTAATGCACAAAATGAAGGGACTGGGAATAGCTGAAAATGTTAGCTCATGGATAAATAACTGGATAAAAGATAGAGAGCAACAAGTAGTAGTAAATGGATCATACTCAGATGGACAAAGGTAATCAGTGGAGTCCCCCAGGGATCAGTACTGGGCCCTATTCTTTTTAATACTTTTATAAATTACTTGGAGCAAGGATTAAATAGCGACATCTCTATTTTTGCAGATGATACTAATTTAAGTAAAGTCATTAGGTGAGCACAGGATTAACTTTCGCTACAAAGGGACCTGCAAAAATTAGAAGTATGGGCAGGTAAATCGAAAATGAGATTTAATACGGGAAAACGCAAGGTTCTACATTTTGGAAGTAAAAATAAGCAGGCAACGTATTATTTAAATGGGACAGGACTTGGCCAAAAACAGGATGAAAGGGATTTGGGGGTAGTAATAGATAACAAGCTAAAGATGGGTGCACAATGCAGGGCAGCAGCTTTAAAGGCTAATAAGATACTAGCATTTATTAAAAGAGGCATTGATTCAAGGGAGGAAAGCATAATTCTGTCACTATATAAAGCCCTGGTAAGACCTCACCTTGAGTATGGAGTGCAGTTCTGGGGACCGATCGCAAAAAAAATATTGCAGAACTAGAAAAAGTTCAGAGAAGGGCCACAAAGCTAATAAGGGGATTGGATAATTTAAGCTATGAGGAGAGGCTAGCCAAACCGTGTTTTCTTTAGAATAAAAGGTGCTTAAGAGGTGACATGATTACTTTATATAAATATATTCAAGGCCCATATACAGAGATGGCAGAAGCACTGTTTATTCCAAGAAAATTGTTTGTGACCAGAGGTCACAATTTAAGGTTGGAGGAAAGGAGATTTAATCTCCTGCAACGGAAACATTTTTTCACTGTAAGAGCAACAACATTGTGGAACTCCTTACCAAAGGAGGTAGTGAATGCCAATACCCTAGATACATTTAAAAATTGTTTGGATACATTTCTGTCTATAAACAAAATTCATGGATATGATTGCTAGTATTAAATGGGTCGCCTTTTAGTGGAATTATTTAAGCTTAACTGGAGCTTTTTGTAGATATTTTAGATTTAAATAGGTTGAACTCGATGGACTTCGGTCTTTTTTCAACCTCATATACTATGTTACTATGTTACTTTGTAATATGTGTTTAACTTCTATCTAGGCTTTTGCAAGCTGCCCCCTTATTTCAGTTCTTTAGGCAGACTTATATTTTAGCCAATCACTGTTAACTTCTGGATAACTTAACATGCATGAGCTCAATGTTATCTATATGAAACACATTAACTAATGACCTCTAGTGGTCAAAATTATATTACAGGCAGTCTTCAAGGTCTAAGAAATTTGCATATTAACTTCTTAGGCTTATTTTTCAATTAAGAATACAAAAAGAACATGTCACAGATTTTTATTAATTATTATTTTATAAAGTTAAAACATCCATTTCTAAATATTAATTAATTTATTTATTTATTGTTTCACTGTCACATTAAACTAATATATTAAAAAAATAAAAATAAAAATTATTAGATTGCTATAAGTTTTTGAAGTAGCAGCAATGCACTACAGGTTTAGAAATTAATACATGTGTTTCTCTCCCTCTCTGTTTGTCTGTCTCTGTCTGTTTGTTTGTCTCTGTCTGTCTGTCTTTCTCTCTCTCTCTCTCTCTCTCTCTCTCTCAATCTCTCTCTTTCTTACAATCTCTCTCTTTTTTGCACTCTCTTTTCTTATAAAGATTGAGAAATAGAAGGTTTATTTACATGTGCACCCTTCACTTCTTCACAGTTTTTTGGATTTAGAGCTTACATTGTGTGGCAGTTTTAGGGGGACACAGGTTTTTGAAAGAACCTTGACAAGGTACCTATGGTTGTACCATTTGTCTAAATGTGTTAACTAACACTTCCGTTATTGTTTTTCATCTTAGCTGAGACATTGTGAGTGAGTTATGTATTTTCTATGTGTGTTTATTTAAAATTTTCTTGATGATTTTTCAATATGTACTTGAGCACAGGCCTGTCCATGCTTAAGGTGACATTCAACATCCAATTTATTTTCAATAAAAGATCTGTAATTCTTTGTATTACACATTCCCCTTTTTACCATTAACAACAATGTTAGATTGATATAGTTTTTACCTCTGTGGTTATCTTTTATATAAGCATATTCTGACAGGCTACTGATAAAATGTCATTTTATTCTTAAACTATTGAGTTCCATTTTATAAAAACAAATTAATTTTTTAATTTTTTGAAAAAAAAAAAATATATATATATATATATATATATATATATATATTAATAGATATTTTTATTTTATGTTATTAATATTAAATGCTCTATTTGATTTTAAAATTTTGTTGTTGGTGTTCACTTTCCTTTACTTTGAAAAGGTCATATAATTATGAAATATGAGAATTAATACATTTACACAATTTAAATTTAAATTCAAATTACTTGACTATCACATGTTAACTATGAATCATTAAATTACAGTTATTGATTCATGTAACCTTTATTATAAGTGAGTTGTTTATGCAAAAGGTCAATGTTATATATTTAAAAATTATTTTAAAAAAATTATATCGAGTAGATTGAACCTTTAATAATCAGAGTAAAGAATATCTTACACATGCATTGAATTTGATCATCAATCATTCGTAACATTTGTAATATGTGAATAAAGTAAGAACAAACACATTTATTCTGAATCAAAATATTGTATTACATATTTTGATTAAAAAAACAAATTAACAAAATAAATAATGGCAGACATAATAAAAAAATAAAAAAAAATAAAATGAGCACATTAAAAACCCTAATAAAATGAGCAAATTAAAACACCCTAATCTTTTCTTTTTTGGGTGATGGAGAGAGGGGGGGATCTCTCCCTTGTTCCCCTTCTTCCAAACGTTAAAAACAACTGACAATTAAAAATACAGTTGTCTTCATCTACCCTCTCCCGATGCTGGAGTTCTCTCTGCTCTACAGCTGCCCTGGCCCTATCTACCTCTAATCTCTCCCTATCAAAATTTAGTCTATCACTATCCCTCTGCCTTTCGTAAAAAAAAATCTATTCCTCTCTAATTCTAATCTTGCACTATCCCTCATCTATTCATATTCAAAACTTTCCCTCTCTAAATCTGTTCTAGCTGATTCTATTCTCAACCTTTCCCTCTCTAAATCTAATCTTTCCCTATCTACTATAATGCCCCTCTCTAATATCTGCCCCTGTTGCTCAACAGATGATCTTAATGCCCCATGCAACTCATGGTGATCATCCCGGTACTGCCTGGCCAGATGTAACATTTGATGAACTGCCTCATCATCATTGATGGGAGGCAGTTCGTAGCCAGGATCAGCAAGGCCTTGAGCTGATGGAGCATGAGAAACCGGTGCAGAAGGGGTACCAGGGTCCAGAGCAGCTGGATCTTCTGGGTCAGGAGGGGCAGCACAGCTGAGAGCCTCCAAATCTGATGTCCCCTGGGAGATTCCCTGCTCCTGTGATTCTGGATATTGGGTCTATCCCAGGGACTCCTCCTCCACGACAATAGCTGCTATATAAATTTTTGAACAAAAGTGCTTATTATAAAAGCTATATCATTTTCAAAAGTGAATTTAAGTATTCACCTTGCACCAGCATTTTCAACACAGCACTTTTCTTAATTGAACATTTTCAAAATCTTTTTAGACTGTTTCTTAACCACTGACATGAATACATGAATACAAGTCCCACTGGTGCTGTGAGAAGCTTGAGTATTGACAATGCTGTTGCACAGAGAATATCTTATTCTAAGCCACATGAATATTCATGTCCAAACATACGGCTAGATTACGAGTTTTGCGGTATGAGTGTAAAAGCAGCGTTAAGGCTCTTTTTCACTACCGCTGGTATTACGAGTCTTACAGGTTTAGGGGCACCACAGACTTTTTTGGCCGTAAATTCAAAAAGGACTTCCTTTGCGCCGGTATTACGAGTCTGTCTGGGAGGCCAAAAAGTGAGTGGTACAGCCTAAAACTTCAAGATCCATACCGTAAACTGAAAGTCAGTAGTTATGAGTTTTATGCTTCAACGCGTAACATAAAACTCATAACTAAAGTGTTACAAAGTACACTAACACCCATAAACTACCTATTAACCCCTAAACTGAGGCCCTCCCTCATTGCAAATACTATAATACATTTATTAACCCATAATCTGCCACTCCGGATATCGCCGCCACTATAATAAACATATTAACCCCTAAACCGCCGCACTCCCACATCACAAACACTAGTTAAATATTATTAACCCCTAATCTGCCGCCCCTAATATCGCCGCCACCTACCTACATTTATTAACCCCTAATCTGCCGCCCCCAACGTCGCCACCACTATACTACATTTATTTAACCCCTAAACCTAAGTCTAACCCTAACCCTAACACCCCCTAACTTAAATATAATTAAAATAAATCTAAATAAAACCTACTATCATTACCTAAATAATTCCTATTTAAAACTAAATACTGATCTGTAAAATAAACCCTAAGATAGCTACAATATAACTAATAATTGCATTGTAGCTAGCTTAGGGTTTATTTTTATTTTACAGGCACGTTTGTATTTATTTTAACTAGGTAGAATAGTTACTAAATAGTTATTAACTATTTACTAACAACCTAGCTAAAATAAATACAAATTTACCTGTAAAATAAAACCTAACCTGAGTTACACTAACACCTAACCTTAAACTACAATTAAATAAATTACATAAAATAAATACAATTAACTAAATTACACAAAATAAAAAATAAATTATCAGATATTTAAACTAATTACACCTAATCTAATAGCCCTATCAAAATAAAAAAGCCCCCCAAAATAAAAAAACCCTAGCCTAAACTAAACTACCAAGGGGCCTTTTGCGGGGCATTGCCCCAAAGAAATCAGCTCTTTTACCTGTAAAAAAAATACAAACAAACCCCCAACAGTAAAACCCACCACTCACACAACCAACCCCCCAAATAAAATCCTAACTAAAAAAACCTAAGCTCCCCATTACCCTGAAAGGGGCATTTGGATGGGCATTGCCCTTAAAAGGGCATTTTGCTCTTTTTCAAGTGCCCAAACCCCTAATCTAAAAATAAACCCACCCAATAAACCCTTAAAAAAGCCTAACACTAACCCCCGAAGATCCACTTACAGCTTTTGAAGACCCGACATCCATCCTCAACGAAGCCGGCAGAAGTCCTCAATGAAGCGGCAGAAGTCTTCATCCAATCGGGCAGAAGTCTTCATCCAGACGGCATCTTCTATCTTCATCCATCTGATTAGAACAGTCAATAGGATTGAGCTTGCATACTATTGGCTGATTGGAACAGCCAATAGAATGTGAGCTCAATCCTATTGGCTGATTGGATCAGCCAATAGGATTTTTTCTACCTTAATTCCGATTGGCTGAGAGAATTATATCAGCCAATCGGAATTGAAGGGACGTCATCATAGATGACGTAATTTAAAGGACCCGTCATTGTTCCAGTTGCCGTCGAATGAAGGGGATGCTCCGCGTCGGATGTCTTGAAGATGGACCCGCTCCGCTCCGGATGGATGAAGATAGAAGATGCCGCCTGGATGAAGACTTCTGGCAGTCTGGAGGACCTCTTCTGCCCGGATAGGATGAAGACTTCGGACCGTCTGGAGGACTACTTCTGCCCGGTTGGGTGAAGACATCTCAAGGTAGGGTGATCTTCAAGGGGGTAGTGTTAGGTTTTATTAAGGGGGGATTGGGTGGGTTTTAGAGTAGGGTTGGGTGTGTGGGTGGTGGGTTGTAATATTGGGGGGTATTATATTTTTTTTTACAGGTAAACTTTTGGGCAATGCCCCGCAAAAAGCCCTTTTAAGGGCTATTTGTAATTTAGTGTAGGGTAGTTTTTTTTTTTTTTTTTTTTTTTATTTTATTAGGGGGATTAGATTAGGTGTAATTAGTTTAAACATATTGTAATTATTTTATTATTTTCTGTAATTCTGTAGTGTTTTTTTTTTAGTAATTTAGTTTATTTAAGTAAATTTTAATTAATTGTAGTTAATTTAGGTAATTTATTTAATTTTAGTGTAGTGTTAGGTGTAATTGTAGCTTAGGTTAGGTTTTATTTTACAGGTAAATTTGTATTTATTTTAACTAGGAAGTTATTAAATAGTTACTAACTATTTAAAAACTATTGTACCTAGTTAAAATAAATACAAACTTGCCTGTAAAATAAAAATAAACCCTAAGCTAGCTACAATGTAACTATTAGTTATATTGTAGCTAGCTTAGGGTTTATTTTATAGGTAAGTATTTAGTTTAAAAAAGGAATAATTTATTTAATGATAGGAATATTTATGGAGATGTATTTAAATTATAGTTCAGTTAGGGGGTTTTAGGGTTAGGGTTAGACTTAGATTTAGGGGTTAATAACTTTATTATAGTGGCGGCGACGTTGTGGGCAGCAGATTAGGGGTTAATAATTGTAGGTAGGAGTCGGCGATGTTAGGGACGGCAGATTAGGGGTTAATAAAATGTAACTAGTGTTTGCAAGGCGGGAGTGTGGCGGTTTAGGGGTTAATATATTTATTAAAGTGGCGGCGATGTCTGGTCGGCAGATTTGGGGTTACAAATTTTATTTAAGTGTTTGTGATGTGGGGGGGCCTTGGTTTAGGGGTTAATAGGTAGTTTATGGGTGTTAGTTTACTTTTTAGCACTTTAGTTAAGAGTTTTATGTTACGGCGTTAGCCCATAAAACTCTTAACTACTGACTTTTAAATGCGGTAGGAGTCTTGACAGCAGAGGCTGTACCGCTCACTTTTTCCAAGACTCGTAATACCGGCCTTAGGCAAATTCCATTGAAAAGATAGAGTACGCAATTTACGTAAGTGGATTTGCGGTATGCTCGAGTCGCGTTAAAAAGTAGTGTTGGGACCTCTCAACGCTGCTTTTTAAGGCTAACGAAATACTCGTAATCTAGGCATATGTAATTTAACATTCATTTTAATACTGTGATATTCTTCATTAATAAAAATTTAACTTTCCCATTGAGCTATTGACAGTCCCGCTAATGTGAGCACACATAACAATGTTTGATCTTGTTTTTGTTACCTGAGGAGGAGATCGTAGATCTTGGAGGGTGTCCCAAAGCCCTTCGGACCTCAGCTGAAAAAAACAAATGTGAATATACAGAGTTAAAAATGTCCGGGTGTGTGGCGGCTGAGGAGAAGCTGTGGCTGGATTCGGTATGGATACTGACGAGCAATAGTAGTGTTTCATCACCTTCATTGGCAGCATCAGCAGCAGCTGTATCTGCAGCAGCAGCAGCACTGGTAGATGCTTGAAAGAATTAAAAAAGGAAATAAAACATGAGTATCAACATAATTGTACATCATAATCTCAATAAAAAATATATATATTTTAATGTAAAACATTTTGCGACATAAAAAACGCATGCAATTTAACTTTAATTACTTGCCAACTCATCAGTATCATGCCCAACCTAATCCAGACCAGCATCATATTTGCCCCCAGCTTCTCCATCAGCTGAGTCTCGTATTCGGAGAGCTCAGCTGTATACGGCACGCCACCATCTGTAGAAAGTGCAGCCTGCTTCTCCCTGGCCAGCTTGGCCTTCAAGATTCTCTTGTTGTCAGAGAATCTTTTCTTACAGTGCTACACCAATTTCGCATGAGTGCCTTCGGCGGAGACACTACCAGCTATAGCTCTCCAAATTTCTTGTTTTTTGGAGAGCGAGGTCTGTTGGGCTTTGCAACCAAAAATAAAATCATAGTGCTCTAAAACAAGGGTAACTAAAACTCTATTCTGCTCAAAATTAAATTGAACATTTCGCCCGGACTTAGTCTTTCCAGACGCCATATCCAAAAAGAAAAAATAAAGTACACAAAAGTCGCAATAATAATATTAGAAAATACAATCAAAGGAAGACCTACAGCTCTTATCAAAGCTTAATAGGACTTAATGGACTCCATTTTCAATTCCCTTTTATAGATAGTTAATACGTAGACAATCTGCCATTAACAATTAGACAATCATCAATTAAACTTTTACAGTATTAAAGAGTACATCTTATTTATAATGCCGTCATTGATGACGCCTGATTAATATAATCCTCAAATGTCAACTTTATACACAATTAACAATAACGATCTATAATTGTGATGGTTGTGTCGCAGTTAACTAATATAAGCGATTGATTTTAGAGTTCAAGATGGCATGATCTAAATTATTTAGTGAAGGTGAAATGGTCATCCTGGTCTACGGGGTGTACCGCTATTTCACACAGATTGTGTGAGTGAGGGGTATTGTCCGCGAGGAGAGGGATCACATCATTCATTTTTTGACACTACTCTTAAGATGCCACAATACAGATAATCCTATTCTAAAAAGTATAATTTTTAAAAGGCCCATATTTTTTGGATAGCTAAAATTTATTTGTTGTGCAAGCAGTTAAAAATAATACATTTGATTCTCTTGTCAGTCAGTCATTTGTGACGCATATAATATTATCAATGATTCGCTGTTATCAGCACATGATTAATATATTGCGCCAATCAAAATGCATTACAAAATTGATATTGCAAAGATCCAATAAGATAGCTTTATATTTGGGTTTTTTGAGTTTCACTTTATATTATTTTGAGGGAGGTGTTAATTTGATATTTGCGTTTGAGAGTGAGCAGGTGTTTTTTTGAGAAGTGTTCATTTTGTACTTTATTCTAAAATTATGTCAAAGCCACCAACTTTCAGTGATGGCAAACTAGTAATCCTAGTTTATGGGATGAATAGATATTTTACCAGGAGGATTGGTGGAGTGAGGGGTATTTGCAATGAGCAGCGTGACATCATCGTCTATAAGATGATGAGACGCATGAGGCGGGTGTCCGGCATCCAGAGGTTGCATCGCTAAATTCAACACACCTGTATGCAAGTGTTTTTCTATGCATTTTTCTTTTTTTTTAACAAAATAAGAAAAATCACACAATGACATAAAAAATAAAAAATACTTTGAAAAATACCATAAACCTTTCGATAGTGGGGGTGCACAGAATTTAGAGTGCCTAGGGAAGAACAAATCATAAATACACCACTGAGTTTTATGTTAGCGATTGTGTTTTAAAAGATTTGATTGATATCATTCAGTTGTCATAACTGTCTACAGCAATGATGACCATAATCTAGGACTTTTCTCATATTAATCATCCTAACATTGATTTGTGTTTCTGCTTCTTCTCTGGCAGCTGAAACTGAGGAATCCTCAACAGAGGATTGTGCCCCAGCAGCCCTGCAGGGGATTGTTGAGGAGCCGGCAGAAAGTGAATGTAATCATTTATCATATCATGTTTTTTCACTGCTATATTGATTGTGAATTAGTAGACCATCATTTGTTTTGGCTTTGAGAACAATGTGGAGTATAACCTAGGCCTTGACACATATGCAACATCCCTAACAATGTTTTTGTGTTTTGTGCTTCTTCTCGGACAGCTGAAGGTGATGAATCCTCATTCGAGGAGGGTGCCCCAGCTGAAGGTGATGAATATGCCACATCAGCCAGGAGTCCAGAGGTGATGCAGGAGGAGGTGGCTGATACAGAATGTAAGTATTTAGCATGTCATGTTTTTTCACCGCTATATTGATAGTGAATTTGTAGACCCTCATTTGTTTTTGCTTTTCGAACAATGTGGAGTATAATAGAAACATAGAAACATAGATATTGACGGCAGATAAGAGCCATAGGCCCAGCAAGTCTGCCCAACCTTACCTAACAGTATAAACTTATCTAGTTCGTAGGATAGCCTTATGCTTGTCCCATGCATTTTTAAAGTCCCCCACAGTGTTTGTTGCTAATACCTCTTGAGGAAGTTTATTCCATAAATCAATCACTCTTTCTGTAAAGAAGTGCTTCCTCAAATTACTCCTGAATCTACTACCCTTTAGCTTGAGCTCATGACCCCTTGTTCTTGAATTTTCCATTTTATGTAAAATACCCACAGCCTCAGTTTTACTAAACCCTTTAATGTACTTGAAAGTTGCTATCATATCACCTCTTTCCCTTCTCTCCTCTAAGCTATACATATTTAGGTCATTGAGCCTATCCTGGTAAGTTTTATTTTTTAGACCATGTACCATTTTGGTAGCCCTCCTTTGCACAGATTCAAGTTTGTTAATATCCTTCTGAAGATATGGCCTCCAGAACTGCACACAATACTCAAGATGAGGCCTAACTAATGATCTATAAAGTGGCATAAGAACCTTACTATTTCTGCTGCAAATACCTCTACCAATACATCCAAGCATACTCCTAGCCTTGCTCGCTGCATTACTACATTGTTTACTAAGTTTTAAATCATCTGAAATAATAATTCCCAAGTCCTGTTCCTCATCTGTAACAGTCAGTAAAGTGTCATTGAGTCTGTAATTAACATTTGGATTTTTCTTCCCTAAATGCATTATTTTACACTTTGCTGTGTTAAACTTTAGATCCCAGTCGTTTGTCCAATCCTCCAATTGTTGTATATCACTTCTTATTTTGTCTACCCCCCCTGGAACATCCACTCTGTTACAAATTTTTGTATCATCTGCAAA
The DNA here is from genome assembly GCF_027579735.1 of Bombina bombina. Taxonomy (NCBI): domain Eukaryota; kingdom Metazoa; phylum Chordata; class Amphibia; order Anura; family Bombinatoridae; genus Bombina; species Bombina bombina. The sequence goes on along the minus strand of NC_069501.1, from coordinate 1,044,822,499 downwards.
GAGACATACTTTCCCCTGTAGCCCTTTGCTGATATCGCAGATAAATATGTTAAACAAAACAGGCCCCAGAACTGACCCCTGAGGAACACCACTAGTAACAGCCCCCTCTGCTGAATGAACTCCATTTACTAAGACACTTTGTTTTCTGTCCTTAAGCCAGCATTCCACCCAGTTCGCAATTTTTGAATCTAGACCAAGGATATACAGTTTGTGAATTAGTTTATTGTGTGGGACGGTGTCAAATGCTTTGCTGAAATCTAGATTAGTGATGTCCCGAACTGTTCGCCCGCGAACGGTTCACAGCGAACATAGCTTGTTCGCGTTCGCGTTTGTGGGCGAACACATGGCGATGTTCGATCCGCCCCTATGTGTCATCATTGTGGAAACTTTGACCCTTTATGTCACAGCCGCCTGACACATTAGAGCCAATCAACATCAGACACTCCCTCACAGACACTCTCAGCTACTCGGAATCCGCCATTTTAGACTCATAATGACCTTGCTTTTTTAATGAGAGGACGTGTTGTGTTTTCGCTCCTGACATTAATAGTAAAAACATAGCTAGGCTAGTGTATTTACAGTCCAGAAGGACTCCACTCATCTCTGCTGCAAGCACAGCACCCCAAAAAGCCCTTTTTAGGGCTATATTTCGTGCCGTTTTTTTTTTTGTTTTTTTTTTATTAGCATTTGCCTGGCTTTCAGCTGTGTGTTTAAGGCTCACAGCATATGCTGTGACTACTGCCACCACTGATATCTCCCTAACAACATTAGTTTAAATTTAACTAACCCAAAAATATAATTATTTTTCTAGTGTAATTTTTTTTCATTTTCTATCAGGCCAGTGTCACACAGCATATACTCTGGTTCATTGCTCTGTGCCAGCCAGCAGCCAGCAGTGTTAATATCCGTTTATAACATTATTTTTAATTTAAAAAAAAAACACAAAAAAATATTTTTCTAGTGTAATCTAATTACATTTACTATCATGCCTGTGTCTGTCAGGCTCACTCAGCATTAATATACCTCTTTTTTTTCAGTCTTTTGGTTAATTGGTCTGTGCCAGGCAGCCACCCAGCACTCATATCTATTTTTCTTTCACCTTAATTTTAATATATAAAAAAAAAAAAAGTTTAAATTTGTTTGCTAGTGTAATCAAATCTAATTTTCTATCCGGCCTGTGTGTTTTGCTGACATAGAGAGCCTACTGTGTTTACTTGCTGCCCTCCCTAGTCTATGAGCCATGACTCATATGTGTTTAACCTTTTTTTAATTTCCCCCCCAAAAAATAATTTCAATCATTTTTCTAGTGTAATCTAATAGTATTTTCTATCAGGCGTGTGTGTATCCGACATACATAGCCTACTGTTTTTAATAGCTGCCCTTCCAAGGCTATCAGCCACGACTCATATGTATGTGCTTAACCTTTTTCTTAAAATTTCCAAAAAAAAGTCTTTAAATCATTATGCTAGTGTAATCTAATTGTATTTTCTATAAGGCCTGTGTCTAACAGATGTCTTATTATTATATTTTGTATGGGTAATCATCCAGGCGTATAGACCTCACCAAATAGGGGGAGTTACAGAGATTAAAGTGCTAAGAATGGTAGTACTTAAAACACAACCTTGTTAAAATAGGTAGCAGACCACATGTCTTATTATTATAATTTTTCAGGGTAATCTGGCAGGCCATATAGAACTCCCACGATAGGGGGGGGAACAGGGATTAAAGTGCTAAGAAAAGTACTAATTGACACAAGCTAGTTGGGTCCAAGAACGCATGTTTGATTATTAGAATTTATTAGGGTAATTATATATCTAACAAATATATCTATTTCTCTTCTATCGATTCTATCTAACTATCAATCTATGTATATCTATCTATCCTATCTATCACTATCAATCTATCTTCTGTCCGGGATGTTTTGAGACAGCCACTTTGGGAATGTTAGTTGATTTAGACCCATTATGGCTTAAAAGTAGACTCTGCATCAACTATGTAATTTTCCATGGGAGTTTTGCCAGGGATCCCCCTCCAGCATGCAACAGTCCAGGTGTTAGGACCCTTGAAACAACTTTTCCATCACTATTGTGGCCAGAAAGAGTCCTTGTAGGTTTTAAAGTTCGCCTGCCTATTGAATTCAATTTTAGGTTCGCGGCATCACTAATCTAGATATGCTACATCAACTGCTCCACCCTTGTCTAATACTTTTGTTACATAATCAAAAAAGTAAATTAGATTAGTCTGACATGATCTCCCTGAAGTAAAACCATGCTGATTTTGGTCCTCTAAATTGTTTGTCTTTATGTAAGTCATAATTCTTTCTTTTAAGAGGCTTTCCATTAATTTCCCTACTACTGACATTAAACTAGCTGGCCTGTAGTTGCCAGATTCTTCTCTACTGCCCTTTTTATGAAGAGGTATTACATTTGCTATTCTCCAATCATCTGGGACAGCTCCTGTTAATAGTGACTGATTAAACAGATCAGTTAATGGGACAGTTAGCACTGATAAAAGTTCTTTTAAAACCCTTGGATGAATATTATAGGGACCCACTGCCTTTTTAACATTTATTTTTGATAATGCTAACAAAACCTCATCCTCTGTAAAAAGATTACTGTTAAGCTTGTTTCTATTTTTCGTAGCATCCCTTAATGTAGACATTGTATCTTCACAATCTTTTGTGAAAACAGAACAGAAGTAATCATTGAGACAGTCTGCAATCTGCTTATCTCCTTCTATTATTCTACCATCAACTGATTTCAATTTTACTATTCCTACCTTATTTTTTCTTCTTTCACTGATATATCTAAAGAATGTTTTGTCCCCATGTTTTACTGACTGTGCTATCTTCTGTTCTGCATGAGCTTTAACCTTTCTAATTAACTGCTTAGTCTTTTTTTGTTGGAGTCTCCATATTTTCATATCATCATCTGCGTGTGTGTGTCTGTAATTTTTATAAGCTATCTTTTTTGTCTTTACAGCATGTGTTACTTCTTTGGAAAACCAAATTCTTTTCCGCTTTCTTTTACTTTTACAAACATGTCTAATACAGTGTGCGGTTGCATCTAAAATGGCACCTTTCACAAATTCCCACTGTTCTTGAACCCCTGTAATAAGAGTTTTCCCTTTTAAATAGTTTTTTAGGTATTCTCCCATTAATGAAAAATCTGCCATCCTAAAGTCTAAAACTTTTGTTTTAGTCTGGGTGGACAGTTCCTGCACATGAATACTAAACCAAACAGATTGATGATCACTGGATCCTAAGTTCTCACCTCCAGACACATCTGAAACTGTATCACTGTTTGTAAGTATTAGATCTAATATAGCTTCCTTACGAGTTGGTTCCTTGACTAATTGCTCAAGTGATTCCCCTAGCAGAGATTCAAGAATATACCTGCTTCTAGCTGATCTAGCAGAAGGAATCTTCCAGTCTATATCTGGCAAGTTAAAGTCCCCCAGTACTATAACCTTACCCTCCATGGTCATTTTGGTTATTTCTTCTAATAACAGATTGTCCAGTTATAGAGGCCTATATACAACCCCTATTCTAAAAACATTTTTATCTCCAATTTCCAAAGTCACCCAAATACTTTCCACCTCATCATTTGTTCCTACAATTTCAGTAACCTTTATATTTTCATTTACATACAGAGCAACTCATCCACCTTTCTTTCCTACTCTGTTCTTTTTAAATAACCTGTATCCTGTTATGACTATGTCCCAGTCATGCAAATCATTGTACCATGTTTCTGTTATAGCTACTAAATCCAAGTTGTCCCTAGTCATTATTGAAATGAGTTCAGGTAATTTATTTCCTAAGCTGCGAGCATTTGTGCTCATGGCACGAAGAATTTTTCTACTAGAATTTCTAGAATTGTTACTTGGACTAACAGTTTTGGCATGCTGTGGGGGGCAGGTGGATATATTAATGCTACCCCCCTTTATTAGTTTAAATGATTTCTAATAAAGCATTTGAACTCCTCTCCCAGATACACTGTTCCTTTAACATCCAAATGCAAGCCATCTCTCCTAAATAACCTAGTATCTTTCCAAACAGAGCTATAATGGCCAATAAAACCAAATCCTCGTTCCCTGCACCACTTATCTAACCAATAATTAAATGTTGTTATCCGCTCCATCTTTCCTGCTTCCTGGCCATACACAGGTAAAATAGCAGGAAATGATAGAGTTGATGCCACATTCTCTAAATGATTACCTAGGTCACAAAACTCTTTCTGAACAGCAGCAACATGATTACTAGCCAGATCATTTGTTCCTAAATGAACAATCACATCTAACTCACTTCCCTTTCCTGCTGCCTTAACAATTCTCAAAATACGATTCTTATCCCTGTGAGCAGTAGCTCCTGGAAGACATCTAACCTCCCTTGCTTCTCCTTTACTTTCACCTAAATACACATTCCTCAAAATAGAGTCACCCACTAACAGTCTTTTCCTCAAAAACACATCTGCAGTTCTTTCCTGTGTTATGTTACCTGGAGAATCAGGTACCAATAGATTTAAATTACCTGTTACAGCTTCAGAGGGCTCAGAAACAGCAATCTCCTCATCACAAGTGTATTCGGCAAGAGCAGCATAGGAGTGTTGCAATTGCAGAGGTTGTGGGCAATGCTTCTGGTCTACTGTTCTAATTCTTCCAGAGCCTACAGTGATCCATCTGTCTCTCCTTGCTGATCTCTGGGGCCATGACACATATTATAAATCCATAACAATGGTTTTGTTTTGTGCTTCTTCTCGGACAGCTGAAACTGATGATGAGACAGAATATGCGGCCACAGAAGAGGAGGTGGCGGCAACAGAAAGTAGGAATCTTTCATATGATGTTTTATAACTTACATCTTGAAAGTGAATTGTTGCAACATATTTCATTTTGTGTTTTTATTACAGCTGTCAAACAGGGCACACAGACGGAACCCTTAATTCCGCATTTATTGGGAAGTCTTCGACAGGCGCTTGAAAATGTTGTTGAGGCTGTGCACCAAATACAAGAATCCCTTCTGGAAGTTGAATTTTTATATATATATATATATATATATATATATATATATATATATATATATATATATATATATAGTGTATGTATGTATATATATATTTTGATATCCAAGTTTTACAAATAATAAAAAGTTTATATTAAGAATATCATGTTGTCGCTACATTATTTTAAGGATTATCTTAAAGGGACATGAAAAAGAAATATATGTTTAATCATCTATAGATAGCATGCAATGTTGTTTATTATTTTGTTAGATATATATTAAATTGTTAACCTTTTATCGATCTATCCTTTGATGGGTAGCATATTTATATCAACTATATGGCTGCTGAATGATGACTACATATGGATGACTCATGTGATTGGCTTGCATATGTGTATTGCTATTTCTAATAAATAGTATATCTGAGGGATAATAGAAGTAAAAATAATTAATGCTGCTTGAAAAGGTCTTGTCTATCTGCATAATGAAATAACATATATCAGTTTGATGTCCCTTTAAGATTTAAATGACATTTTTTTAATTGAATAATTAATTGAGTAATACTTCACATTACCTGTTGTTTTTAAATATATTATAGATCCAATTAATAATATATTTTCTATTTCTATAATTAGTCATATGAATAAATAATGAGATATGAAGGTCAATGTTGATGTAATTAAAACATTACAATGTTGAGGAACATGTAAAAAATATTTTGAAATAGACATAACAGATATATATATATATATATATATATATATATACAAGCGTACATATATATTAATAGATAGATATACATAATGATATGTAAATAAATATCTCTCTCTCTCTCTAGATATATATATATATATATATATATATATATATATATATATATATACATAAATATATATAAATATATATATATAAAATATAGATATATCTATAACTATCTATCTATCTATATATACTTAGAGAGAGAGAGAGAATATTTCTCTCTCTCTATATATATATATATATATATATCTACAGTATATCTATATCAATGTATATATTTATATAGATATATTTATATTTCCATATCTATATTTCTATCTATCTCGATATCTAGATATATAAAATATATGGATATTGAATATATCAATATAAAATATATCTATCTAAAATATATCGATATCAAGATATATATATGTATATATATATATATATATATATATATATATCAATGAGTATATTAATAAAGATATGTACAAATGGTATGAATAGAGTTGCAATAAGAAGAGTAACAAAGTCTTCTATAATATACATGCAAGTGGAAAAATTAGATAAGTAGGGAAATGCGCAACATCAAAAGTACGCTGCTCAGTCCGATGCTCATCGTGCTGTACTTGAGGCGCGTGTTTTTGACGTTTTTTTAATAAATCTAGAGATCATATTAAGATCCGCGGCCGTGATGTTTGCCGATGTTTGGCGAGCGTATTGACGCCAGCGAATGCAACATAGTTGATGCTTTGATAAATAGGCTTCTGTGTGTCCTAATGTTAGCATCAATGTTTATCTTTAATACTAATTTAACATATACATACTTTCAAAGTATAATATACAATGTAACAAATGACACAAGTTCTGATGAGTGATCAATGACACAAGTATCAAGCAATTTGATTAGTTAGTGATAGTTTATAATGTATATTTGAATCAGATTGGCTGATGTCATAAATCATGTGATTATGCATATTCCAATCAAAAGTGGTGGAAAAATTCACTAGTGTGTGGGTTATTTAGGAGGAGACTTGTGCGCAATTGAAAAATTCATTTTGTTACGTTTCGATTTGGCCGTTTTTTTTATTTCGGTTCGATACGGTCGCACTAATTCTGTATGCATCGGTTATTCGTTTCGGTTTCATTCGTATTTGTGTTAATTTGTTCATTCAGATTCATTCAGAAATGTAAATCAAGTTATTAATTTCGGACCGATTCATAATGTCGGACCGATTCGTAATGTCGGACCCAATCGTAATGTCGGACCGAATCTTAATTTATGAAAAATTTCCGTTAAATTGTTATTTCAGAAATAATTATTTCGGATACATTCGATTTAAATTACCAATCGATTAGATAATCATATCAACATTATTCATAAATGTATTACACTGTTAAATGACTGTAATATATTAATAAATAAATTTAATATGTCATTTAAACACTTATCATTATATTTATATTTAGACTGTGCAGCCAATCAGGCAGCCTGATTGACAATTATGCTTGCATCACTCCTGCACACTATAGCCCCACCCATGCAATTAATATCTTAGTTCATTTTTGTGAGTTGAAGAGAGCAGTTTGATATTGGAGAATGTCTGTTAGAGAAATTGGGAGTGTTCATGGAGGTGATAGGGACAGTAGAGTTAGGGACAGTGTAGCTAGTACTAGGGAGAGTAGAGGTAGTGATATTAGAGAGAGTGGACGTAGGGATAGGGACCGTGGAGCTAGGGAGAGTAGTAATAATAATAGGGATAGTGATAGAGGTAGGGATAGGCATAGGATTAGTCATAGGCATCCTGTACATAGGGATAGGGAAAGAGACCTTGGATGTACTAGGGAGAGGGTAGGTAGGGACAGGGAGAGGCATGGTGGAGTAAAAAAGCACACCAGTGTCAAAAAACTATTTAAGAGGAGGAGGCCACTTACACCCTCTGAGGAGTCGAACTCTAGTGCTGCTGAGAAGGAACAGCAGCGTGCCACTTCACCAAGGCATAGAGGGCCAACCTTTACGCCAGGAGAAAATTTGTCCCTTGTGTCTGCTGTGTTGAAAGTCTGGCACATCTTGTTTTCTTCCAATGTTTTGTCCTCTGCAAAGCAAGGGGCATGGAACACAGTTCGTGATGCTGTCTTTGCAGTTGGAGCAGTGGACCGGACAGCCGCCTGTGTCAAGCACCGGTAAGTTTCAAAAACAATTTTCTTTTATAGTAAAAAACTAACTATAGCGTGTGTTAGCCTGTGTGTACATACTACAGAGGCCAAAATGTGTAACGTAAAGAAATAAATTCAATTAATATTATTATTCATTGTCATTGCATCTTTATTTGAAAAAGCAGGAATGTAAGTTAAGCTTAAAGGGATAGTAAACTAAAAAAAAATATTTCATAATTCTGCTAGAGCATTGATTTCTTAATCAACTTTCTAAATTACTCCTATTATTAATTTTTCTTTTTTATCTTCTTATCTTTATTTGAAATTGTAGGTTGATAAGGTAAAGACAGGACAGAGCCTGCCCATTCTTGGTTTTAGTACCCTGGCTAGCGCTTGAGTTTGGTGGCAACATTTAACAAACCAATAAGCAAGTGCAACCCAGGTTCTCAACCCAAAAAGGCTCATTCCTGCTTTCAAATAAAGATTCTATGTGAATGAAGAAATAATGAGTTACTATTAAATAATATAATTGCTTAAATTTTCATCTCTATCTTGAAATAAAAATTTTATGTTTACTGTTTAGTATCCATTTAAGGGCTTTTTTATTCCTTACAGAATTAAAGATGGAAACTTTGGCCAACCAAGACCAAATATATTCATTTTTTGGATTATATACATTTGTCTTCTCATGATTTTTAAATAAAGGGATAAACTTTAACCAACTTTATGGGGCACAAAGTCAGATTCAAACGTAAAGGGACACTGAACCCAACTTATTTATTTCATGATTCCGATAGAGCATCAATTTTAAGCAACTTTCTAATTTACTCCTTTTATCAAATTCTGATTATCCTAATATTATGACGGAATAATCTAGATTTTATTAAAGAGACAGAGACGAGTATTTTGCTATTCTTTTCCTTTTACTACTCAAATAGCATTATTAAAGTATAATAGATAACAGAAAAAAACAGAAAAATGTAAAACATAACCAATGACAGATAATAATACAGCAGTCAGTTAGTACATATCCAATCAGATAACATCATAGTCCTTTAAACTGTGAGAAAACCGTTAAACCTCCTCTTTTCTATTTGCTGATAATAGGAACAGTAACATGGGAAACAAAAAGAAACAAAAGTCTGAAAAAAGACAAAATATGGTGAATATCAGCAGGACGAAAAAACAAAGTTCATCTGAAGAAAAAAATGGAAAGTTGAAGAAACTGGAACATCTTGAAAACTTGAAACTCTTTGAAACTGCAGAAGTCTTTCCTCTTTTGAAACTCCGGAAATTCTGAGATGATGGTACCACTTTAGGGTCCTGGATTAGATGGGGGTTGAACTGAAATATATATAAATAAATATTAAAACAATCAATAAAATAATCAAATACAATTCTTTAATTAACTGAATGATAATAATAAGGGGGGTATATAGAGGTGGGAAAATACTTGTCTCTGTCTCTTTAATAAAATCTAGATTATTCCATCATAATATTAGGATAATCAGAATTTTATTACAAGGACAGAGACTCCTATTTTGCTAATTTAAAGCAAATAATAAAAAAAAAAACAAGATGCCAGATGGTGTGGAATAGCAGAAATAGGTTTAAAATAAAACTGATGAAAAATAGAGTCAGAAGACCAGTCTGCAGCATTTAAAATATCTTATAACAAAGCAGACTTAGATAAAGCCTTAGAAGCAGACTCTCCTGGAATAGAATGAGAAGAAAAAATAGGATCCATACCAGCTTGCAAGCATAACCCACCTACTAATAGAAGAAGAAGTAACAGGTAAGTAAGGAGGAGAAAAAGAAATCAATAATTGTTTAGAATTATAAGATCTTAAAGAATGAGTTTTAGACTCATACATTTTTAAACAAGACACAACACATAGTTTGGGATGCTCAGAAAAATAAGGATAGAATATTGAAGAAGTCATAGTTTTAGTACGTCTGGAAAGAGAAAAAATTACACCTTGAGGGGAAAACATTTTTGCATCATAATCTATAGCTTTAACATCTGAAATTCTTTTAGATGACAAAAGACATAATAAAGTTGCAAGTTTACAAGTAAGTTGTTTAAGTGATAGATCTTTATTATCTGTCTAATTCCTGAAAAAAGAAATTAATAAATCAACATCCCAAAAATAGTTGTATTTAGGAACAGGAGGTCTTTTAACATGAATGGAAGAAGTTTGCAAATGGTAAAGTGTTGACCAATTGGAGCATTAAATAATAATTAATGTCCCGCGGAAATAGCGGAACGGACAACATTGATTGATCTGTAAGCTAGACCAGCCTTAAAAAGAGAAGATAATTAATCACTTCACTCAAAGGGGCTGAAATGGGATCCAGATCACTGTCACTGCACCAGCTAGTCCATTTAGTCCATGCAGATAACTAACATTTTCTGGTTCCTGGTGCCCAGGAGTCCTGAAGGAGGAGTTTAGCTCCTGATGAAAGACCTTCGGAAGACCAGGAACCCCTGAAATCTTCAAGGCAATGAGCCAAAGAGAACCTGCGAGAATTCATTTGTGAAAATCTCCATTGTGGTTGGTAAGGAGATTCTGTTGAAAGGGAAGAAGAACTGGTGGAAGGATGGACATTTCTAGAAGAATTGGGAACCATGACTGAGGTGTCCACCAAGGAGTGATTAGAAGAAGGGATATTTGATTCCTCTTCACATAAGAAATTGTTTGAGGAATCATTGAGCAAGGGGAAAAGCATAAGCTCCTATCAGAGGCCAATTCTGAATAAATGCATCTGTTGCAAGTGCTGTCGGATCTGGTCTCCACTCTCCAACTAAAAAATGGGAGAAGTTGATAATTCAGACGAGAGGCAAAAAGATCTATTACAAATGGACCTCTCAACTCTTGAAGTTTGAGGAACAAGAGTTTGTCTAGTTTCCAGTTGCTGTTGTCTTTTAAATGACAAGTTCCCCAATCAGCTGTGGAATTGGAAAGACCAGGAATGTACTCCACTGGAATTGATATATTTTGAGAAAGACATTGATGTTTAAATTCCTTGGTAATGTCTGATAACATTTTTGAAGTAGTACTTCCTAGTCAATTCAAATAAGGCACTGCTGATATGTTGTCCATACGAAGAAGAATAGAAATAGGAGCGTTGTTTCTGACAAAACTCTTGACTGCAAAGGAACCGGCAAGAAGTTCTAAACAATTGATATGAAGCTTTTTCTCTGAAAGAGACCATTTGCCTCCTGCAATAAGAGGACCAAGTCTGGCACCCCATCCGGAATTGCTCGCATCTGATTCTAGAATAATATCTGGAGATTTTCCAAAAATGGCTCTCCCATTCCAAGCTTCCAAATTGGATAACCACCAAAGAAGTTCTGCTCTTGCTTCTTCTGATAATGAGATTTCGGGAAAGTAAGAATAACCTAAACGAAGATGTTGGATCTTCAATCTCTGTAATGCTCGATAATGAAGAGGAGCAGGGAAAATTGCTTGATTCGAAGAAGATAAAAGACCTATAATCCTTGCTAAAGACCGAATATTGAAAGATTGTTTCTTGAGAAGATAATTTATTTCCTTCTTTATTTTCTTTATCTTGTCCATAGGAAGACTTAGGGTGGCAGAGACAGTTTCTATTATAAAACCAAGAAATAATAAATTCTGAGAAGGAGAAAGGATAGATTTCTTGACATTTACAATAAAACCTCAATTCTGAAGAATATTCATTGTAGTGTTTAATTGTTTTGAAAGAATAGTTGGATCTTGATGAAAAATAAGGATATTGTCCAAGTAAATAATAAGACGAACACCTCTCATTCTCAACCAAGAAACAACAGGTTTTAATACCTTTGTAAAAGCCCAAGGAGCAGATGATAGACCAAAGGGAAGACAAGTAAATTGCCAAATTTGATCTTTCCAAAAGAAACGAAGACATTTCCTGAAATCTGAATGAACTGGGAAAGTCAAATAAGCATCTTTGAGATCTAAACGGACTAACCAACCTTTGTCCATAAGACAATCTCTTAATAGATGAATTCCTTCCATCTTGAAATGATTGTACTCTATATAAAGGCTTAATTGTCTTAAATTTATTACAGGATGATAAGAACCTTCCTTTTTCTTTACCAAGAACATATTGCTGATGAATGAATTTGTTGGATCTAGAACTTGTTCTATGGCCTCTTTGTTTAATAAATCTAACATTTCTAAATTTAGAAGATTGGAATCTGAAAGGGAAAACTTTATTGGTAAAGGAAGAGAATTTTGAATTGGAAGGGAAGAAAAAATTAAATGGAAACCTGAGATAGTTTGAATTACCCCAGGGTCTTGTGTAATTAAAGTCCAATTTTATTTTTGATAAAAAGAGTTAATCTGCCTCCAATTTTTTGTGGGGAAAAAGTGTGTGTGTAAAGGTGAGAGAACTTACTGTTGAAAGGTCTTCTTGATGGGCGATATCTGAAGGATCTCTTTGTCCATTGTTTCCCTCTTGTGGGAAAGAAATTTGTATGGGATGTGGCAGGTGAGGCGAAGTTTTGAAACTGAAACCTGGACATGCCTTGGAAACGACTGGGAAAAGAGCCTCATCCTTTCCCGACCCTATCAAAAATTTTGTTAGGTTGATAAAATATTTTCTTAGTATTTGACTGAATTTTATTTAAAGAATTAAATTCATTGACATAACTGCTAAGTTTTTTGAGGCCACTTTCACCAAAAAGAAGGTCATTAGCCTTAGGGCCCACTTCAGTGGGGGCAAAATCAGAAAATTTTGGATTGATGCGCTTAAGAATCAAACGCCTTCTTTGAGTAGCTATGGCAGTATTAGCATATCCAAGAAGATATACAAGTCTTTTGATCCACTCTCTCATAGTATATGGATCTAAAAGAGATTCTTGGGAAATTCCTTCTTCTGAGATTTCAAAAAGCTTGGTAATAGGACCCAATAAATCTAATCATTTATCCTGATAGTTTCTCAAATATCAGGACCTCTCTTAAGGTTAAATTTTTTTGTACCAACGAATTTTAAAAGATTAGTATCAATCTCTGGGGTAATTTGGGAGGAATGAGGGATTTCGGGTCTTGGCTTTTTTAGATAAAGGTCTTCTTAAATAAAAGGTTGCCATTGTGAAGAACGAGGGTGAAGTAAATCATCTGGGTCTAAAAATAAATCCCCTTTATTATCTAATAATTTAGGTTTAGATAGGGAAGACATTTTTCTCTTTTTATTTTTTGGGATGTCACTAGATGATGAAGAGTCAGAAAAATTAGGAGAATTAGAAAAACAAATGATCATCAGAATAATTAAAATCAACTTCTTTGTCTGTTATCATCAAACTGTTTATCAATTTCTGAGTCAGAAGACTCCTGCAGAAACTGTGTCTGTGTGTACTCTGCGCTTGTTCAGAATCAGAGTCTGAATTATTGAGCTCATTCCTCTTAAAAGGTTTATTAAAAGATTTCTGAATATTTAAATGTTTTGACTTGCAAGAAGCCTTTTTTTTTGGTTTAGGATTAATTTCCTGAGGAGATTGAGCTCCATGAACAGATGTTATGGCTGATTTTATTTTAGACATCTGTTCAGTAAATTGTTGCATGGATTCTAATAAAGTCTGAAAAGACTTTTCAGGAATTTGTGATAAATTTTCCTGAGACATTTTTTATAATAACAATAATAAATAAAGTTAAATATAATAATGTTATAAATGATTAATACAATTTTTTTTAAATATAAAAAATGTATAACCCTGAGGGGAATCAAACTTGGGACCTAAATCTAATAGAGCATTAGCAAAACCACTAAGCTATCTAGAATAGTAAAAAATATTTGTAGCTGCAAAGATATATGAAATAAATATAAAATAGCAACTTTTAAAACAAAACGTTAGCTAAAATAGTTATAACAATATAAATGTAACTGTAATGTATGCTGTTGTTACCAGAACATTGAGTTCAAGTTACTGTTCCTTTAAATCAGCTTTACCTTGTGAGCCACGTTACTTAAACTTGTCACGCCCCCTCTTCCCATTACCCTGGAGTAGCCTACTACTCCAGGGCAATAACTTCAGCAGAACTAAACTATCCCATCGGGGAAAAGGAGTTATTAGTGATAAAAAACTCTTTAGTGACTTGGCGTCACTTACTCGAAGGTACCAAATACCCAATTTTGGTATACACAGACCACAAAAACCTGGAATACTTGCAAACCAATAAAAATCTATCTTCACGCCAACTCCCGTGGAGTCTTTTCCTTTCAAGAGTCCAATTTCACATAACCTATAGACCTGGACATAAAAATGGAAAGGCAGACGCCCTCTCTAGAATGGAGAAGAGACATTCTATTTTAAGTCAACCCACAACAGTCATATCTCCTGAGCAAATTATAGGATTCACCCCGAGTTTCACAGACCAATTGAAAAGTACACAAAATAAGGAAGAAGTATCCTCAAAATTTAACATTGAGAAACATTCAGATGGACTTTACTACCATCAAGGAAAACTATATGTTCCTACTTCTCTACGTACCTCTGTCATACAGGATCATCATGACCCCCTATGGCAGGGCATCCAGGAATTAATAACACAACTGAATTAATTTCCAGAACCTATTGGTGGCCATTTATGAAAGTCTCAGTCAGAGAATATGTTCTGTCTTGCCCAATATGTACCACCTCTAAAACCAACAGAAGACCCCCATTTGGACTACTTACATCCCTACATATTCCTGACAGACCCTGGAACACTATTGGTATGGATTTTATTGTAGATCTTCCTACATCAAACAACTATAACACCATTTTGGTAGTTGTTGACCAAATAACAAAAATGGCACAGTTTATTCCATTCCACAAACTACCTACATCTACTGAAACAGCTAATATGTTCCTCACCAATATAGTGAAACTACATGGGTTGCCTAAAGAAATTATAACCGACAGGGGGACACAGCTTACGTCTCGTTTTGGAAGGAGATCTGTAAAAATATGGAAGTAGAACATCGATGTAGTACATCATTCCATCCACAGACTCAACGGTCAAACCGAGAGAGTCAGGAGCAATTCCTTTGTTGTTACTGCTCATCACAACAACATCATTGGAGTCAGAATTTACCTATGACAGAATATGCCTACAACAATACTGTGAATTCCACAACTAAAAGATCTCCTTTTTATGCTAATTATGGATTCCATCCCAAATTTCAGTTACACCCCCAAATTGACACCTTTTGTCCACAAGATGATGACACCACCAACACTCTAATTGATTTGTTTCAGGGCCTTAAGAACACTATTGCAGATGCACAAGTAACTCAAAAGCATTACTACGACCTACGAAGACGCAAATCACCATCATACAAAATTGGAAACAAAGTATGGTTATCCACAAAACACATCAAGCTTCGCACTCCAAGCAAAAAACTCAGCGTTACTTTCATCGGTCCTTTCCCCATCACTAGAATCATTAGTGAAAATGCGATTTCCTTAGAACTACCAGCTTCTTATCGCATATATCCAACGTTTCACGTGTCCTTATTGAAACCATTCCAGAACACTCGCCAAATAAGAATGGTTCCTGGAACTGAGACTCTCATGGATCCAGATCATGAGTATCAAGTAGACTCAATTATAGACTCCAGGATCCATAAGGGTGTATTCCAATACCTGATTCATTGGAAGGGGTACGACTCGGAAGAAGATTTTTGGGAGCCTGCTACTTTGGTTCAAGCACCGCAGTTGGTGACGCTTTGTCACAGATGACATCCAGATCATCCAAGATTTGCAGCCTCGGGGATGCTGTCCTGAGGAGGGGGATGTGTAATGTATGCTGTTGTTACCAGAACATATGATGTTATCTGATTGGATATGTACTAACTCACTGCTGTATTATTATCTGTCATTGGTTATGTTTTAAATTTTTCTGTTTTTTCTGTTATCTGTTATACTTTAAAAATGCTATTTGAGTAGTAAAAGGAAAGGAATAGCAAAATAGGAGTCTCTGTCCTTGTAATAAAATTTTCTGTTCTCTTGGGGGTCAATGTATTACTGTGCGAGGGGACATGATACAATGTAGCGTATCATGTCCGCCACACATTGATAAATGCCGACAGCTGCTTCATAACTTTTCTGGCAATTAACCCCTTGGTAACTATCTTTATTTGAAAAAGAATGAATGTAAGCCTATGAGCCAGCCCATCCTTGGGTCAGTACCTGGGTAGTGCTTGATGATTGTTGGCTAAATGTAGCCACCAATCAGCAATCGCTATCCAAGATGCTGAACCAAAAATTGGTCCAGTTTGTAAGCTTTACATTCCTGCTTTTTCAAATAAAGATCCAAGTAGACTGAAGAAAAAAAGATAATAGGAGTAAATTAGAAAGTTTCTTAAAATTGCATGCTCTACCTGAATCGTGAAAGAAAAAATTTGGTTTCAGTGTGCCTTTTTTTTTATACTTTCAATTTATGTATATTATCAAATTCACTTTGAGCAGCGCCGTCCTCATGCACATTGGTTGTAATTTTTTTTAAGGCCAGGTATGTTTTTCATGCTGCAGTCTCACTCTCTAGTATGTGCATGACTGCATCAGCCAAACATACCTGTCCTTATAATATAAATATCGTATTATTAAAGGACCGCTCATGCATTTTAATAAATAACATAATTAAGAAGTTGCTAATAAAAATACAATACAATTCTAACACTTAATTAAAATGCATATAATTTTTTTTATACCAATTTTTTGTTTATCGTCTCCTGTATTATGTGACAGATATCATCCAATCACAGACTATATACGTATGTATATACCCTGTGAGCTTCTGCACATGCTCAGGAAGTTATTACATAAAAAGACTGTAAATTTAGATAAATGAAGTAAATTATAAAATTAATTGACTTAAAAGGAGATGAACCAACATGTTTCTTCCATGATTCATATAGAGAATTCAATTTTAATTAAATAACTTTCCAAATAACTTATATTATTTAATTATCTTTCTTCTCTTGTTATCATTTGTTGAAATGTTTTTCTAGGCAAGCTTTGGAGCAGCAGAGAAGCTATTTTCTAGCTGTTGATTGGTGGCTGCGTATACATATATTTCCATTTTGATTGGCTCACCCATGTGTTTTGTTAGAAACCATTAGTGCATTGCTGCTCCTTCAATAAACAATACCAAGAGAATTAAATAAATTAGAAAATAGAAGTAAATTCGAAATTTATTGAAAATTATATCCTCTATCTGAATCATGAAAAATATTTGGTTTTCTTTTCATGTCCCTTTACATTCCAATTACCTGATCTATCTGATTCAGAATCATACAACTTTATTTTGACTTTATTGTCCATTTCAATGTATAACAGATAAGCAAACACTGTACTAACTTTTAAAAAAAAACATATTTATTTGTTACATACCTAAATATTACATGCATATAAAACACCAATTATAACCTGTGAATTTATATATATATATATACAGGGAGTGCAGAATTATTAGGCAAATTAGTATTTTGACCACATCATCCTCTTTATGCATGTTGTCTTACTCCAAGCTGTATAGGCTCGAAAGCCTACTACCAATTAAGCATATTAGGTGATGTGCATCTCTGTAATGAGAAGGGGTGTGGTCTAATGACATCAACACCCTATATCAGGTGTGCATAATTATTAGGCAACTTCCTTTCCTTTGGCAAAATGGGTCAAAACAAGGACTTGACAGGCTCAGAAAAGTAAAAAAAATAGTGAGATATCTTGCAGAGGGATGCAGCACTCTTAAAATTGCAAAGCTTCTGAAGCGTGATCATTGAACAATCAAGCGTTTCATTCAAAATAGTCAACAGGGTCGCAAGAAGCATGTGGAAAAACCAAGGCGCAAAATAACTGCCCATGAACTGAGAAAAGTCAAGCGTGCAGCTGCCAAGATGCCACTTGCCACCAGTTTGGCCATATTTCAGAGCTGCAACATCACTGGAGTGCCCAAAAGCACAAGGTGTGCAATACTCCGAGACATGGCCAAGGTAAGAAAGGCTGAAAGACGACCACCACTGAACAAGACACACAAGCTGAAACGTCAAGACTGGGCCAAGAAATATCTCAAGACTGATTTTTCTAAGGTTTTATGGACTGATGAAATGAGAGTGAGTCTTGATGGGCCAGATGGATGGGCCCGTGGCTGGATTGGTAAAGGGCAGAGAGCTCCATTCCGACTCAGACGCCAGCAAGGTGGAGGTGGAGTACTGGTTTGGGCTGGTATCATCAAAGATGAGCTTGTGGGGCCTTTTCGGGTTGAGGATGGAGTCAAGCTCAACTCCCAGTCCTACTGCCAGTTTCTGGAACACACCTTCTTCAAGCAGTGGTACAGGAAGAAGTCTGCATCCTTCAAGAAAAACATGATTTTCATGCAGGACAATGCTCCATCACACGCGTCCAAGTACTCCACAGCGTGGCTGGCAAGAAAGGGTATAAACGAAGAAAATCTAATGACATGGCCTCCTTGTTCACCTGATCTGAACCCCATTGAGAACCTGTGGTCCATCATCAAATGTGAGATTTACAAGGAGGGAAAACAGTACACCTCTCTGAACAGTGTCTGGGAGGCTGTGGTTGCTGCTGCACACAATGTTGATGGCGAACAGATCAAAACACTGACAGAATCCATGAATGGCAGGCTTTTGAGTGTCCTTGCAAAGAAAGATGGCTATATTGGTCACTGATTTGTTTTTGTTTTGTTTTTGAATGTCAGAAATGTATATTTGTGAATGTGGAGATGTTATATTGGTTTCACTGGTAAAAATAAATAATTGAAATGGGTATATATTTGTTTTTTGTTAAGTTGCCTAATAATTATGCATAGTAATAGTAACCTGCACACACAGATATCCCCCTAAAATAGCTATAACTAAAAACAAACTAAAAACTACTTCCAAAACTATTCAGCTTTGATATTAATGAGTTTTTTGGGTTCATTGAGAACATGGTTGTTGTTCAATAATAAAATTAATCCTCAAAAATACAACTTGCCTAATAATTCTGCACTCCCTGTATATATATATATTTATATTAATCTATCCATCTCTATAATATAACTATTGAAAACTTTAAAAATCCGGGGTACAGGTCTGGCACTGTCAGTAACTTCCAATAGCTCCGCTGGTATTCTTTTGATGTTAAAGGGATAGTCTAGGCCAAAATAAACTTTCATGATTCAGATAGAGCATGTAATTTTAAACAATTTTCCAATTTACTTTTATCACCAATTTTGCTTTTTTCTCTTGGTATTCTTAGTTGAAAGCTTAACCTAGGAGGTTCATATGCTAATTTCTTAGACCTTGAAGCCCACCTCTTTCAGATTGCATTTTAACAGTTTTTCACCACTAGAGGGTGTTAGTTCACATATTTCATATAGATAACACTGTGCTCGTGCACGTGAAGTAATCTGGGAGCAGGCACTGATTGGCTAGACTGCAAGTCTGTCAAAAGAACTGAAAAAAGGGGCAGTTTGCAGAGGCTTAGATACAAGATAATCACAGAGGTTAAAAGTATATTATTATAACTGTGTTGGTTATGCAAAACTGGGAAATGTGTAATAAAGGGATTATCTATCTTTTAAAACAATACAAATTCGGATGTAGACTGTCCCTTAAAGAATCAGATGCAAACTGTAAGAAATCCTTATTTTCAAATAAAGTCATTATAGTTTTTCAATTTTTTTATTTTTTTAATTTTCTAAACAAAAAAATGTTTTTATTTGATTTCTAGGTATTATGATTGCAGGGCGATGGTCAAGAGGAAAATGTCAATCATACACTCCACATCAAAGATGGTGCGTTTTAACAGTTGGGAGAAGGAGGTCCGGGACAAACTACTTCCAGAGGATGTTGTCACAGGTGTCCGGAGCGCAAGTAGGACAGCCAAATCTGTCAGGCAACAGAGAGCTGGTGAGTAAATTGAAATATACGATTACTTTGATTACTTTGTGGGTGTGGAAATAAAAAAATAAATACAAGTGAATAAAGTGGAAGACAAGACAATCAATTTATCCTTTAGGTATTACAATTTACTATTGCAGATTTTTTTTTTTTAAATAAATAAAGACCCATATCTGTAAGGCAACGATCGTGTATGATAATGATGAGAGTTGCATTCTAGCATACATAGTTACATACACATATGTCATAACTCAACTTCCATCATCCACATACATTTCTTGTGTATGTAAATTGTGTATGCGAAAGATGGAAGATGCATTCATCTGGCATAGTTATATATGACAGAATCAAAATCACACTATATATAATGCCGGTGAGGTAGCTCAATTGGCAAAATGCCCTGCCTACAAAAGCCTGTTCAAAGATTCAAAGGTCACAGGTTCAAATCCCAGCAGGGCCAACTCAGCCCTTCATCCTTCTGAGGTCGTTCAAATGAGTACCATTAAATTTGTTAATAACAACTATTACTATTCACCTGACGATTTGGTTAATTCCGAGAGCGCTGAAAAAGCGCTTCAAGAGTTTGAGTCCCACTGGGAGAAAGGCGCTATATAAATACTAGTTATTATATATATATATATATATATAATCTCTCTCCCTCACCATGGCCCTTCTTTTGTGTTCCCCTATGCCCCTTCCTTTGTTGTTCCCTTATATAATTTTTCCTCATGTCACCTTTCTTCTCTTTCCCTCCCAAGGCACTTTATTTTCCCTTTCCCTACCTCACCAATACCTGAATTTCAGACGCTGTGGCCTTTGCATTCTTTTTTTCTGTAATGTGACTCCAGTTATTTAAAATATCAAAAATCGACCATCACATTTAAATGCCTATTTTGGGCGGCGGACAACATTTTATATATATATTTCACTACCTGGCCTGTATATGTTTGTTTGAAATTAAGAATCGTTCATCACTAATAACTATTGTTCACTAATACACGTGTTAGACTTACCTGTCTCTTCACCTTGATGTTTTCCAGATCACCAAAAATACTCTGCAGGGCGATCAGCACCAAGCACGCCTCAGCCTAGTTCTGGTAAGTATGTAAATAGGAATACAAACATAGGTTTTTTAAAAAAAACATGGATTGAAGAGTAAAGTTTTACTCCCAGAGTATTACATTCAAATAGTACCCTGTCCCAGTTCCTTAGCCCTGTTACCTTTTTCTTGCCAAGTTTCCATGATCAAGTGTTGTGCTTAAAGATATAATGAACCCAACATTTTTCTTTAATGATTTCATACTAGAATCTGCTAGAACAGCAAATTAATCTACTCTATTATTTGATACTCAATCTTTCTTTGTTCTATTATTATCTTTATTTTGCAAACCAATAATGTAAGCCTGGTCCCTGGCTATGTTTTTGTTTCAAAACCATGCATAGCGTCATAGCGCTTGCTTACATTCTTGATTTATAAAATAACAATAAGAAGACAACAAAACAAATGTTATGATAGGACTATAAATTTATAAAGCTGCTTTACATTTCATGCTCTTTCAAAATATTGAAAGTCAAATATTTGGTTTATTATCCATTGTATCACGATTTTCATCTACTGACTTTCATCAGCCTGATAATGATTCTGCCGTCCATCCACTTGTTCAGACTATCAGCTGACCATTCTCAGCCAAATGTATGGCACACTATTACCCTTTTCATGAAATTATATTTTTTTGTTTATAAATTGCTTTATTTCTAAAACTGTTTATTATGAAAAAGAGTATAGACTCATTAGCTTTTGACTAGAAACCCTTATAAAGTGATAGCAGTAGGTTATGAAAATGATGTAATTAAGATTTGCTAATGCACATGATCAAATAACACGTCATGTATTATAGTATACATGGGCTTCCTGTTCAGCATCAATTCAAAACTCTTTTATAAAATATTTTTTTTCAAATTTAGCAAATGTAGTCTTGAGTTAGCATTTCTCTCATTTTTATATGGACCTTTATTTACTATTTTGTGAATAGACTCTTTAATTTTGGATTCTAAATATAATGATGTACAACATTTTCAAACTATTAAAAATAAGACTCAAATCAATCAATTGATCCAAATTTTCATACAAATTAAAACCTATACATAAATAAATAGTGGAAATTAAATTTTTTGGGTAAAAATAAGTAAAATTATATAGTCCAATCCCATAGGTTGATATTTCATACATATTCTTTTTGAGTGCTGTGTTAATCCTTGAAATGGAACTGATGTAAAAAAATGTTTTTCTGGATGAAAAATGAACCGGTCTGATTGAAGGACAATATGCTTTACCTTTTTATAAACAAACAGGAGAGCCAATAATTATCTGTACATTTTATTGAAAAAAGGCTTTACTATAGAAAAAACATCAGCTACAAATGATTTATTATGCAATATTTCTAAAAAAAATTGTAAATTGAATATAAATTTTAATTAGATTTGACAGAGAACTAAAATATGTCCATCCTGGATATTAAAATATATTTGAGCGAATAATGTATAATAAACTTTGTGGATAGTCTGTCGCTGTGTTTTTCTTAGATATTATGAAAGAAAATGTTTAGGGAGTCTTTCTATGTCTGTACAACATGTCCACAAATCCATTGGTTTGCATACAACAAAATAATAA
The DNA here is from genome assembly GCF_027579735.1 of Bombina bombina. Classification (NCBI taxonomy): domain Eukaryota; kingdom Metazoa; phylum Chordata; class Amphibia; order Anura; family Bombinatoridae; genus Bombina; species Bombina bombina. The sequence continues at coordinate 1,044,800,036 of NC_069501.1, read as the reverse complement.
CATTTGATTACTGTTTCATCTATTTCAGAACTACGAGGCATGTCTGCAGGGGGAAGCCATACCAGTCAACTGCATTCACCAGTCATTACTGTAGTGGAAAGTGATGGAGTAAATATTGATCAAACATGCTTCTCACCATCATCAACTATGGGCGTTGTCCAACCATCAAGCAAACATTATGCCCCCATTGTGGATAAGCAGCATGGGCAGACAGTGCAGAATCCACGCCTCAACCGGAACAAGACAAGCCAACAGAACAGGAAACACAAAATCGGTATAGCCGGACGGAGGAGTTACTGTTGAAAATGTAATAGCGACCAAAAATTTCAAAAAAGCTGTTGAAAATATGAGAAATTATTTACATCGACACATAGACAGGGAATTAGCCCGTGTCAACAAAGAACAGCGCGAGGCAATGGATCACATGCATGAATCCATTTTGGACGCTATTTATCTACAACATCAACACAATGTTCCATCACATGACACATAGATTGAAGTTTAATGTAATAGTTATTTTTATGTCTCCCTACCACCCTCTATGTACCTCATGTTTTGAGAACAGTGCTATTAAGATTTGAAAATGCACTAACATTGTTTTTGGTGTTAAATGTTTGTGAGTTATTATATAATATATATATATATATATATATATATATATATATATATATATATATATATATATATATATATATATATATATACACACACACAATATACATAAATGTTATTTGGATTTGGCAGCCCTCTTTCTAATATTTGTAATAAAGTGTAGATTTTCTTGATCCATGTGTGTCGTTTAATTTGCACAATTTAAATGTCCACTTTGTCTTTGAGGTATATTTATATCTATATGTATCTACTTACATAGTCAATGTAAAGCTTTCTTGACGGTCAATTTTATGGAAATATCTTCTGTCATCTTCAAAATTTCAAATGCATGTTGGAAAATGAATTGTGTGTCCTTCTGCAATACATATGTTTTAAAACAAAAACAAAAAATATTCAGATTGGTTAGGTTCATTAATTAATCTGTCTCTAAAGTAATCAACATTAAAGGGATACTATCACTAAATCCAAAAGTTAGATTTCATGATTATGAATCAGATACACTATATTTCCTTTAAGGTCTAATTCAGTGCTATTGTTTATAGGGTAAAAACCAAGATTCTCCAACCATCACAACATATGGGTGCATGCATAGCATACTACATGCTCTTTATTGAACCTATGACGAATGGCAATAATAGCGTATCATAATAACAATTAGCATGAACAATTAATGTACCTGTAACCATTCTGCCACATGAGGTTTACATATGGACTTACATATATATCTTCACCTTTATTGGAAACCGTTCCTCATTTAATGATATCTTTCCAAGAGAGTTACTGTCTGACTGTCCATGCAGCCTACCTACTGCAAAGTTCCAAATCTGAATCTTCAAAATGTTTAACCTACTCAATTATAATTTCTATTGATAACCCTTATACACATGGATCTACCATATGTATTTTTGCCTTTTCAATCTTCAGTTTATAATGTATTTGTAATTATCTAATGATGGTGAAATTAGTAGCTCTGATACTTATTATTTTACAGAGGTTTCAATTGAAAGTTTAAAACCTTCCTTAGACACATATGAGCTGCACTCCATGCAGCTTTTTAAAAATTATTTGTAAGTACACATGTATTGATAACACTTACCCGTGAACTCCTTGTAGCATCCTCTTTTTTAGGGTCTGTCTCCTTCTTCCTCAACGTACAGTCTTCAGTGTTTCTTTAGTAATCTTTTAAAAAATTGAGAAAGAAACAGAGATTAATTTATTAATACATTGAAATAAATGATGGAATATGGATTACGTGGTAAATTTAAAAGTCACTCACTTGTTTGTGCCTCTAGGCAAAGCATTAATATTATTTTATTTATTTCTTCTTATGAGGAGCGGACTTCCAGAATGACAACACTGTGTCCTAGAGATTAATTGTATTGTTTTGCGTATGATAGCAGCAGGCTGATTGTTAAATCTATATTTGTTTGTAGCACTAATATTTGATCTTAGTGCCCACAAATATTATTTATAGTTGTATTTCAAAGATTTTTTATTAAAAATTAAGACATTCAGTTTGGATAACAGTCTCCCATAATCCCACTAACTAAAACATTTTTTTGTGACTTACCTCAAACTGTACCTAATGTGTGACAATGCTTAACAACAGAAACTTTTTGTGTAACATGTGTAAATATGTGTTTACAATTGTAAAATTATGATTAAGGTGCACTTTTTAATTCTAAAAGATTGAAAACAAAATTGTATACACTAATCCAAATGCTTGAGCAAGCTTGTTTAGGCTAAATCAACATATATAAAAAAAATAATAACAAAAATGATAAAGAAAGTCATTAAAAAGTGGAAATTATAATAACGTCAACCATCACACCCTTGTGAAGTAAAATAGCTGTGAAATAGAAAGGAATTTTTGGTGGGCATTCAATGACAAATCATCAAATAAAATGTCAATGTTTATTCTGAAATATTTAAAGGATTACTTTCTGTTATAATTTTTAAGCTAAACAACTAACATATTAAAGTTAATAAACATTAATTAAAACCTACTGAGCTATATTTTCTCCAAAACAAAGTTTCATAACGTTCTAAAAGTTATATCTTTTATTCGCCGATGATGTCACGTTATCCTGCTCACTATTTTCAGCACTGCATGTTCAAAATACTTAAACCAATAACTTTGTGTTTAAAGCGCCATTTTGAAACCTAGGTACTGTAAACGGATTGGTACAGAGCAAAGGATAGCCACGGAGTGGGTTTGGAAAACAATTAAATTTGCAGACAAGATTTCTGATATACGGTAGAGATATGTTATGAAATGCTATTGATAAAAAGCGTATTTGGGGTAGTTAGTTAGTAACAGGCATAGAAAATATTTACTTACAGTGGCCCTTTAAGGTTGAAGGTCACATGACGTTACCTTCAAATTACAAATATAAATCAAAATAGTGGTATTTTTTGGCCTTAGCTATTAAGTTTAAATTATTTGAAATTTGTTTTAAATTTTTGGCCACCCTGCTGTAGTGGGAATAATATATTATGTCTCAAAGAGGGGTACAAAATATTGACTTTGGGAAGTTACTTGATTGATGTCCTCTAGCTAACTACAAAATGTCATCAAAATAAGAGATCTTTTGGTTTAGGAGCCATGATGATTTGTCATGTAATAACAATCAGCAACGCCGGATTGGCCTAACAGGATACCAGGAAATTTCATGGTGGGCTGCAGCAGCTATGGCTAGAAAATCTACAATTTAAAGGGGTGATTAATGGATGTAATTGGGCTTTACAGTGCATATAACAAGAATCTGGAACTTTTTTTTAATTACAAAATAATATACTAGAATTCTGAAACGAAATATTGGGGGAAGGAGTATCCCAGTAATATCACCTTTGAGAAAAATTGAATGTGTGCATTATACTGAGTGAATGTAAAATAGGGGCTGGTCTCCAAATGTTCCAGGGCTGACTTTAATTCCCAGTCCAGTACTGACAATCAGGCACACTGCACAAGTGGGTCAGCAAGAGATTATAGCAATATTTTTAATCGGAATCAAAGCTGAGAGCTGGGTAACCCAGCTTTGGTAGGTTTATTTTTAAAAATGTCATCTGCTCCAGGAGCTGAGGGGAAAACTGTGAATAATGAGGTGAAAGTGTATTTCCTGTGATTGAAAATACACTTTCACTGTGGACGGTTGTTGGGGGACAGGAAAGTAGCTCTGGGGCTACCACAGACAGGACAGGCCACAAAAACCTCTTTTCATCCCAAAATCTCAAGGGATCTGTACTGGGGGGCAGGGGAGGTTGAGATAAGTAAAGCTTAACCATGTCGGCAGCATTGCTTTCTTTCATCAGGGGCTCTCTAATGTCTCCAACCAATCTGCCCAGTGTATCAGCCCAAAAAGTAGCTGCTGTGGTGGGACGAGGACGAGCAGCAGTGCTAGGGCTTTTGGTTTTAGGTGACAGAGTATCACTATCAGACTCCGGCATCTCTTCATCTGCCTCTACAGGTGACTTTTTTTTGTCTATCACGCACCCTCTGTATCAATTTGTCCCTCCATGTGGTCAAGCTATTTGTGCAGAGTGCTATCTTTCCCTTTACTCTAGGATCACAAAGTGTGGCTAGCATGTAGTGAGGGCTAATGTCGATGCACTCTTTTACACGCCGAGTCACTTGCTCCTTCAGCCTCCTTAGTAGGGCAGCAACATCAACAAGAAGATTACCACCAGGCAATACTTCCCTATTGCAAAGGAAATAATCTAATAGGTTTGAGAGGTGAGTGAAGAGGGGAATAACTTGTGCCAGGCTAGCGTTCTCTTGGCTTAAATTTTCTGTCACCACCCGAAAAGGTGTGAGGACTGCCACTAACTGTTCAATCATGGCCCAGTCATCCCTGCCCAGTGGTCTGTCAATGCCAATGGAATGTTTGTATGCTATTGCATGGATTGCCTTTTGCTGTTCTAATATACGTTCCAGCATATCTAATGTGGAGTTCCATCTAGTACTCACATCTTGTTTGAGACGGTGCTCTGCAAGGCCAAAATGTCTCTGTTCCTGCCTAAGGAGATGGCTATCTTTTACACTAAAGAGGGGTCAAAGAGAGTCTTTAAAGCAGCTGTAACCCCAGTTTGTAAGCAAGCAGAGAAGTGGTTAAAGCAGTCTCCCCCAGATCTTTGACCCCTCTGGATGTGGAGTTTAATACAATTGACATTCCTCTGAGGTGTTACCTATATCCATACCGGTGAAGATATGTTATCCATCAATAGGGAGCTCCCTATAATAATTATTATTTTGTACTTAAGGGTACCCTTCATTGTAATTGTTCTGCTGTGAATGTGTTAATTCATATACTGCTAAGGTGGCTTATATTCAGTACATTTTGATGTTTATTTTCTTGGTTGCTATTTAACAGAATTTATGTTAAGGCGATAATATTAAATGATGTGTTTAAAAGCAATCTTTGTGGTGATTTTTCTTATATGACTTTATTAGTACTGTGCCAGATAAGGGTATACTTTTTAATCATCAGTGGAGGGTATATGCTGTCCGTTGCCTCTCCCTGTTGGTTTAATCCTCTTCTGAGAATTTAATATTATAGTTATACCTCTGCACTGCACACTTGCCCTTGTCCTTATTACAGCAAGTGTGCATTTACTAAGTCCAACTATTTCTGGTGCCAATCATCCATGTTAATTATATATATATATATATATATATATATATATATATATATATATATATATATATATATATACAGGGAGTGTAGAATTATTAGGCAAGTTGTATTTTTGAGGATTAATTTTATTATTGAACAATAACCATGTTCTCAATGAACCCAAAAAACTTATTAATATCAAAGCTGAATAGTTTTGGAAGTAGTTTTTAGTTTGTTTTTAGTTATAGCTATTTTAGGGGGATATCTGTGTGTGCAGGTGACTATTACTGTGCATAATTATTAGGCAACTTAACAAAAAACAAATATATACCCATTTCAATTATTTATTTTTACCAGTGAAACCAATATAACATCTCAACATTCACAAATATACATTTCTGACATTCAAAAACAAAACAAAAACAAATCAGTGACCAATATAGCCACCTTTCTTTGCAAGGACACTCAAAAGCCTGCCATCCATGGATTCTGTCAGTGTTTTGATCTGTTCACCATCAACATTGCGTGCAGCAGCAACCACAGCCTCCCAGACACTGTTCAGAGAGGTGTACTGTTTCCCTCCTTGTAAATCTCACATTTGATGATGGACCACAGGTTCTCAATGGGGTTCAGATCAGGTGAACAAGGAGGCCATGTCATTAGATTTTCTTCTTTTATACCCTTTCTTGCCAGCCACGCTGTGGAGTACTTGGACGCGTGTGATGGAGCATTGTCCTGCATGAAAATCATGTTTTTCTTGAAGGATGCAGACTTCTTCCTGTACCACTGCTTGAAGAAGGTGTCTTCCAGAAACTGGCAGTAGGACTGGGAGTTGAGCCTGACTCCATCCTCAACCCGAAAAGGCCCCACAAGCTCATCTTGGATTGGTAAAGAGCTCTCTGCCCTTTACCAATCCAGCCACGGGCCCATCCATCTGGCCCATCAAGACTCACTCTCATTTCATCAGTCCATAAAACCTTAGAAAAATCAGTCTTGAGATATTTCTTGGCCCAGTCTTGACGTTTCAGCTTGTGTGTCTTGTTCAGTGGTGGTCGTCTTTCAGCCTTTCTTACCTTGGCCATGTCTCTGAGTATTGCACACCTTGTGCTTTTGGGCACTCCAGTGATGTTGCAGCTCTGAAATATGGCCAAACTGGTGGCAAGTGGCATCTTGGCAGCTGCACGCTTGACTTTTCTCAGTTCATGGGCAGTTATTTTGCGCCTTGGTTTTTCCACACGCTTCTTGCGACCCTGTTGACTATTTTGAATGAAACGCTTGATTGTTCGATGATCACGCTTCAGAAGCTTTGCAATTTTAAGAGTGCTGCATCCCTCTGCAAGATATCTCACTATTTTTGACTTTTCTGAGCCTGTCAAGTCCTTCTTTTGACCCATTTTGCCAAAGGAAAGGAAGTTGCCTAATAATTATGCACACCTGATATAGGGTGTTGATGTCATTAGACCACACCCCTTCTCATTACAGAGATGCACATCACCTAATATGCTTAATTGGTAGTAGGCTTTTGAGCCTATACAGCTTGGAGTAAGACAACATGCATAAAGAGGATGATGTGGTCAAAATACTCATTTGCCTAATAATTCTGCACTCCCTGTATATATATATATATATATATATATATATATATATATACACACATATACACACATATATATATATATATATATATATATATATATATATATATATATATATATATATATATGCACAAAATAGAATAGCAGTGTTAGGACCAGAAATGTCGGGACACCTTGAAAGTTGGTGACTGGCTTAAAGTGACATGATTTCTTTCATGATTCAGATAGAGAATATAATTTTAAACAACTTTCCAATTTACTTCTATTATTTAATTTGCTTCCTTCTCTTGTTATCATTTGCTGAAAGATTTACCTAGGCAAGTTCATGATCAGCAGAGAAACTAGGTTCTAGCTGTTGATTGGTGGCTGCATATATATATTGAATGTGATTGGCTCACTCATGTGTTCAGTTAGAAACTAGTAGTGCATTGCTGCTCCTTCAACAAATGATACCAAGAGAATGAAACAGATTAGATAATATAAGTAAATTAGAAAGTTGTCTACAATTGTATTCTCTATCTGAATCATGAATTTTTTTGGGGGTTTCATGTACCTTTAAGCAAAATATGGCCATATTGTGTGACTAAGATCCCAATTTTAAAATATGAGCTTAGGTGATTTTGCAATATTTCAAATGTTTTGATAATATAGAAGTGGATGTGCGACAATATTCTATTTTGTGTATGTATTTGTATATATGTGTGTGATTGTATGTATGTATATATATATATATATATATATATATATATATATATATACTGTCTTCTTTTTCTAACACCTTTTTGAGCCCTTATAATGTTTGTGTGCAATTATTTTTTAAAATATTTTTTATTAGATGATGTTATTATGAGTGTAATTGTACTTTTAAAGTATTTTTGATGTGTTTTGTGACACTTTTTTGACTCATGTAACAGTTAACTACAGCGCTGAGATCTCGGTAATGATTCTAGCGTAATTTGCAATTGTGCTTACGCGATGTGCTCAACTTGTAATATGAGCACAATTTAACTGGCACGCAAACGATCATGAAAACCTGAGTACAATTGTTTGAGCACCACTTGTAATCTAACCCTTAGTAATTCATTTAAGTTTGGCGATCACTACAAACCCTGGCTTTTTTTTATGAAATCCTCCAAGTGCCAGCATTAACTTTATTTATGATATATCTACAGCTGAATTATTTTTTTTCAGGAAATTGATTTTAATTTCCCTTTGAACATTTTAAAATAAAGGAAATTATTCAGACCATATTAACAAGTGAATGTTTTGGTTTCATGATAATTAAACTAATTTTGCTGTACAGAGGAGTGGCTCACCAATGAATGTGATTCTCAGCAGTGTGGAGGGGGCATATTTTCAAAACAAGTTTACTCAAAACTTAGCGCTAGATTACGAGTGGAGCGCTAATGATAGAGCGGTATTGTTGGACCACACTAACATTAGTGTGCAACTTGATATTACAAGTCCATGGTGTATCAGCTTTACCAGAGATGGTTTAGCACGGCCAACATCGCCCTAGCGCGCCCATAATTTTCAATGCGCTAGCAGGGGGCTTCCTTGCACAAGCAGCGGCTGGTGCAATGTTTAACGTTAAAGCTTTAATTTCATTATTTTAAAACTAATGTGGCTTTCTATATTAGTGTTTTCTTGATGTATAACAATGTTGCAAACACTGCTATCATACAGTGCACACTCCTAAGCCTACCTTGGTAGGCTCTTATTGAAAGAAACTAAGGTTCATCAAAAGATATTGCGGCAAGTAGGTAGATTTGATAATAGAAGTAAGCCAGATGTTTTTTTTTATTATTCTAATCTTTGTCTGAACAATAAAATTGAATTTGAAACTGCAGGGTACAACTACAATATCATAGTTATTATGCATCATATTTTTTAATCCTGTGCCTGCATCTCTCTTAAAAGCCACAAGAAAAACAGTAACATGGTAAGAAGTAACCACACTATAAAAGATGTTCCTAGCAGTTTAATGTCCCTGTAAGTTTTACAGTGGCAAAAATATTATGCTATATTCTAAATTCGAGATAAGCAACGTTTGCCCTCCCCCTACCTCTAGTCTCAGAGCATAGGAACCTGATTGGTGTGTTTATATTGTGTAAACATGTGATTGACATACAGGTTGCACCTGTCACTTCCTCATATGGTCTGAGTGAAATCAGTACTTCCTTTTGGCAGTTAGAACTTGAAACCATGAAGTAAAAGCTATAAAATCATATTTTTTGCTGACATTCAGCTGGGGTCAATTTAGGACCAGATTACAAGTGGAGCTCTAATTTATCGCGTGTCCGCAATGGGCAAATGTGCCCTATTGTGGGCGTGCAATAAATAACCAGCCATCACAAGCTCTCTGGTTAATTTTATGGGGCCTATTTATTAGGTTGCGAGCGGACATGATCTAATAATATATTTATCATTGCACCAGCAGTTCTTGTGAACTGCTTGTGCAATGCCGCCCCCTGCAGATTTGCGACCAATCGGCCACTAGCAGGGGTGTCAATCAACCCGATTATATTCGATCGGGTTGATTTCTGTCCGTCGCCTCAGAGCAGGCGGACAGGTTATGGAGCAGCGGTCTTTAGAGCGCTGTTTCATAACTTCTGTTTCCGGCGAGCCTGAAGGCTCACCGGAAACACGGAGCTTGATAAATATGCCCCTAAAAATGTGTTGTGTATTTTATTAAAAATAATTGTAGCATTTTTATTTTTTAATAAAATAACTGCACGGGGGCTAAAGTTGACGGGTGTGCCTATATATTGCAGTCTATGGGAACTTTGTGTTCCCAGTAAATATATATGTATATGCTTGTGTACATATATATTTATGTGTTAATATGTGCATATACACATATTAACACATACATATATATTTTTATAAGCATATACATACATATTTACAATTTTCTGTCATTGCTGCGTGCAATTTACCCCCTTCGCTGCGCTATTTCTCATACCATGTCTCACGGCATGGGAACGAGGCTCCCATTAGAGCCTATGAGAGTGCAATGCCTCCCAGCAATGCAAATGCGACCTTGTATTACTCAGTGGAGTGCAAATATCGCTTTCGGGGTATTTTGCACTCCACTTGTAATCTAGCCCTTAATAACTATAAATTCTGAATGTACAAAAGTGGGAAAATCCTATTGGAAATTCAAAAATCTGCCTTTTCTCACCTTCACCCTAAATGTTCTACTTGTTTACTTGTGGCGAACTGAACATGGTCATGTAATCTTTTTGAGCTAATTACATGCATGGGAATTCAAGTGTAGCAGGGCCTATTTATCAAAGTGCGAACGGACATGATCCGTTGCACATACGCTGTCGTCATTTATCATTGCACAAGCATTTCACTAAAAATGCTTGTGCAATACCGCCCCCTGCACATAGCATGCGATCGGGCGGATTGCTGTACGCCGCCTCACAGGTGGCAGACGAGTTAAAGGGACAGTATACACTCATTTTCATATAACTGCATGTAATAGGCCCTACTATAAAGAATAAGATGCACAGATACTGATATAAAAATCCAGTATAAAACTGTTTAAAAACTTACTTAGAAGCTCTCAGTTTAGCTCTTATGAAAAGGTAGCTGGAAAGCCCACTGCAAGTGGCAAATAAGACCCTCCCCCCTCCCCCTTCTTTTGCATATGATAAGACCATTTACACAAACAGGAGCAAGCTGGAGAAGGTAGCTGACGGTATTCAAATAAAACTTTGGGGCTTGGTTAGGAGTCTGAAAATTAGAGCAATGTTATTTAAAAATAAGCAAAACTATACATTAAAAAAACTAAACTTTATGAGCTATATAAATAGATCATCTACAAAACATTTATGCAAAGAAAAAATGAGTGTATAATGTCCCTTTAAGGAGCAGCAGTCTTAAGACTGCTGCTTTTTAACTCCTGTTTTTGACGAGACTGAAGGCTTGTGCAGAAACAGAGGCATTGGGGCCCATATGGGGCTTGATAAATCGACCCCTAAATGTTGAATTCCCTGTACAGAAACCAAGAATTTCCATAATTTTGAACATAAACTTAAAGGGACATGAAACACTAAATACATTTTATAAACATAGTCATTAGGTTATTCCCCACTTCCCTCTAGTCATGGCCGCAATGAAATCTATCATTCTCTATATTCCAGGACTGACCTGTTTCAAGGGCTTCTTCAGATACCTACAGTGTAACCTAGGTTTCACAATGGCACCATGATTAGAGGGAGGTGCATGAAATGTATTTTGTGTTCCTTTAATCTCTGACATCTACAAAGGTATGGTGACCAGATTTCTCAGACCCAAATTCAGCAAACCTTAGACTCAAATTCAGGACACCTCAAAAATGGTGAGGCGGTGTTACAAAAAAAAAACCTGTTGAACATGTTTAATGTAAACAGGCATGTGAAAATAGTTTACCTACAATGAAAGCCATTAGTGAAAAGCGTTGTTAAGATTAAACTGTTATTCTAGCTGCACACTACCGTACCCTCACACCCCCATCTTAGCAAATGTTTTTCCTGTTGACTTTCATTGTAGATAAACTATTTTCCCATGCCTGTATACATCAAACATATTTAAAAGTTGTTGTTTTTTTACCACCTGCTACAAACAGATTATATATGCAGGGTTTAAAATATCCACTAGTCCACTAGCCATTGGCGAGGGAAAATTTAACAGTGGCGAGTGAAAGTTAGTAAATGAATGTTGGGCTACCAGCTACAAATATTATCTAAAGAGATATTATATATCCATGAAAGGGCAAGGATATATTATTCCTCTAAGGCTATAGAGACCTCATTAGTGCTTAGACTATTACTTCTGAGAGAATAAACAGCTGCAGAGATAGATTGGAGAGGAAAAGTGAAAGTGGAGAAAAAGATAGAATGAAGAGATATGAGAGAGTGAAAAGAAAAGATATAGGCCCTGAGTACCCCTATTTCCACGCAAGCCTTCAGACTTGCCGGAAACTGGAGTTAAGAAGCAGCGGTCTTAAGACTGCTGCTCCTTAACCCATACACCTCCTCTGAGGCGACGGACATCAATCCGCCCAATCGTGTACGATCGGGTTGATTGACACCCCCTGCTAGCGGCTGCGAATCTGCAGGGGCGGCATTGCACAAGCAGTTCACCAGAACTGCTTGTGCAATGTTAAATGCCGACAGCATATGCTGTCAGCATTCAGCGATGTCTGGCGGACATGATAAATCAGCCCCATAGCCTGAGAAGGAAGGGAGGTGGTAAAAAGAGAGATTGAAGAGAGGAGGGAGTGGAGAAAGATAGATGAGAGATGATAATTATGAAACAATGTTTCCAGGTCTGCTATGACCTCACATTAAAGGGACATTAAACACTAAACAAATGCTAGATAGAACAAAGCATTAAAATAAATGATTAGTCTGAGAATATTATGTAGATGCTAGTTTCATTAGTTGTTTAAATATTGACATAATAAGTGTAAAGTTTTAGGGGCATATTTAACAAAGGACTGTCTTACCTGATCCGACAGTGCGGATCAGGTCCGACAGACCTCGCTGAATGCGGAGAGCAATACGCTCTCCGTATTCAGCATTGCACCAGCAGCTCTTGTGAGCTGCTGGTGCAACGCGGCCCCCTGCTGATTCGCGGCCAATCGGCCGCCAGCAGGAGGGTGTCAATCAACCCGATCGTACTCGGAGCAGGCGGACAGGTTATGGAGAAGCAGTCTTTGACCCCTGCTTCATAACTGGTGTTTCTGGTGAGCCTGAAGACTCACCAGAAACACTGGGCTTCAAGCTACATACGGAGCTTGATAGATATGCCCCTGTGTGTCTATAAAACAAAGGGAGCTGCCATGTTGTAACTTAGGTTATCTTCTCTGCTGTGGCCAATAAAGGAACAGTAATAAATAGGTCACTAGAGTGTGCAGCCAATTGCTGTGTGGAATATAACAGTGTTCTGCATTTCCATTTCTAACTGGAACTGAAAAGCTCACAATTTCAGAATGGAATTACATGAAAAGGAAACAGACTAAATAAAGCATATTGCAGAATTTTTCTTTAATATATATACAATTTATCATTTTATATTACCCTCTAAAACGGCTAGATTTGGAGTTTTGTCGGTAACGACCCGAAAAACTAACGCCGGCTTTTTTCTGGCCGCACCATAAAAATAACTCTGGTATTGAGAGTCCACATAAAGGCTGCATTAGGCTCCAAAAAGGGAGCGTAGAGCATTTTTAACGCAGCTTCAACTCTCGATACCAGAGTTGCTTACGCAAGCGGCCAGCCTCAAAAACGTGCTCGTGCACGATTCCCCCATAGGAAACAATGGGGCTGTGTGAGCTGAAAAAAAACCTAACACCTGCAAAAAAGCCGCGTTCAGCTCCTAACGCAGCCCCATTGTTTACTATGCGGTAACACTTCCTACGTCTGCACCTAACACTCTAACATGTACCCCGAGTCTAAACACCCCTAACCTTACACTTATTAACCCCTATTCTGCCGCCCCCGCTATTGCTGACCCCTGCATATTATTATTAACCCCTAATCTGTCGCTCCGTAAACCGCCGCTACTTACATTATCCCTATGTACCCCTAATCTGCTGCCCCTAACACCGCCGCCCCTATATTATATTTATTAACCCCTAATCAGCCAATCAGATTGAGCTCGCATTCTATTGGCTGATCGGAACAGCCAATAGAATGCAAGCTCAATCTGATTGGCTGATTGGATCAGCCAATCGGATTGAACTTGATTCTGATTGGCTGATTCCATAGAATCCTATCAGCCAATCGGAATTCTAGGGACGCCATCTTGGATGACGTCCCTTAAAGGAACCGTCATTCGGCTAGTAGGCGTCGGGAGAAGAGGATGTTCCGCGTCGCCACGTCGGAGGTCTGCAAGATGGATCCGGAAGAAAGAAGATTGAAGATGCCGTTGATAGAAGACTTCATCCGGATCATGGACCTCTTCAGCTCCCGCTTGGATGAAGACTTCATCCGGATCATGGACCTCTTCAGCTCCCGCTTGGATGAAGACTTCAGCCGGATCATGGACCTCTTCAGCCCCCCGCTTGGGCTTGGATCAGGACATCGGAGGAGCTCTTCAGGACGGATCGTTGAACCTGGCAGGGTGAAGATAAGGTAGGAAGATCTTCAGGGGCTTAGTGTTAGGTTTATTTAAGGGGGGTTTGGGTTAGATTAGGGGTATGTGGGTGGTGGGTTGTAATGTTGGGGGGGGTATTGTATGTTTTTTTTTACAGGCAAAAGAGCTGAATTCTTTGGGGCATGCCCCGCAAAGGGCCCTGTTCAGGGCTGGTAAGGTAAAAGAGCTTTGAACTTTTGTAATTTAGAATAGGGTAGGGAATTTTTTTATTTTGGGGGGCTTTGTTATTTTATTAGGGGGCTTAGAGTAGGTGTAATTAGTTTAAAATTGTTGTAATATTTTTCTTATGTTTGTAAATATTTTTTTATTTTTTGTAACTTAGTTCTTTTTTATTTTTTGTACTTTAGCTAGTTTATTAAATTGTATTTATTTGTAGGAATTGTATTTAATTAATTTATTGATAGTGTAGTGTTAGGTTAATTGTAGGTAATTGTAGGTAGTTTATTTAATTAATTTATTGATAGTGTAGTGTTAGGTTTAATTGTAACTTAGGTTAGGATTTATTTTACAGGTAATTTTGTAATTATTTTAACTATTTTAGCTATTAAATAGTTCTTAACTATTTAATAGCTATTGTACCTGTTTAAAATAAATACAAAGTTACCTGTAAAATAAATATAAATCCTAAAATAGCTATAATATAATTATAATTTATATTGTAGCTATATTAGGATTTATTTTACAGGTAAGTATTTATCTTTAAATAGGAATAATTTATTTAATAAGAGTTAATTAATTTCGTTAGATGTAAATTATATTTAATTTAGGGGGGTGTTAGTGTTAGGGTTAGACTTAGCTTTAGGGGTTAATACATTTATTAGAGTAGCGGTGAGCTCCAGTCGGCAGATTAGGGGTTAATAATTGAAGTTAGGTGTCGGCGATGTTAGGGAAGGCAGATTAGGGGTTAATACTATTTATTATAGGGTTAGTGAGGCGGATTAGGGGTTAATAACTTTATTATAGTAGCGCTCAGGTCCGGTCGGCAGATTAGGGGTTAATAAGTGTAGGCAGGTGGAGGCGACGTTGAGGGGGGCAGATTAGGGGTTAATAAATATAATATAGGGGTCGGCGGTGTTAGGGGCAGCAGATTAGGGGTACATAAGGATAACGTAGGTGGCGGCGCTTTGCGGTTGGCAGATTAGCGGTTAATAAGTGTAGGCAGGTGGAGGCGACGTTGAGGGGGGCAGATTAGGGGTTAATAAATATAATACAGGGGTCGGCGGTGTTAGGGGGAGCAGATTAGGGGTACATAAGGATAACGTAGGTGGCGGTCGGCAGATTAGGGGTTAAAAAATTTTATTCGAGTGTCGGCGATGTGGGGGGACCTCGGTTTAGGGGTACATAGGTAGTTTATGGGTGTTAGTGTACTTTAGAGCACAGTAGTTAAGAGCTTTATAAACCGGCGTTAGCCCAGAAAGCTCTTAACTACTGACTTTTTTCCTGCGGCTGGAGTTTTGTCGTTAGATGTCTAACGCTCACTTCAGAAACGACTCTAAATACCGGAGTTAGAAAGATCCCATTGAAAAGATAGGATACGCAATTGACGTAAGGGGATCTGCGGTATGGAAAAGTCGCGGCTGAAAAGTGAGCGTTAGACCCTATTTTGAGTGACTCCAAATACCGGCGGTAGCCTAAAACCAGCGTTAGGAGCCTCTAACGCTGCTTTTCACGGCTAACGCCAAACTCCAAATCTAGGTCAAAGTGTTTAATGTCCCTTTAATGTCAACACTCTCTGCTTTCACTCAGTTCAATAACATTTTTCTGTCCAGTTGTTGTCTTCCTCAGAACCCTAGTTGATGTTGCTAATTGCTATGCACTTATTTTTGTTAATTTATTACTGTATTTAGCATTATTTAATTTATTGTATAAAACATAAACAATAATAAAAAAATTACTTCACAATAAGGTGTTTCACATTGGCTAAACATATACAAATGCTCAAAAATACTCAGAATACTTACATGTACACAAATGCACACGCACAAAATACACACATGCACAAACACATACACATGCATACAAATATATGCACAAATACAAATACAGACATACACATGCTCAAAAATACTTATGCACACACACATGCACATACACAAATACACACATGAACAATTACACATGCCTACAAATACGCACACACACATACACAAATACACACATGCACAAACACATACACATGCACAGAAATGTACACACACAAAAAACACATGTGTATCACAACATGAAACAAGGCTCTCATTGGAGACTATGGAAGTGCATTCTCATAAGCGCAATGCTTCCATGCAATGCGAATGCGAGGTCGCATTTGCATTGTACCTCACTTTTAATACTAGTGCACATTTGCGTGGACTGGTATTACTCATTTGAGCGCAAATATCACTTTTGTGGAAGCAATATTTTGCGCTCACTTATTATGTCAATATTTAAACAGCTAATGAAACTTTAAAAAATACCTCGCATTCGCGTTGTACCGCACTTGTAACACCAGCACACATTTGCATGCGCTGGTATTCAGTTGAGCGCAAATATCACTTTCTCAGAAGCGAAATTTTACACTCAACTTGTAATCTTTACACTTATTTTGTCAATATTTAAACAGCTAATGAAACTTTAAAAAATACATCTACGTGTTATTCTCAGACTAATCGTTTCTTTGAATGCATCATTCTATACAGCATTTATTTAGTGTTTAATGTCCAATTAAATCAGATTTCATGTAGCAGCAACAGGGATTTGGTAGGACAGAAGAGACACTCACTCACATGTATAACAACTTCAGAAATCCTTACCTGCATGCCAAATACTTCATCCCACGCACATACTCCTACACAGTAGAAACCCTGTACTGGGATACAGCACGCTCACAAACTTAAATTCAGTTCATTTAGATAGAGAAATTATTTTTCATGTAACAGTTGCCGGGGTAGCCCAGAAATAGCAATAAAATATATTTGTAAAAATAAATGGTGACCAGTGGTAGCCAGTCACCTCTGCATATTGTATTTGTTAAGTCTCTTCTGCATTGACAATCCTTTCTTGATATGCTGGGTATGATTTAGGTTGTGCAGAATATCCTTTTCTTAGAAAACATAGCTAGACAGTTGCTTAGATGAATTAGAACTCGTTTGGTGTGTGAGTTTGCAGCAAACAGAGCTAATAAATGCATTAGTTACATCACTTGCCAATTGTCCCTATTTTCCTTAGACAGTCCCAGTTTTTGACCTCTTATCCCATGAAAGGCAGATTACAAGTGGCGCGCTAATCTTTTTTCCACTCTTGCGCTAAGTAAAAAATTAGCATGACTGCAATAGCAATGTTTGTAATTAAAAAGTTAGAGAGTTCCTTAACCTGCCAATCCCAAACACTCCAGAGATTTTACTCTTTCTGGGACTGCCCAAAACACAAAGCCAGACGCATCTCGCCCTGTTGTTAATCATGCTTACTGGGGCTAAGAAACTAATCCCAAAAATGTGGAAAACGCGAGCCCTCCCCACTTTGGGTGAGTGGCACCTTCAGGTGGAGGATATATTACTTTTGGAAAGATATCATTACCTTAAAAATCATATGTTAGATAAATACGAGCACATGTTGGCAATTCGGCATGGCACAATATAAAGAAAAAAATATTATAGGTCATCGGATCTCAGTTGAGTACATAACACCCTTTAGCCTCTTCTTTTCCTTTTTTTTTTTTTTGTCCCACTATCTCCTTCTCACCTCTTTCTACTCTTTACCTACCAATCCTTTAGTTCCCGCTCTACCCTTTCCCTCATTCACTCTAAGCATTATATTATTTTATAATTATCTTAAAACTGTTCAAAAGTTTAAGCTTGTAAACTTTCGCTCTCAATACATGTTTGAGAGCGTGAGTATATATCAAATGGAAGTGTAAGACTTACTTTATCATTTTTGTGAAGAGATTCTTATTTGCATATTTTTTGTATGTCCAATGGTTTTACTACATATGTATAATAACACTTCAATAAAGCTTCTTTGAAAAAAAAAAAGTTAGAGAGTTAGGGAGTCTGTCCTGCATTATAGGTACTGAATTAGCTTTGATCTTTAACTGTGGAAAACGTGGGGCAGGCTGGGTATGTAATACGAGCCATGTCTTTCTATAGGGAGCCAAATGAAAAACCAGGGGAAAGGAAAATAGGATTGTGTTGTGTGTTGGTCGCTTGCCTGGCAGTGTCTGTGTGTGAGTGACCGTTTCCAGAGAAATCTGTTGAGATAGATCTGAATGATTGCCGTTCCACTGTCTCAACATGCACAGTGGAACTCACAGTATCTCACAGTACTGTATTATCTTTCTTAAATTACTATGCATACAAAAGTATTACAAATTAAAACTATAGGTTGCATGCATAAGCTATATTATGACTAAATAACAAAAGATATTGTTGTTTACACTTGGTCCCATTCTCTGTCACATTTTACAGATGCAAATAAACAACTTGTCAGCATTACCTGCATCGTATTACTGCGCTGACCCTCCGGTAGCAACTCAAGATGCATTAATCCTTCTTTTGAGTTGGACTTTTGAGTTGGCTCTCCCAGTTAAGATGCGTCCTGGTGCTTTAGAACCAAGTGCACTATGCCTTAATTCAGATCTAGCTGCGTTAAAACTGAAGATTGTGCTGGGCACATTATCCTTGACCTCTGTTGGCCATCAAGGCACTTTAATGATGTTTGCGTACACACAAGGCTTAACTATTATTTAAAGTCATCCCTGCTGAGTTAGCAAACACACTAAGGCCCTTCAACCAAGCAAGGGACACTGCAATTTGTCACATTAACATCATTCAAGGCCCTATAAATTCCTTTGAGGCTTTTAAGACCTTGCTTGGATATTCTAGACATTATTTTCCCCAGCTCCCAACTCTTCTAGTTGGTATTCCTGGTTAACCATTCTTTCCCATCTGCTTCAAGTCTTCTTCTTCCTACTGTATTCAGGTACAAATTTAACGGATGCGCTGCTTATCTGTGATCTCCTCTCAAGATAAAAAACAAAAAAAGATACACTTATTTATAATACATAATTTTTAACTATTCGCAAATACTATTTTTTATTATAATTATATTTTCCACCTTATTAATATATGTAATATGCATTGCTGCCCTAGGCGTAGATATAGATTGAATTTTGTAGATATGTGCTTGCACATATTTTTATATCTAAATACATATTGATATTTCCATAAGAACATAAGTGCTACTATTCCTATACATGGGACAACAATATATATATATTACAATTTATTTCAACATTGAAACATGCATTGGTTGCAAGATTTCATATTTCAATGGGAACCAGGCCTCAAAAAGCTCCTTTTTCCTCTTTTACACCTAGCTGAGTTGGGTGTAATTTTTCTCAATGTATTAACAGCCTCCGACAGTCATTAACAGTTTGCACTTTCATCGGAAACCTGGTATAAGTTATCGCCTAGCGGCTTCTAATACTTTCTATGGGACGCGTAAATGTTTTAGGCAGCTGGATCCCGGCAGCCCATATTGGGATGTAACGTGCCATCGGAAGCAGTCAATAAACGAAATTGCTTCCGACAGCATATTTATCGGTTTGCAACCTTGCGCAAACCTAATTACGGCTCAATGGAAGCAAGCCCTATGTTTCCTATAGAAAGTAACAGATCACATTGGAAAGAGACAAATTAGGGATTGCAAAGTTTACTAAGGCAACATCTAAACCTCCTACAATCTCAGTGTCAGAAGCAGACAAATCATCAAACCCATTTAAATACATATGGTTAGATCACGAGTTTTGTCGGTAGAGCCGTGCGGTGCTAACGAGCCTTTTTTTTCCACCGCTCACTTAAAACAACGCTGGTATTATGAGTTTTCTGAATGGCTGCGTTAGCCGCAGAAAAGTGAGCATTGAGCAAAATTTTAGCAAAATTTAAGTCAGTGGTAAGCTGGCTAAACGTGCTGGTGCACGATTTCCCCATAGGAAACAATGGGGCTGAGCCGGCTGAAAAAAAAAACTAACACCTGCAAAAAAGCAGCGTTCAGCTTCTAACGCAGCCCTATTGTTTCCTATGGGAAAATAAAAAATATGTCTACACCTAACACCCTAACATGAACCCTGAGTCTAAACACCCCTAATCTTACACTTATTAAACCCTAATCTGCCGCCCCCGACATCATCGCCACCTACATTATACCTTTGAACCCCTAATCTGCTGCCCCTAACATTACCGCCACCTACATTATATTTATTAACCCCTAATCTGCCTCCCCCAACGTCGCCGCCACCTACATACAATTATTAACCCCTAATCTGCTGCCCCCAACGTCGCCGCCACTATACTAAATGTATTAACCCCTAAACCTAAGTCTAACCCTAACCCCCCTTACTTAAATCTAATTTAAATAAATCTAAAGAAAATTACTATTAATAACTAAATTATTCCTATTTAAAACTAAATACTTACCTATAAAATAAACCCTAATATAGCTACAATATAACTAATAGTTACATTATAGCTATTTTAGGATTTATTTTTATTTTACAGGCAACTTTGTATTTATTTTAACTAGGTACAATAGTTATTAAATAGTTATTAACTATTTAATAACTACCTAGCTAAAATAAATACAAATTGACCTGTAAAATAAACCCTAACCTAACTTACAATTACACCTAACACTACTCTATAATTAAATTAATTACCTAAACTACCTACAATTAATTACAATTAAATTAAATGAACTAAAGTATGAACCCCCCCCCCCACTAAATTACAGAAAAAAAATAAATTTTAAAACTGATTACACCTAATCTAATACTAATAAAATAAAAAAGCCCCCCAAAATAAAAAAAATTCCCTACCCTATACTAAATTACAAATAGCCCTTAAAAGGGCTTTTTGCGGGGCATTGCCCCAAAAAAATCAGCTCTTTTACCTGTAAAAAAAAAATACAATACCCCCCCAACATTACAACCCACCACCCACACACCCCTACTCTAAAACCCACCCAATCCCCCTTAAGAAAACCTAACACTAACCCCCTGAAGATCACCCTACCTTGAGCCGTCTTCACCCAGCCGGGCACAGTCAGCCAATAGGATTGACCTTGCATTCTATTGGCTGTTCCATCGGCCAATAGGATTTTTCCTACCTTAATTCCGATTGGCCGATAAGATTCTATCAGCCAATCGGAATTCAAGGGACAACATCTTGGATGACGTCATTTAAAGGAACCTTCATTCTTCATTAGGACTTCGTTTGAAGAGGATGCTCCCCGTCGGCTGGATTGAAGATGGACCCGCTCCGCTCCGGAAGGATGAAGATAGAAGATGCCGTCTGGATGAAGACTTCTGCCATCCGGAGGACCTCTTCTGCCCCGATCGGATGAAGAATTCTGCCCCTCTGGAGGTCCACTTGTGCCCGGCTGGGTGAAGACGGCTCAAGGTAGGGTGATCTTCAGGGGGTTAGTTTTAGGTTTTTTTAAGGGGGGATTGGGTGGGTTTTAGAGTAGGGGTATGTGGGTGGTGGGTTGTAATGTTGGGGGGGATTGTATTTTATTTTTTACAGGTAAAAGAGCTGATTACTTTGGGGAAATGCCCGCAAAAGGCCCTTTTAAGGGCTTTTTGTAATTTAGTATAGAGTAGGGAATTTTTTTTTATTTTGGGGGGCTTTTAAAAAGATAGGATATGCAATTGACGTAAGAGGATTTGTGGTAGCCTCGAGTCGTGGAAGAAAAGTGAGCGGTACACCTGTACCTGCAGGACTCGTAATACCAACGGGCGTTAAAAAGCAGCGTTGGGACCTCTCAATGCTGCTTTTTAAGGCTAACGCAGAACTCGTGATCTAGCCGTATATTTTTACAATTTAGTTTTGTTTCAAAACAACTGTGAATGCATATCAATTATGAAACACATCAGTAACTGTAAAAGCCTTATTAAAAGGGCAGTAAACATTTTGTAATAGAAAATGTTTTATTATGTATAGTAAAACAACATTTGTGGATTTTCCAGTCTTGATAACTGAAAGAGCACAACTGGCTTCACAAGCATAACCTTACCACATATCTATCACTAATTTGCAGTTTCTTATCATTTCTGATAAAACCAAGTGATTGAGAATTTGTGAACACAATGATAGTAGCAAGCTCTGACTTGTCCACCAAGGCTGGCTTGCCTCCTCTGAAAAGGAAAGTGATAGGTTGAGATTGTCCATTGAAAAATAGTAGCAGAAAACAAGATATTAATCTGATATAATAATGTTCAGATCCAATTTTTTTTTTCATGATTCAGATAGAGCATGCAATTTTAGGCAACTTTTTGATTTACTCCTAGGGGTAGATTTATCATAGTGCGAGCGAACATGATACAATGTAGCGTATCATGTCCGCTGCACATTGATAAATGCCGACAGCATACGCTGTCAGCATTTATTATTGCACCAGCAGTTCTTGTGAACTGCTGGTGCAATGCCGCCCCCTGGCAGATTTGCGGCCGCTAGCAGGGGGTGTCAATCAACCCGATCGTATTCGATCAGGTGGATTTCTGTCCGCAGACTCAGAGCAGGCGGACAAGTTATGGAGTAGTGGTCTTTAGACCGCTGCTTCATAACTTCTGTTTCCAGCGAGCATGAAGGCTCGCACAGAAACAGGGGCATCAAGCTCCATACGGAGCTTGATAAATTGTCCCCCTAGTATCAATTTTTCTTCATTCTCATTCTCTCTATCTTTATTTGAAAAGCAAAAATGTAAGCTTAGGAGCTGGCTTATTTTTGGTTTAGCACCTGGGTTGCTCTTGCTGATTGGTTTGCTAATTGTAGCCACCAATCATCAAGTACTATCCAGGGTCTGAACCAAAAATGAGCTGGCTCTTTAGCTTAGATTCCTGCTTTTTTCAAATAATAATAGCAAGAGAATGAATAAAATTGATAATAGAAGTAAATTAGAAAGTTGCTTAAAATTGCTTGTTCTATCTGAATTATGAAAGAAAAAAATTGGGTTTAGCATCCCTTTAAATTATTGAAAAACTGCAAAAAACTGTTGTAATTACAAGGTGCTTACTATCCCATTAAATGTGGAGAATTGTGTCACACATAGAGGTCGATCACAATCCAAAAAATTATTAAATGGCTAATCTATAAATATAAAAAACAATCACTGTAGAGTGTAATGGTGATTTTTTATTGAAAAGTCCCTTGTTCTGCATATTCGCTAGTACTGCAATAACCAATTTATTTTTCATTTGTGTTCAAGATGTCCAGGAATCAATTGAATTTGTTGATACACAAAAGCATATGTCATCATTAGATTCACTTTTTACTTTAGTAGGAGTTGATTAATGTTAATGTTGTATGTTATCACATAAAAGAGCAAAAATAAAATTCTCTAATGTGTCACAGGAATATATTACTGCATCACTGCTTGAACAGCAATATATAGCTAACCCTTAACACAGGGTTTAAGCATATAGTTAAAGTTAACTGAAGGCTAGATTACAAATGGCACATGAGTGATATTGAAATATTGCGCACAGGCTAAACTTGCATGCATATTACAAGTTGAAAGTAAACAGCATGACTGAAGTACTCGCGTAAAGGGTTAGAACTCTATAAAAAAGTTGCATCAAACACAACATAAATACATTAAAATAAAGTGTTAGCATCATATATACACTATCTCAGTGATTTTCAACCACTGTGCCACGGCACACTAGTGTGCCATGAGAGATCTTCAGGTGTGCCATCGTGAATTGGTCCCTTCTTGCTTAAGTGCATTCCTGAAGTGGAACAGAAGCCGGTAGCTGTTGCTACCCTACGCACTCATCCGGACATGCAGGGACTCTCTCAACTCCCACACAGTTCTCCGGAGGGCCGGGCTCCGCTCCAATCCAGAGATTTCACTCGCCTCAGCTGCATTACAAAAGTTCCTATCAAGGAGATCTGAGCAAGAGAAGACCCGTCAAGCCAGTGCGCAATTGGGTGGCAGTGCATGTATTTAAAGGCATCTGCTATCTGCTACAATAGCCATGAGGACTACTGAAAGATCTAATAAAAAGATATACGACACTCCAGAGGGTTGGGGCTCTGCTCCAGAGGTCAAGCAAACAGCTGCAGTCCTTTTTTCTTCTCCCCCCTCCTGTTGCGGAGGCCTGTTAGTGCCGGGGGTTGACAGCTCATATATCACTGTGGCCTACTCTGAGGCCTAGGAGCCTGCATTCACTTGTTCCAAAGCTTCCTAATGGAGTAACTGGCCAGGAGGTACGTGTTACTTACCGGAGTCCGGATTGATAGTCGCCTTGAAGAATAGAGGAGAGTGGGCCGAAGTGGCGGGAACAGACGTTATTTAATTTCTGTGTCTGTGGAGGTCTTTTGATCAATTGCGGCCTACACACTCCAACAGTCGCAGTTTACAGATCCTCTTAACTCTCCTTCCTGGATTCTCAAGCTCAGGGAGAATTGCCCTGGGTATCAATTATATCGTTCCAGCATAGAGAATAAGATATCTGCTTTAACTGGGTGAGACCGTTCGGTTTTCCATTACATGCATTTTATGCCATTTGCCTTCCTGGCTTAACTTTTGTAATTTTTCAGTTTACTCTCATCATTGCCTGATTGCCAAGCCCCGATGCTCTTTTTTGCCCATATTTATGCTTATCCTACACTGATTGTGAAACTCTTATACTGGTGCCCCCAAGGCTTAGGGACTTTAACAGTAGGACTACTTGGGCCCCAGTAGTTTCTGCTTTTTGACTCAATACTTGTGCACTGCTTACTACCCTAACAAGCAGAACTTTTACTTGCATGGAACTACTGCATATCACCTAAGAATTTATTTTCATCACTGGTACCCCCCTAACAGCCTCAATTAATGGAACTTTTGATTGTTATTATTGTGCCTCTAGCTTTGGCAATACAGTTGCAGTGACTGTCATGCTAATAAAGCTTAATTGAATTGAATTGACTCAATTGTTCATATATATATATATATATATATATATACAGGGTGTGCAGAATTATAGAATTATTAGGCAAGTTGTATTTTTGAGGATTAATTTTATTATTGAACAACAACCATGTTCTCAATGAACCCAAAAAAATCATTAATATCAAAGCTGAATAGTTTTGGAAGTAGTTTTTAGTTTGTTTTTAGTTATAGCTATTTTAGGGGGATATATGTGTGTGCAGGTGACTATTACTGTGCATAATTATTAGGCAAATTAACAAAAAACAAATATATACCCATTTCAATTATTTATTTTTACCAGTGAAACCAATATAACATCTCAACATTCACAAATATACATTTCTGACATTCAAAAACAAAACAAAAACAAATCAGTGACCAATATAGCCACCTTTCTTTGCAAGGACACTCAAAAGCCTGCCATCCATGGATTCTGTCAGTGTTTTGATCTGTTCACCATCAACATTGCGTGCAGCAGCAACCACAGTCTCCCAGACACTGTTCAGAGAGGTGTACTGTTTTCCCTCCTTGTAAATCTCACATTTGATGATGGATCACAGGTTCTCAATGGGGTTCAGATCAGGTGAACAAGGAGGCCATGTCATTAGATTTTCTTCTTTTATACCCTTTCTTGCCAGCCGCGCTGTGGAGTACTTGGACGCGTGTGATGGAGCATTGTCCTGCATGAAAATCATGTTTTTCTTGAAGGATGCAGACTTCTTCCTGTACCACTGCTTGAAGAAGGTGTCTTCCAGAAACTGGCAGTAGGACTGGGAGTTGAGATTGACTCCATCCTCAACCCGAAAAGGCCCCACAAGCTCATCTTTGATGATACCAGCCCAAACCAGTACTCCACCTCCACCTTGCTGGCGTCTGAGTCGGACTGGAGCTCTCTGCCCTTTACCAATCCAGCCACGGGCCCATCCATCTGGCCCATCAAGACTCACTCTCATTTCATCAGTCCATAAAACCTTAGAAAAATCAGTCTTGAGATATTTCTTGGCCCAGTCTTGACGTTTCAGCTTGTGTGGCTTGTTCAGTGGTGGTCGTCTTTCAGCCTTTCTTACCAAGGTATTGCACACCTTGTGCTTTTGGGCACTCCAGTGATGTTGCAGCTCTGAAATATGGCCAAACTGGTGGCAAGTGGCATCTTGGCAGCTGCACGCTTGACTTTTCTCAGTTCATGGGCAGTTATTTTGCGCCTTGGTTTTTCCACACGCTTCTTGCGACCCTGTTGACGATTTTGAATGAAACGCTTGATTGTTCGATGATCACGCTTCAGAAGCTTTGCAATTTTAAGAGTGCTGCATCCCTCTGCAAGATATCTCACTATTTTTGACTTTTCTGAGCTTGTCAAGTCCTTCTTTTGACCCATTTTGCCAAAGGAAAGGAAGTTGCCTAATAATTATGCACACCTGATATAGGGTGTTGATGTCATTAGACCACACCCCTTCTCATTACAGAGATGCACATCACCTAATATGCTTAATTGGTAGTAGGCTTTCGAGCCTATACAGCTTGGAGTAAGACAACATGCAGAATATATATATATGCTGTATTAGGCTACAATGTGTGATTTTATAAAATTTGGGATGGTTGTGTGTCGCAAGATTTTTTAATGTAAAAAAATGTGCCGTAGCAAAAAAAATAGGATTTTTTCCACTTTGCGCTCTACATTAAAGTCTATGGTGAGAAGTTAACGTGGTCGCGATATTCAAAGTCCTCAAGTTAGTGCATGTCAGTTTTTGCTTGTGCACAAACATTTTATTTTCAACTTGTAATACGTGCGTTAACCCACACATGTTATAAGTTTACTTTTATTTTATCAATATTCTGTTTCATCATATTCTATTTCAACATAAATATAACAAAACGATTAAAAGCACAGCATGCATATAATAAATACTGCTGTTTCACACGGTAAAAAATAGTATTATTTAGAGACTAAAATGTTCCATTATCTATGATATACACATATTTATTTGTAAGAAATGTGCTTTCAAAACACTAAAATATCTATTAGCCATCTCAAGTCATGTATTACATTTTATTGGTTTTCTGATGGTAAAGCAGTTGGTGGAAATAGATGTTTCATGTTTGCTAAAAATTGATTACCAAGCAAATGAAAACTGGTATTTAAATAAATTATATTATGGTTGTGTTTTCCCCTCAATGGATAGTTCTTTGAAGAGAGGGTTAGGAGAGAACAGCAGGGACTTTATACTCAGGAAGTCTTGTCTATAAGCAGGTCTAGGGGTCACTGGGAAGTTCCACTTGCCTCCATTATTTGACCAAACATATGTACTGCTCCTTGTAGGTCCTACAATGATAGTTTCAGAAGAGGACTTACAGAACTAATATGATGTGCATCTTTTACAGGTACAAGGAGATTCAGTGAGTACATCCTGTGGGTTCTGACTGAGGTACTTGATAAGTACTACTTCATGTCACTTTATCTGGCTTGTGTAATGGCAGTTGGTGCACAGCCCCTTCACTGGGATCTAATCTCTGCTGCCTTATATTGTCAATCATAGCCATATAGATTTTGTATAGCTTGTGTCATCTGACTATATTAATCAAGATATTGTCATTCCATCCTTGTGTCCTAATCCTAAGGAGAGGCTTCTACATAATTTGGATGTGGTTAGGGCCCTAAAGTTTTATCTTCAGATGACTAAGGATTTTAGACAATCTTCTAGTTTGTTTGTCCTGTATTCTGGTAACCATAAGGGTCAGAAAGCTACAGCCGCTGTAGTACAGCGGTTTAGTTGACTTTCTGGTTGAGAAGTGTAATTCGTTCTGTCTATCTGGAAGCAGGTCATCAACTGCCTGCAAAAATGACTGCTCATTGCACTCGTTCAATTTTGACTTCCTAGGCCTTTAAGAATGAGGCTTCTGTGGAACAGATTTGCAAGGCTGCATCTTGGTCATCGTTGCATACCTTTACAAAAAAATTTAATTATAAATTATAATTCAGCCTTTAGTCAAAAGGTCTTCAGGCAGTGGTTTATAGCATATAGATGCCTGTCTTTCCTTTTTGCCCATCTGTTTTTTGGTGAACTCCACAGCTTGGGTATTGGTTCCCAAGAGTAAGGATTGTGAACTCTCACTTCCATTAAAAAGATGACGTCTTCTTCAGCGCCCCTTGGAGGATCACTTCTGCCGCTCCGGATCTCCTCTTCGGTTCCATCGGTGGTCGGCTGGCTGAAGACAACTCAAGGTAGGATGATCTTCAGGGGGGTAGTGTTAGGTTTCTTTAAGGGGGGTTTGGGTTAGATTAGGGGTATGCGGGTGGTGGGTTTTAATGTTGGGGGGGTTGTATTTTTCTTTTACAGGCAAAAGAGCAGTTTTCTTTGGGGCATGCCCCACAAAAGGCCCTTTTAAGGGCTGGTAAGGTAAAAGAGCTTTGAACTTTTTAAATGTAGAATATGGTAGGGCATTTTTTATTTTGGGGGGCTTTGTTATTTTATTAGGGGGCTTAGATTAGGTGTAATTAGCTTAAAATTGTTGTAATATTTTTTAAATGTTTGTAACTTATTTTTTTTATTTTTTGTACTTTAGTTAGTTTATTTAATTGTATTTAATTGTAGTTATTTGTAGTTATTTGTAGTTAATTTATTTAATTAATTTAATGATAGTGTAGTGTTAGGTTTAATTGTAACTTAGGTTAGGATTTATTTTACAGGTAATTTTGTATTTCTTTTAGCTAGGTAGCTAAAATAAATACAAAGTTACCTGTAAAATAAATATAAATCCTAAAATAGCTACAATGTAATTATTAATTACATTGTAGCTATCTTAGGGTTTATTTTACAGGTAAGTATTTAGTTTTAAATAGGAATAATTTATTTAAGTATAGTGTAGTGTTAGGTGTCATTGTAACTTAGGTTAGTTTTTATTTTACAGGTAAATTTCTCTTTATTTTAGCTAGGTAGCTATTAAATAGTTAATAACTATTTAATAGCTATTGTACCTAGTTAAAATAAATTGAAAGTTGCCTGTAAAATAAAAATAAATCCTAAAATAGCTACAATATAATTATTATTTATATTGTAGCTATATTAGGGTTTATTTTAAAGGTAAGTATTTAGTTTTAAATAGGATTAACTTAGTTAATAAGAGAAATATTATTTAGATTTATTTAATTAATATTTAAGTTAGGGGGGTGCTAGGGTTAGACTTAGGTTTAGGGGTTAATAATTTTATTACAGTGGCGGCGGTGTAGTGGGGGGCAGGATAGGGGTTAATAAATGTATTATAGGTGGCGACGGTGTAGGGGGGCAGATTAGGGGTTAATAAGTTTAATATAGTTTGCGGCGGGGTCCGGGAGCGGCGGTTTAGGGGTTAAACTATTTATTTAGTTGCGGCGAGGTGTGGGATCAGCAGGATAGGGGTTAATAACTTTATTATTGAGGGCGACGGTATGGGGGGGGCAGGATAGGGGTTACTAGGTATAATGTAGGTGGCGGCGGTGTCCGGAAGCGGCGGTTTAGGGGTTAATACATTTATAAGAGTTGCGGCGGGGTCTAGGAGCGGCGGTTTAGGGGTTAATAACTTTATTTAGTTTCGGGGGCTCCGGGGGTGCCGGTATAGAGGGTAGAACAGTGTAGTTAGTGTGGGTGCTTAGTGACAGGCTAGCAATAAAGCTGTAGAAAAGCCGAAAAGCAGCGAGATCGGATGAGTGATAACTCTCACAATCCGCTGCTCATCGCCCTGTACTTGGTGCGCAGCTTTTTGACAGCGAACGTATTCAGGGCCGCGGCGGCGATGGTAGGCGAGCTTAGGCGAGTGTATTGAACCGGCGAAGGCAGGTAAAGTAGACACGTTGATAACTACCCCTCAAAGTATTATGATCATGTGATATAACATAAGGAATTGATTACTTATCTCAACGATTTTATCACAAACACTGAGGGCAACAAAATAACATCACAGGAGAAAGTCCAGTCCAAGTCCGCCTTAATAAGGTACACAGTACACAATATTAGTTGGAGCTGTGTGAAATACTAATAAGCAGATCAGCACAGGTAATAGGCAAGTTACAAGTTAACGCATTAAATACTGTTGTGGAAAATATTGGAGAATCACAGGAAAGCAGTTTGTTTAACTGGAACACATAAATGCAGAGTTATGAATATATATATTTACAGGAGGATATTCTTACTTGTAGAAGTGAATAGTTGTAAAGTTCAGAGTATGATTTAGTTGTAGCAATAAGAGAATGAGTATAGCAAAATACAAACTTGTAATTTAGATTGAGTTTAGAGTTTTTCAAAATAGCAGTGTCCAGGAAAAAATGCAGGAAATATATGGTTACTTGCAGATCAGTAGAATTCAGGCTTTAGCAGACAGGTAAGGCTGTAACTTGAATATCTCTATGAAAGTCCATGCTGGAAACAAACACAGGGATCTGTAAATCCGGAACTAACTTCAAAGCTAGTGCCAAGCACAATAGGGCCAAACACACAGAAACAGTAGTTGTTTGAGACCCCCCCCCCCCCCCTTGACTGCACCACACTTCTTTTTGCCCCATATTTGTGATGCATTGAGGCATAAGAGACCTTTTACATTTAGCTGACACTCAGAGACTTTAAAAAACTGGACATTGTGGACAAGATTACAAGACGTGCAGGAAATCTGTTTTTCGTAGTTGTGAAAATACCTTGTGCGTTATGGTTTTTTCGCATCTGGGGTTGAGCAGGTATTACAAGTTGCAAAATAACTTATTTTATGCTTGTGTTAACCCGCGTAATCCAAAAAGCCAAATCGTGTTGCGCATTCACATATTCCCCCATAGAAGTCAATGGAGAAGACAAATAGAAGAAACCCCACTAAACCCCTAATCTGTTGCGCAAAGCCTGTAACATATTCTCCTCGAAAATGAAATGCGAATATTTCATATTGTAGGAATGTTTTATTAACAGAATATATTCTTTTTAATTGTAAATAAATATTTCTCTATATATGTGATAATTTTTGGACAGATATATCTATTTATAGCGATATACTGTATGTATATAATTATATATGTCTGAGATCTTGTTTAATGTGCATAAGATTGTAATGTGAAATCTTTTCATTATCTCCATAGTTAAACATATCTCTATAGATATACAGTATAAAATCCCTTTGTCTGCTTTTTTTTTTCTAACACCCGAGATCTTCTATCTTTGAGCACTTATAATTTAAAACTGTTAACTACAGCTCTTCGAGCGCAGAAAGGATTGTTGCGTAAAAGGCAAATGTGCACGTGCAATCATAATTTTTCAAGACTTGTAATATCTGCACAATGGAAATTGATTGAGAAAAGACCATATCACATGCGGAAAACTCATACCGCGCAACTTGAAATCTTGACCTGTGTGTTTTATGACATTTTTACTGGACAACCTGCTAAATAACAGGACAGTTCTGAAATAAGAAATAGTAAAATGTAAAACCACTCCAAAACGTGCCTAAACACATTAATGACAATGTGCTGGAAATGGCGCACTAAAGTTAGCATGGGTCGCGGTAAGCAATATCGCAAGCTGCACTAACATGTGCATATTACAAGTTGAAATTATGACCTAACATAAAGTATAAGAGTTAAAAAAAATGTTGCACTAAGCACAGCATAAATACATTGGGACATATTTATTAAGCTCCGTATAGAGCTTGATGCCCCTTGTTTCTGGCGAGCCTGAAGGCTCACCAGGAACAGAAGTTATGAAGCAGTGGTCTAAAGACCGCTGCTCCATAACTTTTCCACCTACTCTGAGGCCGCGGACAAAAATCAACCCGATCGAATACGCTCGGGTTAATTGACACCCCCTGCAGAGGACGGCATTGCACCAGCAGTTCACAAGAACTGCTGGTGCAATGATAAATGCCGACAGCCTATGCTGTCGGCATTTATCGACGTGCAGCGGACATGATATGCTACTTCATATCATGTCCACTCGCACATTGATAAATATGCCCCATTAAAATAAAGTGTTACACTCATATACACACTCTTATAAATATAATATTTTTTTGTAAGGGTTAAAGGATATATGGTATGTGGCACGGTATTTGACTAGAAAGGGCTATAATGCAGATAAATATATATATACTGTGTATGTCTAAATATGTGTGTGTGTGTGTGTGTGTGTGTGTATCCAGTGCTACCAAATTGTGTGGTGCTATACAAATAAATAATGATGATAATAATAATAATATTATTATTATATACAGTATATGAGCATTTTATGTGTTTATATGTGTATATTTATATATGTATATATACATACATATACACACACACACACACACATATATATATATATATATATATATATATATATTTATATATTTATACACATTAATATACACATTGGAGCCATTTCCAGTTAAATACATTTAAACATGAAAAATATATTCAATTTTAACATTTCTTAATATGTTTTAATGAGTGTTTACTGTAAATATTTTACATTACAATCATTTAGATGAAAATGTTCTTTGTAATTGTATATATATATATATATATATATATATATATATATATATATATATATATATATCCAAAGTAAAAAGCACTCACCGGGTCTTAATTCAAAAAACGCCTGTTTAATAGAAGTGACGTTTCGGGGTTGCCCCTGTCCTCCGACAACATTTATGCAATATTAAGTAAATATTGTCTGAGGACGGGGGAAACCCTGAAACGTCACTTCTATTAAACAGGTGTTTTTTTAATTAAAGGGACACTCAGGTTTTATTAAATTTTCATGATTCAGATACAGCATGTAATTTTAAACAACTTTCCAATTTAATTCCATTAAAAAAAATGTGCACAGTCTTGTATATTTACACTTTTTTTGAGTCACCAGCTCCTACTGAGCATGTGCAGGAACGCAGACTATACGTATATGCATTTGTGATTGGCTGATTGCTATCACATGGTACAGGGGGAGTGGAAATAGACATAACTTTAAAATGTGTTAAAAAATAATCTACTCATTTGAAATTCAGAGTAAATGCTTTTGTATTGTCTTGATATCTTGCATTTGTTGATTATGCAAATCTGCTGTGTTTACTGGTCCTTTAAGACCCGGTGAGTGCTTTTTACTTTGGATATATGGATTTACTTTAAAATGCACCCTGGGCAGGATATGTGAAGAAAGTCACTGTGAGTGCTATACCCCTCTGGATAAATATATATATATATATATATATATATATATATATATATATTTATATTCTATAATCTTTGTCCCTGTTAAAGCGAGTGTTACTGTTCAAATATAGAGTTTGACCACTAAGGGAGTTAGAGCAACTAAGGGGCAAGAGTAACCAAGGGTGAATTTAAATCTTTTGTTTAAGTAAGAATTTAGTATATAGCTTGCCATATGTTTGCATTACTGGAGCAGCCACTTCAGGGATTATATGTCAGTGGCGAGTGTGAGCATATTGTCTCTTTAGAAGCTCATATTAGAATTCTGTGGGAACTAATTGTAATACTGTGTGATATTCAGACAATTGAAAGGGAAATGGATATGACTGAGCAGGTTGTTTGTTCTTGCAATGGGAATGGAGAGGATTCAGACTACAGGAAGTAGCTGGGTCACATTCAGAAGGGAAAGTAAAAGTAAGCAGAAAAAACAGGCCAATTCTTAGCTGGTACATCCCAATATATTTGCCAGATTAAGTGAAGATGTTGGGGATATCAATTCAGGGGTGGCAATGTCAGAGAGGGCGGTTCTGCCTAATATAGTGAACAGTCCTTCAGTCACGAAAGAGGGGCATACAAGTCTGGGCCTGAGGCAGATGTTGGTTATAGGAGATTCTATTATTAGGAAGGTTGATAGAGTTATTTGTCATCCAGATCCCTTAAATAGAACCGTCTTCCTGGGGCTTGTGTTAGGCATATTGGGGAAAGCATTGATACATTGTTAGAGGGATCTGGGTCTGATCCTGCAGTCATGGTGCATATTGGCACTAATGACAGAATCAGCAGAAGATGGAGTGTGCTAAAAAATGTCTTCAGTAGGTAGCAAGCTTAAAGCAAGGACCTCCAGGGTTATATTTTCAGTGCAATGTGCTAATCCACTAAGGCAGAAGAAACTAAGGGTAGTTAATTCCTGGTTAAAAACATGGTGTAAAAATGATGGGTTTGACTTTTTAGAGCACTGGGCTGACCTTTCACTTGGGTACAATCTGTACTGTAAGGATGGATTGCACCTTAATGACATGGGTGCTGCTGTGGGGTGTTTGGGGAGAGGATGATTGCACACTTATAGAATCTTTTAAACTAGGCAAAGGGGTGGGTGGGTGGGTCAGTCCTAACGTATTAGAACAGACAGATCAGTTGGTGAATATGACAGACCTAGGAAATCTCAAAGAATGGATGACAGAAGGGTACACTTAGGAAATGTCCCATTAGAAAGTTTGAAGGAAAGAGCAACAAATTGCAGCAGAAAGTATGTAAAATTAAATGTATGACAGCAAATGCAAGAAGCATGACGGGTAAAATGGGGGAGCTGGAACTTTTAGTTGAAGATGAGGACTATGATATTATTAGTACTATCAGCGATAAGTGTTTTTTTTTCACAAGAACTGCTGGTGCAATGATAAATGCCTATGCTGTCGGCATTTATCGACGTGCAGCGGACATGATATGCTACTTCATATCATGTCCACTCGCACATTGATAAATATGCCCCATTAAAATAAAGTGTTACACTCATATACACACTCTTATAAATATAATATTTTTTTGTAAGGGTTAAAGGATATATGGTATGTGGCACGGTATTTGACTAGAAAGGGCTATAATGCAGATAAATATATATATACTGTGTATGTCTAAATATGTGTGTGTGTGTGTGTGTGTGTGTGTATCCAGTGCTACCAAATTGTGTGGTGCTATACAAATAAATAATGATGATAATAATAATAATATTATTATTATATACAGTATATGAGCATTTTATGTGTTTATATGTGTATATTTATATATGTATATATACATACATATACACACACACACACACACATATATATATATATATATATATATATATATATATATATATATATTTATATATTTATACACATTAATATACACATTGGAGCCATTTCCAGTTAAATACATTTAAACATGAAAAATATATTCAATTTTAACATTTCTTAATATGTTTTAATGAGTGTTTACTGTAAATATTTTACATTACAATCATTTAGATGAAAATGTTCTTTGTAATTGTATATATATATATATATATATATATATATATATATATATATATATATATCCAAAGTAAAAAGCACTCACCGGGTCTTAATTCAAAAAACGCCTGTTTAATAGAAGTGACGTTTCGGGGTTGCCCCTGTCCTCCGACAACATTTATGCAATATTAAGTAAATATTGTCTGAGGACGGGGGAAACCCTGAAACGTCACTTCTATTAAACAGGTGTTTTTTTAATTAAAGGGACACTCAGGTTTTATTAAATTTTCATGATTCAGATACAGCATGTAATTTTAAACAACTTTCCAATTTACTTCCATTAAAAAAAATGTGCACAGTCTTGTATATTTACACTTTTTTTGAGTCACCAGCTCCTACTGAGCATGTGCAGGAACGCAGACTATACGTATATGCATTTGTGATTGGCTGATTGCTATCACATGGTACAGGGGGAGTGGAAATAGACATAACTTTAAAATGTGTTAAAAAATAATCTACTCATTTGAAATTCAGAGTAAATGCTTTTGTATTGTCTTGATATCTTGCATTTGTTGATTATGCAAATCTGCTGTGTTTACTGGTCCTTTAAGACCCGGTGAGTGCTTTTTACTTTGGATATATGGATTTACTTTAAAATGCACCCTGGGCAGGATATGTGAAGAAAGTCACTGTGAGTGCTATACCCCTCTGGATAAATATATATATATATATATATATATATATATATATATATATTTATATTCTATAATCTTTGTCCCTGTTAAAGCGAGTGTTACTGTTCAAATATAGAGTTTGACCACTAAGGGAGTTAGAGCAACTAAGGGGCAAGAGTAACCAAGGGTGAATTTAAATCTTTTGTTTAAGTAAGAATTTAGTATATAGCTTGCCATATGTTTGCATTACTGGAGCAGCCACTTCAGGGATTATATGTCAGTGGCGAGTGTGAGCATATTGTCTCTTTAGAAGCTCATATTAGAATTCTGTGGGAACTAATTGTAATACTGTGTGATATTCAGACAATTGAAAGGGAAATGGATATGACTGAGCAGGTTGTTTGTTCTTGCAATGGGAATGGAGAGGATTCAGACTACAGGAAGTAGCTGGGTCACATTCAGAAGGGAAAGTAAAAGTAAGCAGAAAAAACAGGCCAATTCTTAGCTGGTACATCCCAATATATTTGCCAGATTAAGTGAAGATGTTGGGGATATCAATTCAGGGGTGGCAATGTCAGAGAGGGCGGTTCTGCCTAATATAGTGAACAGTCCTTCAGTCACGAAAGAGGGGCATACAAGTCTGGGCCTGAGGCAGATGTTGGTTATAGGAGATTCTATTATTAGGAAGGTTGATAGAGTTATTTGTCATCCAGATCCCTTAAATAGAACCGTCTTCCTGGGGCTTGTGTTAGGCATATTGGGGAAAGCATTGATACATTGTTAGAGGGATCTGGGTCTGATCCTGCAGTCATGGTGCATATTGGCACTAATGACAGAATCAGCAGAAGATGGAGTGTGCTAAAAAATGTCTTCAGTAGGTAGCAAGCTTAAAGCAAGGACCTCCAGGGTTATATTTTCAGTGCAATGTGCTAATCCACTAAGGCAGAAGAAACTAAGGGTAGTTAATTCCTGGTTAAAAACATGGTGTAAAAATGATGGGTTTGACTTTTTAGAGCACTGGGCTGACCTTTCACTTGGGTACAATCTGTACTGTAAGGATGGATTGCACCTTAATGACATGGGTGCTGCTGTGGGGTGTTTGGGGAGAGGATGATTGCACACTTATAGAATCTTTTAAACTAGGCAAAGGGGTGGGTGGGTGGGTCAGTCCTAACGTATTAGAACAGACAGATCAGTTGGTGAATATGACAGACCTAGGAAATCTCAAAGAATGGATGACAGAAGGGTACACTTAGGAAATGTCCCATTAGAAAGTTTGAAGGAAAGAGCAACAAATTGCAGCAGAAAGTATGTAAAATTAAATGTATGACAGCAAATGCAAGAAGCATGACGGGTAAAATGGGGGAGCTGGAACTTTTAGTTGAAGATGAGGACTATGATATTATTAGTACTATCAGCGATAAGTGTTTTTTTTTTTTTTTTTTAACAGTACACTCCATTGAAGTCTATGGAGAGAAGAAGTTAGCGCGGTAGCGATAAATAAAGTCCTGAACCTTTTACTTTCAACTTGTAATATGCGTATCTGAATCATGAAAATTTAATAAAACCTGAGTGTCCCTTTAATTAAAAAAGTTAGCACGCAAGCAAAAATATCCGATAGCACGCCACTTGTAATCTGGCCCAGTGTGTTTTACAGTGCTTGCACCTTCAATATTGAACTCCCATTCATCATGGAGTAATTCCATTTAGAAGTTCAATAATGTAGGAATAAGCACTGTAAAACACACTGTCATCAACGTAGGTGCAATCTCGCTTTAACATCTTCTTTTGCATATACAATATTGCAATCAGATTACAATAGGTTCCCTTTCAACTCAAGATTGGACAATGCTGTTTCAAAGCCTATTTGTCATTATTAGTACAGACATTTTTATAATCGCAACAGTGTAACAGAAAAAGATTGCTACATGCCATTACTAGCTGTTCCTGACTTCACTATTTTTGAAGATTGCCTTAGCTGTACAGGATATCACATACTCAGCACATACACATATGTAATTTAGCATAAACATATGTAAATGTATGCGCTGGCCACTGCATACAGACTGTACAATAGAGCTGCGCATCTTCACCTGTCTCACGATTCGATTCGATTACGATTATCATCGTAACGATTCGATACGATTCGATTCTACGATGCATCGCGATGCATCACGATTACTGCCCATGATTTTCATTAACAAATTCAAGCAGTCAGAACTCCCTTTTTTATTTTATCTGCTTTAAAAAAAAAAAGGGGGATTGCTAAGGGGATGTTTCTAGGATATAAGGTACTATGGTCCTGGCATGTTAAATAATAATTCTGGACTTGCCTCTTTTGTCAGGGAATAATGCACAGTTTATGAACCAAGATGTATAAATGATTAACTTTTAGCAGAGCAGGTCCCAAATACATAACTAACATAGGATATGTGTGATATTGATTTTTTTTTAAAATAAAAATAATGAATTCAGATTTAAGGTAATAGATATGCTTTTAAAATGTATAGGTTTATATGTAACATATACATTTATTTATATACACATACAAAGCACAACTATAATACAATACAATACCCTGTCACATATTACACTTAGATCATAGATGGGCTGTTATTTTGCTCCCTAAGCTCATATGAGACTAGTATTCTGGGTATTGGAGAGCTTTGAAAGGAATGCATGGTATGTGTGAGCAGTGCAGTGTCACCGTTAATGATTAGGGCTCTTAACTGACATAAAGGGTCACCTAATCAATCATGTAGGCACTCTAAACATGTTTATTACGGCTCTGTGATGATCTGCAGCTGGGAAGGAATGCTATGTCATTTCCTCTTACCGGAACCTTTATTAACAGCTGCACCAACCACTTACTGAACGGCTTCAATAAGTTGTCCTAGAGGTAAAGGTGCTGGCCGGGTGAATGTGATTAATGAAGCCCTCCTGCTGTGTCGCCTGCTTCAAGACTAGGAGAGATCTGACAGGGCAGAAGCAGTCTGACCAACTGACAGCAGCCTCGTGTAACACAGTGACTATTTCCTTGTATTATCGCTTCCCTGTTAACTGTTGCGGTCTCTGCTGCATGTTTCCTCTATGTCAGACCCCTAGCCCAGCACCAAACGAGCATTTGAGTGTTGCTATTAGATACTTTTGTAAAACTTGACTTTTTCTATATCTAATAGCAACACTCAAATGCTCGTTTGGTGCTGGGCTAGGGGTCTGACAAAGAGGAAATATGCAGCAGAGACCGCAACAGTAAACAGTGAAGCGATAATACAAGGAAATATTCACTGTGTTACAGGAGGCTGCTGTCCGCTTGTCAGACAACTGCACTGAGCGTGCTGATGTTCAAAATAGAATCAATCAATATTTACTCTGTCTGCCATTACCTGCCATTACTTTAAGCCCTCGCATCAGTCAGTGGGAGAGGCGGGGTCACGTGACATTGTGCTATGACGTCACTGACCCTGAATCGATTCTGATCTTGCACCGCATCGATGCAGCATCGTTAATGGCTGCATCGCGATGCATCGCAATGGCGATTATTTTTGACACCCCTACTGTACAATAGCAATGAATAGAGCTTTAATTAATCAATACCATGGGCGCCATGAACTAAACGGCAGGCGGACAGCTTCTTAACTCGCGAAGCTGTCCGCATGCCCGTATGTATCATTACACACTCATCGGAGTGTGTAATGCCCGACCCTTCAATCGCGTGACCAATAACGCGACTGAAGGGGCTGTCAATCACAGAGAGCGAGCGTGCTCTCTGTGATTTTGCTTTGCCACCTAAGAGGTGGCGTAGGGTGTAGGAAGCAGTGGTCTAATGACCGCTGCTTCTTAAATTGCGGGAAGCAGGCTCGCATATGCGAACCTGCCCCGCAAAGGCTCCGGAGCAGCTTTCGCTGCTTCGTACATGGAGCCCCATGTATGCTAATTCACCCCTAAAATGTAATGTCTCCTGTGGCCATTTCAGAGTGTCTTGCACAGGTGCAACATAATAGACTAATTCCAAATAGCCTTGTAATACTTGCAAAGATGTCCAAAAGGCCATTTGATAGCTTTATCAAGAGCCTAGAGGTGTGGAATTTGAAAAGGTAAAATTGGTCTTGAAAACATGTTGAAAAGTCTCTTGAAAATAGATTGTGATCAGCGGGAACTTTTCAGTTCTATGTTAAAAATAAGACTTTTTGCTGGGCGGAACTACCATTGGTGCAGCAGGTGCAGTGTCACCGGGGCCCAAGGGCTAGGGGGGCCCATAGCAGCCAGTCTATACCCAGGAGTGTGTAGAATGTGTACAATCCAAATTCACAGGAGTCTTTAATTAGTGCAGGTTGCCAGTCCATTCATCTGTCTGTCTGTATGTCTGTCTGTTTTCAAAATCATTATACAGAGCAGCATGTATATTATTACTATTGCTAACTACTGGGTTACCTTTTGGGGGCCCAAAAATCATTTGCACCAGGGCCCTTTGTTAAGTAGGTCTGCTACTGGATCGACCCTTACGTGTTATATTGTTCTTAATGAAGTTTTATTCAGTTTATATATATGTGTGTGTGTATTAAAGTGACATTCAACACCTGTTGCTTCTGGATAAAAGATGTGCTTTGTCCCACACTCCCTAGAGAGACCAAAACCAGAATCTGTAACCTAGGTTTTTCAAAATGTGACAAATTGTCTAAACCAGCTGCTTGATTTGCAACATTTACAGGTTACAGAAACAGTTTATTAGCCTTTTTAGGGAGTGTGGGACAAACACAATATTTGCATTAAGGCAGATGGTGTTTAAAGTCCTTTTAAAGTGAATGTCAAGTTTGATGAATCAGTGCCCGGTTTTTAAAAACCCTATTAAAAACAGGGGCACTTTCATTCATCAAACTTTACATTTCACTTGTTTTGTTAAAATACTTACCTTTTAATCTTGAAAGTCGCTCCAGCGATTCCCCCTCCTGCTGCTCGTCACTTCATACATCAGCAATGACGAATACGGCATCCTTCAATCACAGTTTTCCCCCCAGGGGAATCATTGCCTGCCTGAGGTAACGCCGTGATTGGAGGAAGCCGGATTAGTTATTTCTTACATATAACGAGGCTTGCGACAGGCGGGGGAAGTGCTGGAGCGGCTTTCAAGATTAAAAGGTAAGTATTTTAACAAAACGAGTGAAATGTCAAGTTTGATGAATGAAAGTGTCCCTGTTTTTAATAGTGTTTTATAAATCCGGGCACTGATTCATCAAACTTGACATTCACTTTAATTTTGTAAAACGTGTATTTTGTCAGCCTTGATGTCTGATTGCTGCTGTTGCTTCCTTCTCTTCTCCTACTGATTTTTTTTTTAGGGATAGTGAATGGGTAAATAAATAATTCAACTATATATCACAAGCAACAAAACAAAGCAAGAATTGTATTTCATTCTTGTTAATACAACACAATACAGGATTTAACCTGCATATTTTTATTAATGAAACACTTTTCATCCACCATTTACTACACAGTCGTGGATAAAACCTAGTGCCTGAAAAATCTTCTCTGTGTGACAAATCCATGTCTGTGCCAAGGATAGGTTAAAGGGATCTTTTGTGATTCAGGCAGAGCATAGCATTTTTTTAAAAATGTTTCCGATTTACTTTTATTATCAGATTTGTTTAATTCCCATGCTATTCTGTGTTGAAGAGATACCAAGGTAGGCATCTGGAGCACTACATGCCAGGAAATAGTGCTGCCCTCTACTGATCTTGCAAATCAATTACATTGTTGCAAAACTGCTGCTATATAGTGCTCCAGAAATTGGCTGGCTCCTAAGCATACATCCCTGCTGCCATATAGTGCTCCAGAAATGGTGTGGCTCCTAAGCATACATCCCTATTTTTTACCAAGAGAATGAAGAAAATGTGATAATATAAGTAAATTAGAAATCAGAATCTGAATCATGATAGAACATTTTTGGGTTTCATGTCCCTTTAACTTTAAAAAGTTATTTTTTCCCCCCCACAAAAAGTGCAATACCCAAAAAAAGGCCACTTCTTCACATAAATGGTAGTTAGTTCATGCAATAAGAAGACAAATACAGTAAGGGTACATAAGTAAGGGTGGGAGATATGTATAAAGCTATCCTAAGAACAAATTAAGCTTTCATGTCAGAAGGAAATAAGGACAGACTGGTTCTTATCTAAAATTACAGGTCACCCTGATGTACAGTTACCAGGCAGAGGAAGTATGCATTAAAGGGAAACAGAATCTTGAGCTTCCATAAAAACATCATGCAAGCATATTTATATCTAGAGGTGCAGCGTCTAAGGTGTCCAAAGACTCAAAAAAACTACTGCCCTAGACATGTGCAAACATATACATTAAAAGCTGTCCTATCAAAACCTACTTAGCAGACTTTAAGGCCTCACGTACAGCTTGTAGCGATTTGATCTCCAACGACCCAGATGCTTAACCTCTCCAACGTGCACCCCCTTTGAGACAGCGCTAGTCGCCGCCCCAATCCTAAAGGAATGTGAAGCGATCCTGGCTGGATCCAGACCGCATGCGACAGCCGCCGCAGCAAGCACCTTCCTAAACTGAAAAATGGACAAGGCAGACGAATCCTCGTGCACCAAAAACAGCGCAGACCCTGACGGCCGCACCCACATGTAATTCCCAACATTAACTACTGGACAACATTCCAGTATGTCAATGCTATTTAAAGGAAGCCAGACCACTCTGGCCGCCTGATCAGTCTTTGACCGCGGAATGAAAAGTAACAGACATCCTTCCGACCCATCTCACATGTTCCACTTGAACCCCACCTTTTCCATTAACTCTCGCCGAGGATACTAGCTCGCCCACTCAGCAAACGCTGCCCTAAACAACAACACCTCATAATCGCCAGTGCAAACGCCCTCGAGCGCCCCTACCAGTAGCTTCAAGCGATGAAACGTGATAGGTTCCCTTTTATCCACCGTCTTATGCTCCGACCTGCCCCATCCTTTCAACACCTGCCTGACCAAAAAGGAGTTTGAGAACTCCGGTAACGCCAAGGTTTTACTAAAAAACGCCACTGCCGCCATGCGACTCTGTGCCGCTGGTCTAGACAACCCTTTCTCCTTCAAGCACCCCAGCCATTCCAACACATGTACTTGATCGGCTTGTTGAAGCCCATAGCCCTTCTCAGCACAGAATTCCACCCAAGCTTTCCAATGAGCCTCATATGCCATCCAGGTCTTAGAAGCCAAGGACACCTTCACTAACTGAATGATTGATGCCCACTTGTCGCTAGCTGCCAGAGAAACAATGGTCAGTTTAGACCATGGGCTGCCGCCCTCGGAGCCAACCTCCTAAATTCCTCCCACTTGAATCTAGACAACGCATTCCGCCAAGCTATTGTTTATCCCGGACACGTGGTGTGCAGTAAACACCACATTAAGCCACAAGCAATGTAGTACCAGGTGCCTTAGGTACCTAACCACCACTGGTGAAGAAGCGGACAACCTGTTAATGGCATACACCACGCTCATGTTGTCCGACCAAAACACCACCTCTCTGTTTGCTAGCTTTTGCCCCCACAATTCTACAGACACGACAATTGGAAATAACTCCAATAGGGTCAAATTCCTAGTGAGTCCATTTTCTACCCACGATACAGGCCACGCACCCGCACTCCACTCTGCATCTAGGTACACCCCGAAGCCAAAGCCCCCCGCTGCATCAGTAAACAGGTGCAACGCAAGATTTGACAATGGTTCTCTCCGCCATAGGCAGACTCCATTGAAATAAGATAGGAACTCTTCCCAAACTTTGAGATCGTCCCTCATTTCGCTAGTGACTCTAAACACCTTAGCTTTCGCCCCCTGTCCTTTCAGCTGCTCCTCAAGTTTCCTGTTGAAGACTCACCCCATTTGCATTGCCCTTCTGGCAAAATTTAGCAGGCCCAATAGGGATTGCAATTGTTTCCAGGAAATGCTAAATGAACCCTCAACAACCCTGACTACTTCCAGCAGCTTAGCAACCTTATCCTGGGGAAGTCGACATTCCGCTGCCACTGTGTCGATTTCAATTCCCAAAAAAGTTAAGCAGGTACATGAGCCTTGAGTCTTCTCTTCGGCTAACGGAACTCCAAATTCTGCTGTCACTGCCCGCATAACCCTCATTAGGTGCACGCATTCCTCAGACCCCGCATGGCCTATCAGCAGGAAATCATCCAGATAATGGGCAATCCTACCCACACCTGCTGACTCCTGCACCACCCAGTGTAAAAAGGAGCTAAAACATTTGAATAAAGCGCAGGACAAAGAGCAGCCCATGAGCAGGCATCTGTCCACGTAAAATCCCCCATCAAACTTCAATCCCATCAGCTTGAAGGCAGACGGGTGCAGAGGGAGCAACCGGAATGCGGATTCTATATTCAGTTTTGCCAACATCGCCCCTCTTCCTGCAGCTTTAACCTCCACCGCTTCATCAAATGATTGATAGTGTACCGAGCTCATTGCCGGATCTATTGCATCATTCACTGATGCCCCTTTCGGGTACGAAAGGTGGTGTATCAGTCTATATTTCCCAGATTCTTTTTTGGGGACTACCCCCAGCGGGGAGACCACCATATGAGGGAAAGGTAGTCACAAAAATGGGCCTACCACCCTCGCACTACCTCTGGGAATTCGTATGCCGACTTAAGGTTGCGATGCACCGTTGACCCCTGTACAAACTGCTGTACTGGAATCTTGAAACCCTGGGTCAGCCCCTCCCATAGCACCCCAGACACATCCCTGTCAGGATAGCGTGCCAGCCACG
Source organism: Bombina bombina (assembly GCF_027579735.1). NCBI lineage: Eukaryota > Metazoa > Chordata > Amphibia > Anura > Bombinatoridae > Bombina > Bombina bombina. The sequence continues at coordinate 1,044,755,480 of NC_069501.1, read as the reverse complement.
GGATAATGGCCCCCGCCTTAAGAGACATTGGGGCCCTTTCCTCCAAGTCCTCCTCTGGGGGCCCCCTTTCCACCCCATTCTCTATACGCTTTGCGCAATCGATCCCAGAGTGTGGCCCGCCACAGAACTTACAGATGTGACAAAAGGAGCAACTTGCCCCCCTGTCACACTGCTTGTCTTGAAACTTCCAACATTCCCTGCCTCATTTCTTTGCCCTCTGCACTGACCTCCCACTCCTTGACCTGCTACCCGCAGGTGGAGATGGAGATCTATCCGTCAGCAACTTTGACCACAGGTGCATTTCCTGTGTGCCAAAATGCAGTAGCGGGTTTCCCACCATTTTCCTCCTAAAGGCCATAACATAATCCCTCCAAGCTCCTTCCTTGAAGCGCTCATGAATGTCCTGAATTGTATCGGCATACTTAAACAAGTTATGACCCTGGACCGGCCACCTATCCACATAGCAGGTGGCCAATACCCTAAAACACTTCTGCCACTCCTCAAACGTCACTGGACGCCTGACCCTCTTAGGGCCAGTACCGTCCTCAGCCTTCTCTTTTTCCCTATAAGCCTCCGCCGATAATTCGAAAATATTCACATATCTCCCCTCCTGGATCTTCTTGATAACTTTCATTTTCAAGTGTCCATAGAGGGAGTGTACCAAACAAGGGTAGATGTCCCCTTGCATGGCCACTTTCCGTTACATAGGGAGGGCAGGTGGCCCTCCGCCCACCGTCACTAACTGATTGTTTTCCAGCGCAACCGGCATCTCAACCCGCCAACCTTCACCTTCTCCTGCGCAGCAAACATCTTTTTGATCATCCTAAACATACGCTGTTGGCCCTTACCCACTAGACCTAAAGCTTTGCCACTTTCTGAGTCAGACCCACTAGATGAAGTACCCAAATCAGCGTGTGTGTGTATAGGAAATAAAGGCTCACCCATTCCTGCTTGCTGCCCTGCTGTTGTTGAAGTTGATGGCACCTCCACTTGTGCTGCCGTTGACCCTTGTGCCTGATGGGTTTCCACTTGCGATTGTGATGCACCGGCCCTCCCTGTGCCACTGGAAGAACTGGCCGCCATAGATGCCTGGGAAAAAACAGAAAGATGGGGAGTACTCTGGGAAAAGGATGGAGCCCCAGTGAGGCCCCTCTGTCACTCACTCCCCAGCTACCCCCCAAATTAACTCCCAATGCCGTGGAGACCACCCTCTGCCAATCTACATTCCCAGCTTGAACCCCCACACCCCTCAAGGGATCGCTTGGACCTGCTCCTGCCCCAATAATCCCCTGGGTCATTGAAATGGATGTAAGCCCCTGCTGACTTATGGGAACTGCACTTGCATGACCTCCTACTGACATAATTGGTGCGGTTGTCAGCCCTATCTGGCTGGTAGTGACTATGCCACCCCCTTGTGCCAACCCATACTGCACCCCCGTATGAGTCACAGTTACTGGAGCCCCAGTCACCTGTGCCGCATTCATACCAGCATTCTGCCCCATATGTTGCCATCCACACACAGACTCAATTGCTCTCTGCGCAGCCGTGCCCCCACTGCTTCCTGTATTGAGTCCCCCTAGCTGCCTCTGTTGAGCGATGCTGCCTGGGCCTAGCCCCACACTATGCGCATGCTGTTACAGTCCCACTAGAGGGCCCTCCACTGTCATTCTATTCACTCATAGCTTCCTGATTTCTTGTTTTGAGAAAAGGTGCCATGCTTACAAATACTCAGCAAGATGTGAATAGGGCTGGTTAAACAATTGTGTTGTTTTACAGGCTTAAAGTCTGTTCTTTGAACATTATTTTATTACTACTGTTCAGTTGTCTCCAGCTTTGACCAGTGCCTCGGAAATCATTTTTTTTGCTATATTTATTATACTTACTAGAGATTAGTTGACATAGCATAGCAGACAAATTCCATGAGTTTTTTCATTTTAATACCCAGAACAATTTGCCTTTTGTTTAATCTTCAGATCATACCTATATAATTGTCATTTAGTGAAGCTAGCATCACATACTATACACTATTTTCTGGTATTTTAATTAAACATTATACTTTCTCGTGTTTGCTTTCAAAATCATTTAAGAGTTACTGTATTGACTTATTTATATGCCTGTCACATGGGACAAAAATCAATTTCTGTAAGCAACCTTGTATTATTTCAAGTACATTTTCAATCTTCTCATGGTTCTTGGGCTTGTTTTTCATTTTGTCAGTACTTAATATAGCCTTCTTTGGAGGGCATTTCCTTTCTTCATGCTGATGTCCTTGTATTTGTTGCTGCTGTGTGAACTCTTTAAAATATAATTTCAAACAGCTTGCTTATTCACATTGATCAACACTCTGACAACTAGTGAATCAGCTAAGACTGTGTGTAAGTATTTACAGTTGGTTTCTGCAAGGATAAAACTTATAAACAATCTTCATAATATATTATTGTTTTAGGCAATTTTGCCTTTTAACTTCATATTAATATTAAACTGTGGTTGGAACTTGACAGCTATTGTTTAACAGGAAAGATAAATCAAAAGAAAACTTTCATGATTCAGATAAAGTGAACAATTTAAAAACTAAAATCTTTCCAATACACTTCTATCATCATAGGGGGCGGAAAGAAATCACCCTGAACTTACTCACTCGGAGTGATTGACAGGCCCTTTTCTCACGTCATGCAAGAGAAAGGATGGGCTTTACCTGCTCACTTAAGGATGTAATGATACATACTGGAAGCGAACAAACAGGATCTGCTCCCCAAATACCATGAAGGCGAGTGGACAACTTCTCAAGTTGAGAAGTTTGTCCACTTGCATTATAATACATGGAGCCCATAATGCAGACGCCTATTTAAGCCTGCCTTCACAAAAAGGTGTCAAGTTTCAAGCAAATAAATGAAAATAAATGAGAAAAGTAGTTCATTTAAATATTCTTTCACAATCATGGATAATTCTGAATACCATGACCCATTTACATCTGTAAGTTAGTCTAATAAAATAAATTTTTTAAATTACAATATCTAGGCCTTGCATAAGTTTTTTTCTTTGTTGATTATGCCAAAAAAAAGTGGAATGTTCAGTAGGGTGTTTTTTTTAGGTGATTCAAAGTATATGTGCAGGGCTTGGCTGCTTGCTTATATGTCCTATAAAATGAAATACAAATACCACCTACATTTTAGGAGGACAACATATTTTCCCAGGTCCACCTGGATTACTCAAATCTTTGTTTTAGTTTATTAACCTTACTGGTTGGTCCTTTTATTATTCTTCCCAGAAGGTTGTCAAAATCATCTCCTGCTGTGTACACATCAGGGCAGAAGGAAAGGCACACAAAAACTGATATGTTCAGAAATTTTACTTTTCACTTAAAATAAATGTATTTATTTTTTCGACAACAACTGCTAACATTTTTATTTTATAGCTATAGATATATCACGGCTTTAATATTACCCTTGTACACATGAAGGAACATAAAAGCATTCTTTAAAAAAATACCAGATTTTAAAAGTGCAAGGTTGTAAATCTCCCTTCCTCCAGCCTTTTATTGTGATCTCTTGTCACAAACAGTTTCCTTGGAATAAACAGAGCTTCCACCATTTGTGTATATGGGCTTTGAATATATTTCAATCAAGTAATCTTATCCCCTCTCAAGCACTTTTTTTTTTTTTTTTTAGAGAAAACAGACCTAGTTTGGCTATCCTCTCCTCATAGACTAAATTCAGCACCGGTGCTAGGATTTTTGGCTAAATAGGCGTTTTGCCACCACCCCCGCAAAAATATAACAAAAAAATTACATACCCTGCCATTACTGTTTCTTAACAAAATGTTCTAGTTTTGTGTTAAGCAGCTATAGATAGTTATTTTATCTATAATGATAGAGAAAATAGCTATCTGGGATTATGGGATCAACTGGAGCTTTTTTGTAAGTATATTAGATTTGTATAGGTTGAACTCGATTGACTTTGGTCTTTTTTTCAACCTCATCTAGTATTTTACATTTATCTGATTTTTTTGTAACTGTAATAGCTATAATGGCTAATTTCTGCTTGACATAATGTACCAAAGTGGTGGCTCTGCCCAACACTTTACCTGCCCACACACACATACATATTTACACATACATACATATTATTATATTTTATTATTATTATCAGGTATTTGTAGAGCACCAACAGATTCTGCAGCACTACTCATCATACACATACAGTACATACTTATCATACACATACATACATATTTATACATACATACAGAACATACTTATCATACACATACATACATACTTATCAAACACATACAGTACATACTTATCATACACATAAATACATATTTACGCATACATACATACATACTTATCATACACATACATACATACTTATCATACACATACATACATATTTATACATACATACAGTACATACTTATCATACACATACATACATATTTATACATACATACAGTACATACTTATCATACACATACATACATACTTATCATACACATACAGTACATACTTATGATACACATACATACATATTTACACATACATACATACTTATCATACACATACATACATACTTATCATACACATACATACATATTTATACATACATACAGTACATACTTATCATACACATACATACTTATCATACACATACATACATATTTATACATACATACAGTACAGACTTATCATACACATACATACATACTTTTCATACACATACATACATATTTATACATACATACATATTTATCATACACATACATACCTATTTACACATACATACCTATTTACACACGTACATACTCATACATATAATACATATTTACCCATACCTACATACTCATCATACACATACATACATAGTTACATATACGTACAACTCATCATACACATAATACATATTTACACATACATACTCATCATACACATGCACACATATTTAGACATACATACATATTTACACATACATATATACTCATCACACACATACATATATAATTATACATACTTATACACATACATACATATTTACACACACACGCACATATTTATACAAACATTCATACTCATCATACACACAATACATATTTACACATACATACATACTCAGCATACACATACATATTTACTCACACACACATACATATTTATACATACATAGTTACACATACGTACATACTCCTCATACACATATATATATATATATATATTTGCACATACATACATACTCATCATACACATACATACATATTTACACATACATACTCATCATACACATAAAAACATATTTACACATACATACTCATCATACACATACATATATATTTATACATACATACTTATCAAACGCATACATACATACAGTATTTACACACACAGACATATTTACACATACATACATACTCATCGTACACATACATACATATTTGCACATACATACATACTCATCATACACATACATACATATTTACACATACATACAGTACATACTCATCATACACAAACATACATACATAATTACACATACATACTCATCATACACAAACATACATACATAATTACACATACAAACTCATCATACACAAACATACATACATAATTACACATACATACTCATCATACACAAACATACATACATAATTACACATACATACTCATCATACACAAACATACATACATAATTACACATACAAACTCATCATACACAAACATACATACATAATTACACATACATACTCATCATACACAAACATACATACATAATTACACATACATACTCATCATACACAAACATACATACATAATTACACATACATACTCATCATACACAAACATACATACATAATTACACATACATACTTATCATACACATACATACATAATTACACATGCATACATACTTATCACACACACAGAGACATATTGACACATACACACACATGTTTGTGCACACACATACACATTTACACATACAAATTTATACATACCCATACATACATAATTACACATGCATACATACTTATCACACACATAGAGACATATTTACACATACACACACGTTTGTGCACACACATACACATTTACACATACAAATTTATACATACACAGTCCATTTTGTACAAAGGCATTTGAGTAAGAACTGATGATTAACGATTAACGGGAAAGTAGGGAGGATTTTAGTTTAGTGATATCATATCCTGCAGGAAACAGAGCAGCAGGTGCTGAGCACAAACAATAAAACTACTCACAGCAAAGCACAAGAGCAGCATCAACACTAGGAGCTTGAAGGGGCTAGGAAGTAAAACAAAGTTCACCAGGACAGTGAATGTTACTCACAATATTCACTTAAAAAAAAAAAAAAAACAGCAAAAAACAGGACGCACTTAACCAGCTTACAGGTTACACAAATCAATAAAAAGGACAGCAAATAAAATAAAGCAACAAAACCATACATTTCTCCAATAGTAGAAAAAAAATTGCCCAAGGTGTGTAGAAATCTGAGGAATATAAAGATTGCTTGACCAATGTGTATGGTTACAACTCATGCTCACTTACATTACAAGGGAGGGCTGGTAACTTTTAGCCCAGGGGCCAAGTACAACCTTGTGGCTCAGGTACAGAAGTTAACCTCCACCCCTTACATTATTGTACTTATATACAGAGATATTCCAATTGTAAAATGTTTAGTTTATGCAGTCACATTAATTATAGAATGTACAAATTATTTGTTCTATCAATAGAAGCATCACTCATGTTTTTACCTCACAGTAATCAGTGTACGCAACATTAGTGTATATTAAAAATAAATGTTATTTACACATCATATTGATCCCCCATTTCCCTTAATATTTTTTTCAATGTTTAAATACTAGTTTTGTTTAGTAGCTTTTGTTGCTGTTGGTGGAACTTCAAGTTTGGTTTTATATGAGCTAGATAGTTGCATTAAATCTAGATGTTAAACTTTACTTTTCTGCAAAGGAATATTAAAAGAAAATGTATAGCAAATAGTTTTTTTTATTTCCCCCCCAATCTACCCCCGCCCACACACACACACACAAAACAAACAAATCTGAAGGAAGGAAAATTCTGAAATGTTACTATGTTCTCACCATCTGCAGTACAATTTAAACAATGTAGTTTTGTTCTATTTTTATCACCCACCAGGTACTTTTCAGTGTAAACCCTTGCTAGACGGCCTCTCACTGAAACTTGTGTTAATGATCTTCCTACTGGTTTAAGGTCACCTCTACTGTTAGATAAGCACATTTTTTATTTTACTCAAGGGTCATTTTTCCCCAGCACCTTTGCAGTTTAAAATCTATGCTTATACCTTCAATCAGCCTTTTTACTTTAACACCATTGCGGTTTTATCCCTAATTTGTTTTTATACAACTCTTTTTCCCTGTAGAATCATAGAATTTTGAGGTATCAAAAAAACATTTTAGCATGGTTAAATTATAGTGCAATAATTCATTGCTCTAATGCATTATATATATTTTTATTACCGCACAAATGCTTACTTCTAATTATGGTGTAGATCATAATCTTTCAGATAAACACATCCAATGATTTTCAACAGAAAGTTAAAGTCTATGGGGATAAACAATTTGATATGGTTTCCTAAAGGATTGTAATCAACCCTTATATACACAACCCCAAATCCAAAAAAGTTGGGACAGTATGGAAAATGCAAAAAAAAATAACAAAAACAGTCATTTGAGAATTCAATTCACCCTGCACTATATTGAAAATACATTATTAACAAATAATTTGATGTTTTAATTTAATGTATTTTTGAAAATATAAACTAATTTCAAATCTGATTACTGCAACATGTTCCAAAAAAAAAATTGGGACAGTCGACTGTTTACCACTGTGTAACATAACCTTTTCTTTTAATAACACTTATTAAGCATATGGGCACTGAATACACCAGTTGGTTAAGTTTAGCAAGCAGAATTTTCCCCTATTCAGCCATTATGCATATCTTCAGCTGCGCAACTGTACGGGCCTTCATTGCCTTATTTTACGCTTCAATATGCGCCACACATTCTCAATAGTGGACAGATAAAGACTGCAGGCAGGCCATGCTAGCACCCACACTCTCTGCTTATGCAACCATGTGCTTGTTATCATGGCAGAATGTCGTTTGGCGTTGTCCTGCTGGAAAATGCAGGGACATCCCTGGAAAAGACGATGTCTGGATGGCAGCATATGTTGCTCCAAAATGTACACATATCTTTCTGCATTAATGGTGCCCTCACAGATGTGCATGCTACTCATGCTATGGGCACTGAAACACCCCCATACCTTGACAGACATTGGCTTTTGGACCTGACGCATGTTTTTTTTTCCTTTTGGGCCCAGAGAACACAACGGCTGTTTTTTTTTTCATTTGAAATGTTGACTTGTCAGACCCCAAAACACAATTTCACTGTGCTACTGTCCATCTCAGTTGAGACCGAGCCCAGAGAATTCGGCGGCTCTTCTGGACATTGTTGATGTATGGCTTCTGCTTTGAATGGTAAAGCCTTAACTTGCATCTGTGGATGCAGCAGTGAATGGCATTGACTGATAAAGGTTTACCAAAGTATTCACGTTTCCATGTCAGGATATCCATTACAGACTCATGACGGTTTTAGAGACAGTGACGTCTGAGGGATCGGAGATCACTTGCATTCAGAAGTGTTTTCGGCCTTGCCCTTTACACAATGAGATTTGACAGAATTCCTTAAATCTTTTAAATTTTTTTAAATCTTTTATATAACAAAGTAAGAGAGAAAACAACAGATACCATATCATAAAATGCAATCATGATTATTACAGAAAAAAGGACAAAAATAGAATGTAAACATTGCAACATTCTTGTGTAGTAGAAAAAACACAATAAATTTAAATATTCTAGACTAGTACGAGTCTAAGCTAGATAGAACTTATCCATTGCACTTTTACATGGTATCATTATTAGAAATGGTTACCTCTGTTACCCATTTTGTTCTTTAAAAATAAAAAGAGAGAGAAAAAGGAGGGGGGGGGGGGGGACTAATTCAATAAGGAACCCTCAGATCTTAAATTTGGCTCCAAAATGAGGGGAAGATTTCTGATTGGATTAAATGTAGGAAAAAAGCAGAATTACGGAATGGAGAAATAATCTGCAGCTGGGAATCAGTGCAAAATGAGATGATTATGTTGTCACATTTGGACAAGAAAGCTATGAGTTTGCCTTCTGTAAAAATCCCAGCATCATAGTGATCTATAATCATTTGGTCATATATCTTTTGTATTAAGCCAGAACATTTTGGGGAGTTCTTGCTTTTCCATGAACTAAAGATATTTTGTCTTGCTATTAATATTACTGTGTTTATTAAGGCCTTGTTATGAAGAGAGGGATCCTTAACTAAGAAAAATATTTGAATAGGGGCGAGTTTACTTTATGTTGGGTATAAACTTGTTAAGCCAATAGTTCTGGGCATGACCATACCACATGTATAAGATCTGCTTTATGTGCACCGCACCTAGTACAGGTTTTAAATTGCTGGGGCGGCCACTTAGACATATGGAGTGACATATGATCTATTAAGTAGTCTCATATGTGCTTCTCTGAGAGTAATTGACCGTGTATAATTAGAAATTAATGAGAAACTATTTTTGAATTCCTCAAACCCAAGTTGTTAAAGTCAACCGTCCATTTATTGAAGAGACCCCTCAGAATAGGAATGGCTGCATTGCTAGCTAATAGTAGTGATGGCGCGAACCGCCATTGAATTCAATAGGCAGGCGAACTTTAAAACCTACAAGGACTCTTTCTGGCCACAATAGTGATGGAAAAGTTGTTTCAAGGGTACTAACACCTGGACTGTGGCATGCTGGAGGGGGATCCCTGGCAAAACTGCCATGGAAAATTACATAGTTTATGCAGAGTCTGCTTTTAACCCATAATGGGCCTAAATCAACTAACATTCCCAAATTGTTTGCAATAACGTGCTTTAAAACATCAGTTATGATGTCGTATCTATCAGGTAGTGTAAGGGTTACGGCTGCATCACAGTGACAGAGCAAACTCCAAGTGTTATGCACCGCAATCAACCGCAAACAGTTCACTTGCACAACCACGAGATAGATAGATAGATTTGATAGATAGATACATAGATAACATAGCTCAATCGATGCAATATACATATGATCGATACACTGTACATAGCTCAATAGATGCAATATACATTCGATCGATACGAATTACATCGATCAATAGATGCAATATACATTTGATAGATACGAATGTTATCGAATCAAAGATGCAATATACATTTTATAGATATGAATGACATCAACCAAAATATGTAATATACATTTTATAGATACGAATTACATCGATCAATAGATGCAATCTACATTTGATCCATACGTTTGATAGTTTGATCGATTTGATATATAAATAAATGGATTTGAAATATATATAATTTCCCTGACAGAGTATAACGATAAGACATGTGGTCTGTGACCCGTGGTGTGTTAAGTAGTAATATTCTTGACATTTTACTACAACCTGTTACTCCCCCTATCAGATGAGGTCTATATGGCCTTCATTTGTGGAACCGGGAGATGGAAGAAGATGATTGTTCTGTCCTCCTACTTCAAATTTGTCAGAAACACAAGTGGCTGTCTCAAAACATCACGGACAGACGATAGATTGATAGATAGGATAGATAGATATACATAGATTGATAGTTAGATAGAATCGATAGAAGAGAAATAGATAGATTTGTTAGATATATAATTACCCTGATAAAATCTAATAATTAAACATGCGTTCTTGGACCCAACTCGGACTGGCACAAAAGGCTGGCAGGCAGGAGGTAAATGCAATTCAAGGACACTAGGAGACTGAATACTGACAGTCAAAACAGTGATGATTGACAATTTTTGCAATACTGTTAAAAGAAATATGATTGCTGGCAATAATTGGCTAGGTGGGCCTGGCACACAGCAGGCTGCAAGGCAGGAGGAAAGTGCAATTCAATGGCACCAGCAAACTGAGGATTCACAACAACTATTGCCAAAAAATTTAATTTTTAATTATTAAGAATACTGTGACAACAAATATGATTGGTGTAAATATTTTTCAAGTAGGCCTGGCACACAGGCTTGGAAGGCAGTAGAAAAGTGCAATTCCAGGGCACGAGCAAACTGAGGATTAAGATCAACAATCAAGAATTTTTTAATTTTAATTAGTAACTATACTGTGACAACAATTATGATTGGTGTAAATAGTTGGCAAGACGGCCTGGCACAAAAGGCTGGCAGGCAGGAGGTAAATGCAATTCAAGGACACTAGGAGACTGAATACTGACAGTCGAAACAGTGATGATTGACAATGTTTGCAATACTGTTAAAAGAAATATGATTGCTGGCAATAATTGGCTAGGTGGGCCTGGCACACAGCAGGCTGCAAGGCAGGAGGAAAGTGCAATTCAATGGCACCAGCAAACTGAGGATTCACAACAACTATTACGAAAAATTTAAATTTTTAATTATTAAGAATACTGTGACAACAAATATGATTGGTGTAAATATTTTTCAAGTAGGCCTGGCACACAGGCTTAGAAGGCAGTAGAAAAGTGCAATTCTATGGCACGAGCAAACTGAGGATTAAGATCAACAATCAAAAAAAAAAGGCTGGCAGGCAGGAGGTAAATGCAATTCAATGGCACTAGGAGACTGAATATTTGCAGTCCAAAAAATTATGATTTTTATTTTTTTATATACTATTACAAGAATTATGATTGGTGCCACTAATTGGCTAGTTGGGCCTGGCACACAGGCTGGCAGATATGAGTCGTGGATGGTAGGTAGGGCAGCAATTTAACACAGTATGCTGTGTAAGTGACAAAAGCACAGGCCTGATAGAAAATTAAGTTAGATTACACTAGCAAAATATTTTAAAATTTTAGATTTTAATATTAAAATTATGAAGTGCAATGCACATATGAGTGGTCGCACTGGCTGGCTGCTACGTAGGGCAGCAATTAACAACAGTATGCTGTGTAAGTCAGATAGACAGTTAGACACAGGCCTGATAGAAAATAAAATTAGATTACACTAGCATAATGATTTAAAGACTTTTTTTTGGAATTTAAAGAAAAAGGTTAAGCACATACATATGAGTCATGGCTGATAGCCTTGGAAGGGCAGCTATTAAAAACAGTAGGCTCTGTAAGTCAGATACACACACGCCTGATAGAAAATACTATTAGATTACACTAGAAAAATGATTTAAATTATTTTTTGGGGGGGAAATTAAAAAAAGGTTAAACACATATGAGTCGTGGCTCATAGACTAGGGAGGGCAGCAAGTAAACACAGTAGGCTCTGTATGTCAGCAAAACACACAGGCCTGATAGAAAATTATATTAGATTACACTATCAAACACATTTAAACTTTTTTTTATATATTTAAATTAAGGTGAAGAAGATATGAGTGCTGGGTGGCTGCCTGGCACAGACCAATTAACCAAAAGACTGAAAAAAATGAGGTATATTAATGCTGAGTGAGCCTGACAGACACAGGCCTGATAGTAAATGTAATTAGATTACACTAGCAAAATATATATATATTTTTTTTAAATTTAAAATAATGTTATAAATGGATATTAACACTGGTGGCTGGCACGGAGCAATGAACCAGAGTATATGCTGTATGACACAGGCCTGAAAGAAAATGAAAAAAAATTACACTAGCAAAATAATTAAATTTTTTGGTTAGTTAAATTTAAACTAATGTTGTTAGGGAGATAACAGTGGTGGCAGTAATCACAGCATATGCTGTGAGCCTTAAACACACAGCCTGAAAGCCAGGCAAATGCTAATAAAAAAAAAAACGAAAAAAAAAAAAACGGCACAAAATATAGCCCTAAAAAGGGCTTTTTGGGGTGCTGTGCTTGCAGCAGAGATGAGTGGAGTCATTCTGGACTGTAGTGGAAACTAAATACACTAGCCTAGCCATGTTTTTCCTATTAATGTCATTAGCAAAAACACAACACGTCCTCTCATTAAGAAAGCAAGGTCGTTATGAGTCTAAAATGGAGGATTCCGAGTAGCTGGGAGGGTCTGTGAGGGAGTGTCTGATGTTGATTGGCTCTAATGTGTCAGACGGCTGTGACATAAAGGGTCAAAGTTTCCTCAATGATGACACATAGGGGCGGATCGAACATCGCCATGTGTTCGCCCACAAACGCGAACGCGAACAAGCTATGTTCGCTGTGAACCGTTCGCGGGCGAACAGTTCGGGACATCACTAGCTAATAGTTTACAAATAGGAGAGAGAGAATAGAGGCCTGCCTTAAAGACTCAACTACTAGAGTCCAAAGACCCCAAAGACCATACATTTTTCTCAATACATTCTTGCGATGTGATATAGGGGCCTATTTAACAGTGTGGTCAGGTCCGACAGACCTCGCTGAATGCGGAGAGCAATACGCTCTCCGTATTCAGCATTGCACCAGCAGCTCTTGTGAGCTGCTGGTGCTACGCCGCCCCATGCAGATTCGCGGCCAATCGGCCACCAACAGGGGGGTGTCAATCAACCCGATCGTACTCGATCGGGTTGAAATGCGGCGATGTCTGTCCGCCTGCTCAGAGCTTGATAAATGGGCCCCATACTGTCTTATTTGTAGGGATGGGCGAATGTGTAAATTTCCGAATTCGAATGTTAGAACGAATGTTATTACCGAAATTCGAATTATAAATCTGATGTTGATAAGAACGAATATTCTTAAAAATTCTAAAATAGAATGCTATTTACAGTTTTCGAATGTCACTTTCGAATTTGAATGTTTATAATTATATCGAATGTCCACATTTGAAATTTCGAATTTAACATTCTATTTAACAAATACTATTCAGACGTTCAATAGTTCATGTGGTAGGGAGGGACTCTAGTAAATTTATACAAAATAGATACAAATATATCATTTTGAATGTTTCTATATAGAATATTGCATTATTCAAATATTACATTTAAAGAAAGCATTAGAAATACTATTACAGACATATAAATTCGAATTTTTTTTAATTCGAATATTGCATAATTCGAATATTATATTTAAAGAAAGCATTAGAAATACTATTACAAATATAAATTCGAATTTTTCTAAAAAAATATTTTCAAATGTACTGTAATCGTAAAATTCGAAACTGAACATTCGAAAATAGAATGTTAGAATGTTATGTAAACATTAGAAATTTGATTTGAATGAACGAATGTGTTAAAATTCGTTTCATTTTTCAAATGTTGCAAAACATTCGCCCATCCCTACTTATTTGTAGATAACTGAAGAAATGTTTTCTACTTAACGAATATTCAAGGTTTTCAAATGTTTTAATAGTTTTATCTTTAAGATCTATCAGTTGGATAATGAAACTAATTCTTTTTGGGGCCATAAATTAAATAATTGGGAATGAAGTCCAGGAGGCAAATCTGGGTTACCCCTAATTGGCAAAAACTGAGAGCAAGAATTATCTAGCTGTAACTCCCTATTTATTTTATGCCAGACTTGAAGTATATTAAAATTAGTATATTTTGGTAAGCTTGGCATAATCTTTTGATAGTTGGGCATATGTAGTAGTGCTTTTAAAGAATACGGAGCTAGCAGCCCTTCTTATTCTTGATAGTGGGAGATATAGTTAGCTTCAGTTAGCCAGTCTAATGCCAACTTTGCCATACATGCCAAATTATAAAATTTGATATTAGTGAACGCCAAGCCTCCATCCATCTTCAATTGAGCTAACTTATAAATGGTGATATGTGGCTTTCTTAAACCCCATAAAAAGGTTGAACATCGCGAGTTGAATGCTTGAATATCTTTGTTTTTTAAGAAGATTGGTAGATTTTGAAGCAGGAAGAGTATTTTTGGAAATAAAATCATTTAAATGAATGTTATTTTAGCTGAGAGAGTCAAAGGCAGTCTTGCCCATCTTTTAAGGGAAGCTGAGCATTCACACCAAACTGGATTAAGGTTTATAGCATACCAGTTTTCGGGGTTATTGGAGAGTGTGATACCTAGGTATCTAATTGAACCTTTAGTCTGTATAAAAGGATTAGATATATAACTGTCCTTTTTTTCCTTATCCAGAGAAGTTCCGATTTTTTCCGATTCATTTTATAGCCTGAAAAAGAGCTATATAAATAGATCAATTCTAAAAGTAAAGGTATATTTTTTTTGGTATTTCCATATAGAACAGAATATCGTCAGCATATAAAGATAAAAATTTTAATCTAGAGTATTGCTAGAGGTTCGACAGCCAGATTAAATAAAAGGGACGAGAAAGGACAGCCTTGTCTTGTCCCCTTTTGTAACATAAGTTATATGTTATCACAGTCACTTGTTTGTATTATAAAGAGGCCATACCTTATTACTATTGGTTATTTACAGGGGATTATTATTACTATCACAGTTACTTGTTTGTATTATAAAGAGGCCATACCTTATTACTATTGGTTATTTACAGGGGACCATTATTATTACTATCACAGTCACTTGTTTGTATTATAAAGAGGCCGTACCTTATTACTATTGGTTATTTACAGGGGACCATTATTATTACTATCACAGTCACTTGTTTGTATTATAAAGAGGCCGTACCTTATTACTATTGGTTATTTACAGGGGATTATTATTACTATCACAGTTACTTGTTTGTATTATAAAGAGGCCGTACCTTATTATTATTGGTTATTTACAGGGGATCATTATTATTACTATCACAGTCACTTGTTTGTATTATAAAGAGGCCGTACCTTATTACTATTGGTTATTTACAGGGGATCATTATTACTATCACAGTCACTTGTTTGTATTATAAAGAGGCCGTACCTTATTACTATTGGTTATTTACAGGGGATCATTATTACTATCACAGTCACTTGTTTGTATTATAAAGAGGCCTACCTTATTATTATTGGTTATTTACAGGGGATCATTATTATTACTATCACAGTCACTTGTTTGTATTATAAAGAGGCCGTACCTTATTACTATTGGTTATTTACAGGGGACCATTATTATTACTATCACAGTCACTTGTTTGTATTATAAAGAGGCCGTACCTTATTATTATTGGGTATTTACAGGGGATTATTATTACTATCACAGTTACTTGTTTGTATTATAAAGAGGCCGTACCTTATTGCTATTGGTTATTTACAGGGGATCATTATTACTATCACAGTCACTTGTTTGTATTATAAAGAGGCCGTACCTTATTACTATTGGTTATTTACAGGGGATTATTATTACTATCACAGTTACTTGTTTGTATTATAAAGAGGCCGTACCTTATTACTATTGGTTATTTACAGGGGATCATTATTATTACTATCACAGTTACTTGTTGTATTATAAAGAGGCCGTACCTTATTACTATTGGTTATTTACAGGGGATCATTATTATTACTATCACAGTTACTTGTTGTATTATAAAGAGGCCGTACCTTATTACTATTGGTTATTTACAGGGGATCATTATTATTACTATCACAGTTACTTGTTGTATTATAAAGAGGCCGTACCTTATTACTATTGGTTATTTACAGGGGATCATTATTATTACTATCACAGTTACTTGTTGTATTATAAAGAGGCCGTACCTTATTACTATTGGTTATTTACAGGGGATTATTATTATTACTATCACAGTTACTTGTTTGTATTATAAAGAGGCCGTACCTTATTACTATTGGTTATTTACAGGGGACCATTATTATTACTATCACAGTCACTTGTTTGTATTATAAAGAGGCCGTACCTTATTATTATTGGTTATTTACAGGGGATTATTATTACTATCACAGTTACTTGTTTGTATTATAAAGAGGCCGTACCTTATTGCTATTGGTTATTTACAGGGGATCATTATTACTATCACAGTCACTTGTTTGTATTATAAAGAGGCCGTACCTTATTACTATTGGTTATTTACAGGGGATTATTATTACTATCACAGTTACTTGTTTGTATTATAAAGAGGCCGTACCTTATTACTATTGGTTATTTACAGGGGATTATTATTATTACTATCACAGTCACTTGTTTGTATTATAAAGAGGCCGTACCTTATTACTATTGGTTATTTACAGGGGATCATTATTATTACTATCACAGTTACTTGTTGTATTATAAAGAGGCCGTACCTTATTACTATTGGTTATTTACAGGGGATCATTATTATTACTATCACAGTTACTTGTTTGTATTATAAAGAGGCCGTACCTTATTACTATTGGTTATTTACAGGGGATCATTATTATTACTATCACAGTTACTTGTTGTATTATAAAGAGGCCGTACCTTATTACTATTGGTTATTTACAGGGGATCATTATTATTACTATCACAGTTACTTGTTGTATTATAAAGAGGCCGTACCTTATTACTATTGGTTATTTACAGGGGATCATTATTATTACTATCACAGTTACTTGTTGTATTATAAAGAGGCCGTACCTTATTACTATTGGTTATTTACAGGGGATTATTATTATTACTATCACAGTTACTTGTTGTATTATAAAGAGGCCGTACCTTATTACTATTGGTTATTTACAGGGAACCATTATTATTACTATCACAGTCACTTGTTTGTATTATAAAGAGGCCGTACCTTATTACTATTAGTTATTTACAGGGGTCATTATTATTACTATCACAGTCACTTGTTTGTATTATAAAAAGGCCGTACCTTATTACTATTGGTTATGGATTCCATAGGTCATTAAAAGCTCTACTAGTCAGGTTAGGAAACACATGTGTATAATTATTGGTACAATCATAGTACATCATTTGTGTGAAGCTCTTAATTGAGGCATTCGTTGAGGTTCAAAAGTAGATGGGACTGAAAGTGGCAGCTGTCTTTTGTGTCTTATCCTTTAAAAAATCTTTCAATTTAAGCTGTCTTTGCAACATATGTAAATCTACCTCTTTCTCAAAAGTATTATTTCTGGGAGTGGGCACAAAAGACAGTGCATGATTTAAAACTTGTAATTCATTATCTGAGTTCTACTGCTCAGATTAAATATGATCTACTTCCTTCTTGTTGGTTTCTTTGTTTCTGTACGTCTTTTCCTATTAAAAGTTTTGCGGCCGCTCGGGTGACTACCCCAGAAAAAGAGACAGTATCAGATTGTGAAGTCAGTGTTTGATGAAAAAAAAAAATGACACATTAAGTGCCTTTACATGGAGGTCAATGGGGGACTGTGTTTTTTTTTTTTTTTTTTTTTATTTAAAATTTTTATTGAAGAGAAGAGATACAGACATTTTAGATAATGAATACACTACAGCAGATGGTCATGTCTGACTTTGAATGTACAACAATATTAAAAATCCTCCTCATTTTTTGTTTTTTTTTATGCTTTCAGACCCCCCCTCCATACAGTAATACAGATCTCTCTTGGACCTTTTCTAATGATTATTTGAGATCAAGGGGGTTAATGTTATATAAACATAGAAATTACAAAGAAAAACAAACAAACTGCATCTTTTAAAAATAAACATAAATTGAAGAAACTACCTGTTTCCTGGAAATTGTAATAGATGCATGAGTCAGGACTGGTTGCTAAAATAGCTCATATCACACAGAAGTGAGCAGCTATAATTTACAAACTGGGAACTGCAAAACTTGGTAAAATGGATAAATAATTAAATAATCATTTCCCTGAAAATAAAATCTAAATGAAAAGTCCTGAGCGGGTAAAAATATAGACTCTTAACAGATTGTCAGACATCCCTCTCTGAACATACAAGTATGGTACAGACCCTGATTTACAACACACATTACACACAATTTTATACTTTCTTTTAAGGCTTGGTTCTTGTTACTGTCTCTAATGGTTGATACTTGGTTCCCCAACCCCGGTCCCGGCCGCAGACCACATAAGGGGGGGACCCATCTGGTTAACCTTTTCCTTCCAAGAACTGAGGCTACATTCATAGCATAGATCCCTTTTTTCAAGTGTGAAACTATGTCCCTCTAGGGGCCACCCCCTAAACCCCACAAGAAACATATAAGTTATAAAAGGGCATTAATGTTGTTAATGTGCCTCTTACAGATTGTCGTTGTGTACATACATCCAAAACCTGACTGTACGTTATGTAAAACAGCACCAGGGATGTCAGATTATTCAGGATTTAAAAAAGCAGGGAAGTGTTGAGATTTAAACATACTCTAATATCTTTTAAACAAATACACTCTTTTATAAGATAAACATAACTGGGAAACAATTAGCATATTTGAGCCAACAGTGTTAGAACATATATGACAGTTCCAGACTTTCCTCAGTCTGGTTTCGTAAAGTTCCAGCAGTGGTCCCTGCTATACTGATTATTAGAGTTCCCATCATCTGAGTGGTGAGACCCGGTCACCTGCAAATGTAAAGTCTCAAATGTTGTGCATGGGGTATTAACCAAAGGTGAGGCGGATCGGACTTTTCCTTTATTCTTCCCGCTAGACCCTTTCTGCATGCAAAGTGCACCAGACCTCGATACAGCACAGGTTGAGGTATTGAGCTTCCTAGTGTGTTTGAAAGCTATATCATGGCGTGCACTGTCGGCTTGCTTTTGCTGAGGCAGCGGATCTCCATATTGAGTCGTGTCGGCCTCTTGGTGTATGTAGATCATAGGCGGTTTAGTCATCGCCCGATGCGGGTGCACTCGTTGTGAGACCCGCAAAGGTGTTGCTTTACTGGTGTTGATCTCTTTCCTTCTCAGGGTGGAGGAGGCCACGGGAGCGCCATTTGCCGCGGCCCCATCCCCCCTGTATATCACCTCCGCTGCCTCCAGCTTATTCCTTGTGTTAGGCTCAGACCGCTGCAATGTTATTAGGTAGTCCCATGGAGCCCTCTGTATTAGGTCTTTAAAGCGGTGTTCTATTTTTTCTAAGATGTCATCTATACGAGACATGCAGCTAGGATCCCTCTCGGCAGCCATGTTTGTTGTGTAGTCGTAACTGTACTTTTAAATGTATTTTTGATTTTTTTTTGTGACACTTTTTATTTGAGCATAACAATTAACCAGAGCTTCGGTGGTCTCATGTTAAAATCAATAGTGCCTGAGCGAACAAGTTTACTTTTAACTTGTAATACAAACACCCACGATAAACACCTTAGCACTCCACTGGTAATCTGGCCCTGTATATATAGGTTCTGGTACTGGCCTGACAAGTACAGACAAGGCAAACCCGATTAAGCAAGCAGTGTATATTTTCAATTTAAAGAGAGCCAATCTTTTTCACAATAACATTTTCTGTAAATTAGAACACAAGAAATTTTCTTAAACAAGGTTTAAGCCCAACTCATCTTGTATGATGAAATTTGATAAGATTAAATTTGTTTACATGTTTCACCCATGCCTATAATGGAACAAAAGCCTAAGGGCTCCATTTTTGAAGCTACAGATGCAGCTTCTGAACCCAATTGTTGCAGGCTCACACAAGTGGGCCTAAAATGTTAGTTAAAGGGACAGTCAAGTCCAAAATAAACTTTCATGATTCAGATAGGGCATGTAATTTTAAACAACTTTCCAATTTACTTTCACCACCATTTTTGCTTTGTTCTGTTGGTATTCTTAGTTGAAAGCTAATTTCTTAGACCTTGAAGGCCGCCTCTAAGCTGAATGCATTTTGACAGTTTTTCACCACTAGAGGGTGTTAGTTCATGTGAGTCATATAGCTAACACTCAGCTAGATTAAGAGTTTTGAGTGCTATAGGGATTTTAACGACCGCCACAAAAGCAACATTATTTCACCTCCCTATAGCGCTGGTATTACAAGTTTTAAAAAAGCAGGTTTGTGCGGGCGATATGGTTGCGTTGAGCTCCATACAGCACTGAAATCAAGCGCTGCTGTTAAGTGCTCGTGCACTATTTCCCCATAGACATCAATGGGGAGAGCTGGCAAAAAAAAATGTCTAACACCTGCGATCGTGGAATGAAAAGCTCCGTAACACAGCCCCACTGATGTCTATGGGGAAGATAAAACTAATGTTTAAACCTAACACCCTAACATAAACCCCGAATCTAAACACCCCTAATCTGCCACCCCCAACATCGCCGCCACTTACATACAGTTATTAACTCCTAATCTGTCACCCCAACATCGCCACCCCCTACATAATGTTATTAACCCCTAATCTGCCACCCCCAACATCGCCGCCACCTACATAAAACTATTAACCCCTAATCTGCCGCTTCCGATGTTGCCGCCGTTATACTAAAGTTATTAACCCCTAAACCTCTGGCCTCCCACATTACTACCACTAAATCCATTGACCTCTAAACCTAACCCTAACGTAACCCTAAACCTAACACCACCTACCTTTAACATTTACAATTATTAACTAAAGGGTTTTTTGAGTGGGTTTTATTTTTAGTTTAAGGTCTGGGCATGTAAAAGAGCTAAATGCCCTTTTAAGGGCAATGCCCATACAAATGCCCTTTTCAGGGCAATGGTTAGCTTAGTTATTTTTAGATAGTTATTTTATTTAGGGGGTTGGTTGTGGGGGTTTTACTGTTGGGGGGTGTTTGTATTTTTTTACAGGTAAAAGAGCTGATATCTTTGGGGCAATGCCCCACAAAAGGCCCTTTGAAGGGCCATTGGTAGTTTATTGTAGGCTAGGTTTTTTTTATTTTATTGGGGGGGGCTTTTTTATTTTGATAGGGCTATTAGATTAGGTGTAATTCTTTTTTATTTTTGATAATTTGTTTCTTATTTTTCGTAATTTATTGTTTTGTTTTTTGTAATTTAGATAATTGTATTGTATCCCAGTCTCATGAGGTTAATGTGCAAAACCCTTCCCCTCATCCCAAGTTCCTACTCTCTTACAGAGCTTTGAGGATGAAAATATATCAAGTTCTGAAGGGAAGGTCAAACAGGAGTCTGTGCCTGATCCTGTCTATGACAATGCCTTTAGATTCAATTTGGAGCATATCCACAGTTTATTGCAGGAGGTATTAAAGACTCTAGAAATTCCTGAGGAAAAACCTGCTGAAAACAAGAAATGTTAAATATTTTTTTTCAAAGTTCCACCAAAAATTCAGGTCGCTTATTTGGTCTCTTAATATATTGCTAAGGAATGGAAAAAGCCAGGCATACCATTCACCCCTTCAACAAGATTTAGGAAAATATAGCCCATTCCAAAACAAAATGTGGAAGTGTGGGAAACAATCCCTAAGGTTGATGGCGCTATTTCCACTCTCGTCAAACATACGACTATCCCTATGGAGGATAGAACTTTGTTTAGACACCTAATGGACCACAAATTAAAGTCCATCTTAAGGAAACATTTTCTTCAAACAGGTCTTTTACTTAGACCAGCTTTTTCTCTCACCTGTGTGGCTGCAGCAGGAACACTATGGTGTGACTCCCTAGCCAAAATGGTGGCGAACAATTCCTCTACTGACGATTTAAAAACTGTATTAAAGCACTTAAAATGGCTCAGGCATTCATGTGTGATGCGTTAATGGACATTATTAAAGGGAAACTAAACCCAAAGTGCGTTCTTTTATGATATAGATAGAGCATGCAATTTTAAGCAACTTTCTAATTTACTCCTATTATCAATTTTTCTTTGTTCTCTTGCTATCGTTATTTATAAAGCAGGAATGTAAAGCTTAGGAACCGGCTTATTTTTGGTTCAGAACCTGGGTTACACTTGATTATTGGTGGATAAAAACAAAGCAAGCTAAAATTAGCTAATAGGGGGCGCTCCAACCCAATAATATAACTGTTCAGTATAAAAAAGTAATGAAAACAACTTTAAAATGGTTACAAACTCTGTAAAACTTAGTAACTAAAATGCATCCTATAAGAGTAGGAAGAATGAGAGGCGCCACATAGGGTAATAGAGTACGGTCACTGAACCCAAACCAATAGGCAAGAATGGACCCCCAAAGGAAAGCTACTCACAAGCGGAGCGGCACAACCGGAGTGCCTCTCTTAGCAGTACGGGACCAAATCAGTTGCCCGAAAGACTAACAGCAGAAATTCTCAGACACCAGCCTCAGGTCACGTGAGGCAGAGCACTAATCGCCACTCTGGGAAATCCTCCAGAGGTAATCAGAGCTCAGGTGTTAGTGAATGTTTCAAGCCAGTGTAGCAGGGTCAATGGGTAATGACCAAGCGTTTGCACTAGGCAATAAAAACTGAGCAAGTAATATTATAAAAGAGTGAGTTTATTAAACACACTGCATATCCAGCAACACTTTTCTCAGCAAATACAATGCCGTTGCATCAGGCTGTGAGAAGACATAAAAATTACTTGCTCTATATATACGATGAATGCACCAATCAAAAACCAGTGTCTCCACACACACCTCTACTGTCATCAACATTAGTGACAAATCCGCCTAATCGGTGGAGTAATGACGATGGTTGTAAGGTCCGACAACGGTCAGTGATAGGATAAATACAATAGGTACAAGCCCTACTGATGTTAAAGATAAAATACAGTAGTACAATATGCACTATAATACAATAAAAATCAAAAAAATTTATATAAATGGTATATAAAAAATGGATACATATTCGGCACATAACATTAGTGACACAAAGCATTAACCCTACTGATCTTATAAGTAAAATAAAATATGCACTAAAAGGAAAGCCTAATCGGCTTGTAACATTAGTATCACATCACATTAACCCTACTCATATTGAAGGTGAGATACAATATGTACTAAACCACAGTGGTAGTAAATATAAAACTAGATCGGCACATAACATTGAAGTCAATAACATAACACATCAGATGTCAGGTATAAGCTACAGGACTTCTAGCATATTATATTAAGTAATAATTAAAAATCAGGCAAAATAGAAGGATAAATTCTATCAATGGACATTGGTGGGAGGGCAGGTTTCTCTCAGACTACTTGATATAAAACCAGTGCCAATAACATCAAATCGGTAAATCAAGTGGACAACGATGTAACCATTAGGTGGGAGATAAGTACCTATCAGGTGGTTATACACATATGGCTGATATAAAAACCACATCAATAGAATAAGGTGCAAAAGATCGCCTATTAGGATTCCCCCATGTGTCTCAGCGATCCGTTAGAATAAAAACCTTCCAGCTAACAACCAGACCAGCACATGAAAGATTCACAACAAAAGAACTTCAGCTAAGGCTACCACAAATGGCACAGGACAGCAACCCTACTCCATAACATTAAATGATGGGATATAGTGAATACAGATATTATAGTGTCCCATTACGAGCTAATAGCAGAACACTAAGTCATACACAATTGGGGTCACCCAGTGGACCAATAAAACTCAATGGATAAATAATGGTAAATGGACCTACAGATTAATAGGAAATGGAGTACCAAGTATGACTGTATGTTATAAAAAACCTATTAAAATGTTGGAATATAAGCTCAATATATTGAATAATATGATCAGATGAGCCTAACACCATTAAAAAAATTAGTTTGTTATAAGGATAATCTACAGAAGGTCCAAGAAATATATGTATTTGCAATAGATGTTACACATTATACTGGTATGAGACAGAGAGAGAGAAAGACGGGGTCCACTGTGCCAAAAGGAAACTTTATTGAAATGCAGCCAAATCAATATTAAGATTCAAACTGGCTGGATGCATACTTTTAAGCACATGGATCCAATAAGTCTCTCTCTGTCTCAACCTATAAAAATGGTTATAAAGATGAGATTTAGGAATAAACTCAATCGGAGTAATAGAAACTCATCTGATGCTGAGCATATGGTGCGTCAAAATGTAGAGTTAGTAGATGCAAATTATGCAGTTTTATTACAGATAATAAAAAGACTTTTAAATCTAATATCACTGGACGCCAATACTCTATAATAGGTCAGGTTTCTTGTGCCTCACAATATGTAGTATATCTTTTATCCTGCATTTGTGGGGTGCAATATGTTGGTTGCACCTGTAGAAGGCTCAGCATCAGGTGGTCCGAGCATCAACGGAATATGAAAAACAATTGTAAGAACCATACGGCTAGATTTAGAGTTGGGCGGTAGCCGTCAAAACCAGCGTTAGAGGGTCCTAACGCTGGTTTTTACCGCCCTCTGGTATTTGGAGTCAGTCAGGAAAGGGTCTAACGCTCACTTTGCAGCCGCGACTTTTCCATACCGCAGATCCCCTTACGTCAATTGCGTATCCTATCTTTTCAATGGGATCTTTCTAACGCCGGTATTTAGAGTCATGGATGAAGTGAGCGTTAGAAATCTAACGACAAAACTCCAGCCGCAGAAAAAAAACAGGAGTTAAGAGCTTTCTGGGCTAACGCCGGTTCATAAAGCTCTTAACTACTGTGCTCTAAAGTACACTAACACCCATAAACTACTTATGTACCCCTAAACCGAGGCCCCCCCACACCGCCGCCACTCTATTAATTTTTTTTAACCCCTAATCTGCCGCTCCGTACACCGCCGCCAGCTACATTATCCCTATGTACCCCTAATCTGCTGCCCCTAATACCGCCGACACCTACATAATATTTATTAACCCCTAATCTGCCGCCCCCAACGTTGCCTCCACCTACCTACACTTATTAACCCCTAATCTGCCGACCGAACCACACCGCTACTATAATAAATGTATTAACCCCTAATCCGCCTCACTCCCGCCTCAATAACCCTATAATAAATAGTATTAACCCCTAATCTGCCCTCCCTAACATCGCCGACACCTAACTTCAAACATTAACCCCTAATCTGCCGACCAGAGCTCACCGCTATTCTAATAAATTTTTTAACCCCTAAAGCTAAGTCTAACCCTAACACTAACACCCCCCTAAGTTAAATATAATTTTTATCTAACGAAAAAAATTAACTCTTATTATATAACTTATTCCTATTTAAAGATAAATACTTACCTGTAAAATAAACCCTAATATAGCTACAATATAAATTATAATTATATTGTAGCTATTTTAGGATTAATATTTATTTTACAGGCAACTTTGTAATTATTTTAAACAGGTACAATAGCTATTAAATAGTTAAGAACTATTTAATAGCTAAAATAGTTAAAATAATTACAAAATTACCTGTAAAATAAATCCTAACCTAAGTTACAATTAAACCTAACACTACACTATCAATAAATAAACTAAATAAACTACCAACAATTACCTACAATTAAACCTAACACTACACTATCAATAAATTAATTAAATAAAATACCTACAAATAAATACAATTAAATAAACTAACTAAAGTACAAAAAATAAAAAAGAACTAAGTTACAAAAAATAAAAAAATATTTACAAACATTAGAAAAATATTACAACAATTTTAAACTAATTACACCTACTCTAAGCCCCCTAATAAAATAACAAAGACCCCCAAAATAAAAAAATGCCCTACCCTATTCTAAATTACAAAAGTTCAAAGCTCTTTTACCTTACCAACCCTGAAAAGGGCCATTTGCGGGTCATGCACCAAATAATTCTTTTGGGGGCTGTTCCGATCAGCCAATAGAATGCAAGCTCAATCTGATTGGCTGATTGGATCAGCCAATCGGATTGAACTTGATTCTGATTGGCTGATTCCATCAACCAATCAGAATATTCCTACCTTAATTCCGATTGGCTGATAGAATCCTATCAGCCAATCGGAATTCGAGGGACGCCATCTTGGATGACGTCATTTAAAGGAACCGTCATTCGGCGAGTAGGCGTCGCTTGAAGAGGTTGGATCCGCGTCGGCTGGGAAGAAGACGGCTCCGCTCCGGAAGAAAGAAGATTGAAGATGCGGCTTGATAGAAGACTTCATCCCGATGATGGACTTCCGACTTCAGCCCGATGATGGAGTTCTTCAGCCTCCGCTTGGATCAAGACTTCGGACCCTCTTCTGGACCGATCGGTGAACCCGGCGAGGTGAAGACAAGGTAGGGAGATCTTCAGGGGCTTAGTGTTAGGTTTATTTAAGGGGGGTTTGGGTTAGATTAGGGGTATGTGGGTGGTGGGTTGTAATGTTGGGGGGGTGGTATTGTATGTTTTTTTTTTACAGGCAAAAGAGCTGAATTCTTTGGGGCATGCCCCGCAAATGGCCCTTTTCAGGGCTGGTAAGGTAAAAGAGCTTTGAACTTTTTTAATTTAGAATAGGGTAGGGCATTTTTTTTTATTTTGGGGTTTTTTGTTATTTTATTAGGGGGCTTAGAGTAGGTGTAATTAGTTTAAAATTGTTGTAATATTTTTCTAATGTTTGTAAATATTTTTTTATTTTTTGTAACTTAGTTCTTTTTTATTTTTTGTACTTTAGTTAGTTTATTTAATTGTAGTTATTTGTAGGTATTTTATTTAATTAATTTATTTATAGTGTAGTGTTAGGTTTAATTGTAGGTAATTTTAGGTAGTTTATTTAATTTATTTATTGATAGTGTAGTGTTAGGTTTACTTGCAACTTAGGTTAGGATTTATTTTACAGGTAATTTTGTAATTATTTTAACTATTTTAGCTATTAAATAGTTATTAACTATTTAATAGCTATTGTACCTGGTTAAAATAATTACAAAGTTGCCTGTAAAATAAATATTAATCCTAAAATAGCTACAATATAATTATAATTTATATTGTAGCTATATTAGGGTTTATTTTACAGGTAAGTATTTCGCTTTAAATAGGATTAATTTATATAATAAGAGTTAATTTATTTAGTTAGATTTAAATTATATTTAACTTAGGGGGTGTTAGTGTTAGGGTTAGACTTAGCTTTAGGGGTTAATCCATTTATTAGACTAGCGGCGAGATCCGGTCGGCAGATTAGGGGTTAATTATTGTAGGTAGCTGGCGGCGACGTTGTAGGGGGCAGATTAGGGGTTAATAAATATAATATAGGGGTCGGCGGTGTTAGGGGCAGCAGATTAGGGGTACATAGGTATAATGTAGGTAGCGGCGGTATACGGAGCGGCAGATTAGGGGTTAAAAAAAATATGCAGGTGTCAGCGATAGCGGGGGCACAGATTAGGGGTTAATAAGTGTAAGGTTAGGGGTGTTTAGACTCGGGGTACATGTTAGAGTGTTAGGTGCAGACGTAGGAAGTGTTTCCCCATAGTAAACAATGGGACTGCGTTAGGAGCTGAACGCTGCTTTTTTGCAGGTGTTAGGTTTTTTTTCAGCTCAAACAGCCCCATTGTTTTCTATGGGGGAATCGTGCACGAGCACGTTTTTGAAGCTGTCCGCGTCCGTAAGCAACGCTGTTATTTAGAGTTGCAGTGGCGGTAAATATGCTCTACGCTCCTATTTTGGAGCCTAACGCAGCCATTCTGTGAACTCTAAATACCAGCGGTATTTAAAAGGTGCGGGAGAAAAAAAGCACGCGTAGCTAACGCACCCCTTTGGCCGCAGAACTCTAAATATAGCCGATAGTATCCCTAGGCACTGTAATCTACCACATAATGGGAATACAAATTGTTTTTCTATTACTCCGATTGAGTTTATTCCTAAATCTCATCTTTATAACTGGTTTTATAGGTTGAGACAGAGAGAGACTTATTGGATCCATGTGCTTAAAAGTATGCATCCAGCCGGTTTGAATCTTAATATCGATTTGGCTGCATTTCAATAAAGTTTCCTTTTCGCACAGTGGTCCCCGTCTTTCTCTCTCTCTGTCTCATACCAGTATAATGTGTAACATCTATTGCGAATACATATATTTCTTGGACCTTCTGTAGTTTACCCTTATAACAAACTGATTTTTTTTAATGGTGTTAGGCTCATCTGATCATATTATTCAATATATTGAGCTTATATTCCAACATTTTAATAGGTTTTTTTATAACATACAGTCATACTTGGTACTCCATTTCCTATTAATCTGTAGGTCCATTTACCATTATTCATCCATTGAGTTTTATTGGTCCACTGGGTGACCCCAATTGTGTATAACTTAGTGTTCTTCTATTAGCTCGTAATGGGACACTATAATATCTGTATTCACTATATCCCATCATTTAATGTTAGGGAGTAGGGTTGCTGTCCTCTGCCATTTGAGGTAGCCTTAGCTGAAGTTCCCTTGTCGTGAATCTTTCATGTGCTGGTCTGGTTGTTAGTTGGAAGGTTTTTATTCTAACGGATCGCTGAGACACATGGGGGAATCCAAATATTCTATTAATGTGCTTTTTATATCAGCCATATGTGTATAACCACCTGATAGGTACTTATCTCCCACCTATTGGTTACATTGTTGTCCACTTGATTTACCGATTTGATGTTATTGGCACTGGTTTTATATCAAGTGGTTTGAGAGAAACCTGCCCTCCCACCAATGTCAATTGATAGAATATATCCTTCTATTTTGCCTGATTTTTAATTATTACTTAATATAATATGCTAGAAGTCCTGTAGCTTATACCTGACACCTGATGTGTTATGTTATTGACTTCAATGTTATGTGCCAATCTAGTTTTATATTTACTACCACTGTGGTTTAGTGCATATTGTATCTCACCTTCAATATGAGTAGGGCTAATGTGATGTGATACTAATGTTACGAGCCAATTAGGCTTTCCTTTTAGTGCATATTTTATTTTACTTATAAGATCAGTAGGGTTAATGCTTTGTGTCACTAATGTTATGTGCCAAATATGTATCCATTTTTTATTTACCATTTATATAAATTTATTTTGTTTTTTTATTGTATTATAGTGCATATTGTACTACTGTATTTTATCTTTAACATCAGTAGGGCTTGTACCTATTGTATTTATCCTATCACTGGCCGTTGTCGGACCTTACACCCATCGTCATTACTCCACCGATTAGGGGGATTTGTCACTAATGTTGATGACGTTAGAGGGGTGTGTGGAGACACTGGTTTTTGATTGGTGCATTCATCGTATATATAGAGCAAGTAATTTTTATATCTTCTCACAGCCTGATGAAACGGCATTGTATTTGCTGAGAAACACGTTGCGGGATATGCAGTGTTTTTAATAAACTCACTCTTTTATAATATTACTTGCACTGTTTTTATTGCCTATTGCAACCGCTTGGTCATTACTCTTTGACCCCGCTACACCGGCTTGAAACATTCACTAACACCTGGGCTCTGATTACCTCTGGAGGATTTCCTGTGGTGGCGATTGGTGCTCCACTTCACGTGACCTGAGGCTGGCGTTTGAGAGTTTCTGCTGTTAGTCTTTCAGCAAGTGATTTGGTCCCGTACTGCTCAGAGAGGCACTCCGGTTGTGCCGCTCCGCTTGTGAGTAGCTTTCCTTTGGGGGTCCATTCTTGCCTATTGGTTTGGGTTCAATGACCGTACTCTATTACCCTATGTGGCGCCTCTCTTTCTTCCTGCTCTTATAGGACGCATTTATCATCTCGACTTCTTGGGAGTGCTGCCGGATTGTCATACTTACCTTCTATACACTAGCGCACCTCCGTAGAACTTTTGAACCTTTTTCTACTGAAATCATTAGTAACTAAAATGTAGCAATCAATCTTAAGCCAAGGACATCAAGGTGTAAGTCCAAATATAAAGAAATCTTTTACAACAGAAGTCAGCAGCATTCCTCTTCACACTTCAGGTGGCACAAGTCGACAGTAACAGAGAAATAGAGGGGCGCCTCATGTGCATATCAATCAGTATCATTAGTTTTGGCAGAAGCACCCTTGTGTGCTTGTGGACACAAGCTGATATAGTAAAGGGACAGTATACACCAATTTTCTTTTGACTGCATGTAATAGACTCTACTATAAAGAATAATATGCACAGATACTGATCTAAAAATTCAATATTTAAAAAAAAAAAAAAATCTGTATAGGCTATATAAATAGATCATCTACAAAACATTTATGCAAAAAAAAATCTAGCGTATCATGTCCCTTTAATGTGTATCAGCTCACCTACTCCCAGCAAACTGGAATGCTTCAGAGATCATGCAGTATAATGAACTAAACCCGTGCTGAATAGGAAACACTTCTCCAAATAGGAAGCTAGTAGCAAAAGCGTATTTTAGTAAAAACAAGTGTATATACAAGCAAAGAGTGTAAAGGGGCAAACCACAGTGCTCCCTTATTAAATGCAACATATTTTTTGGCCCTTGTCAAACAGCCGTTTCATCAGGCATATCAAACGTGAATGTCCATTAAAAAAACACATAATCCAATCAAAATCATTCTTGTTTATAAGAAGCGTATGTCTACTTAATGAAGACTTATTGTATTGATGCCACTAAAATAAATAATACATATCATTCTCCCTTAATCACAGTTTAAAACTGTCATTTAGTATTCAATACCCATAACCAGGGATAGGCACAGACAAAGGCTGTTGCGGACATTTACTTAAGTATAGACCTTAGTGAAGGACACCAAGGTACATTTGAAATTAAAAAACATTATTTTCTAGTGCTTGGTGTTTTTATACTGATGCAGATACCACTGATTCTATAACCAGCCCTCCTCTGGCTATATCCATGTGTCAGTGTCACTACTGTGTCATTATATAGTGCTGGGTGTTATTATACTGATGCAGATACCACTGATCCTATAACCAGCCCTCCTCTGGCTATACCCATGAGCCAGTGTCACTACTGTGTCTTTGTATAGTGCTGGGTGTTATATTATACTGATGCAGATACCACTGATCCTATAACCAGCCCTCCTCTGGCTATACCCATGTGCCAGTGTCACTACTGTGTCATTATATAGTGCTTGGTGTTATTATACTGATGCAGATACCACTGACCCTATAACCAGCCCTCCTCTGGCTATACCCATGAGCCAGTGTCACTACTGTGTCATTATATAGTGCTGGGTGTTATTATACTGATGCAGATACCACTGATCCTATAACCAGCCCTCCTCTGGCTATACCCATGAGCCAGTGCCACTACTGTGTCATTATATAGTGCTTGGTGTTATTATACTGATACAGATACCACTGACCCTATAACCAGCCCTCCTCTGGCTATACCCATGTGCCAGTGTCACTACTGTGTCATTATATAGTGCTGGGTGTTATTATACTGATGCAGATACCACTGACCCTATAACCAGCCCTCTTCTGGCTATACCCATGTGCCAGTGTCACTACTGTGTCATTATATAGCGCTGGGTGTTATTATACTGATGCAGATACCACTGATCCTATAACCAGCCCTCCTACAGCTATACGCATGTGCCAGTGTCACTACTGTGTCTTTGTATAGTGCTTGGTGTTATTATTCTGATACAGATACCACTGACCCTATAACCAGCCCTCCTCTGGCTATACCCATGAGCCAGTGTCACTACTGTGTCTTTGTATAGTGCTTGGTGTTATTATTCTGATACAGATACCACTGACCCTATAACCAGCCCTCCTCTGGCTATACCCATGAGCCAGTGTCACTACTGTGTCTTTGTATAGTGCTTGGTGTTATTATACTGATGCAGATACCACTGATCCTATAACCAGCCCTCTTCTGGCTATACCCATGAGCCAGTGTCACTACTGTGTCATTATATAGTGCTGGGTGTTATTATACTGATACAGACATGTATTTTAGCCAATCAGTGCTGATTTTTAAATAACTCCACTGTCAAAAAGCACTGAGATAAGAGGCGACCTTCAATAGCTTAGAAATCATTTTGGGCCTACCCAGGTGTAGCTTTCAACAAAGAATAACAAGAAAACAAAGCAAATTTGATTATATAAGTTAATTAGAAAGTTGCACCAAATGGATGTAGGCACTATATCACAGAGTACTTTGTCCAGCATACTGTGTTGATGTAGTACCTAAGTCCAACACAGAGGTGCATGCAGCACTTCCTGCTGTCTGCTTAGACAGAGACTGCAGCCAGGGGCAGAAGGCATCTGCCTTCATATGTAATGGATCATGCTCCATTTACCATATGAAGCAAGATACAGACAGTGACATAGACAGTGTCACTGTCTATATCTGCTGCATGGTGCCCTGGGTTGTGTGGGAGGGAAGAGGGAAGTGGAAGGGCAGCCCATCACTGAAGGGGGACAGGGGATGGTTTCCTAGATTACAGAAAAAGATTTTACTAGGAGAGAGAGAGGGATGGGTCCACTACATTGCAGCAAAAGAGATTATAAGAGGGGAAAGGGGGCTCAACAACATGATCACTTGCAGAGGTGGGGGGATCGCTACATGACAGAAAACAAAATAAATAAATAAAATTTTAAAAAAATGTATATACTGTAAATTGAGTCCTGGCAGACAGCTGCCAGTACCTAAGATGGCGGAGATCATTGGGAGGGGGGTTAGAGAGCTGTTTGGGAGGAATCAGGGAGGTGGGAGGATCAGGGGGATCCTAATCTGCAGAAAATAAAAATAAATAAATAAATAAATAAATAAATACATTTAAAAAAGCTCTAAAACTTCAGACTGTCTGCCAGTACATACTGTAAGATGGTGGGGAGGTTTGTGGGAGGGATCAGGACTAGTGATCAGGGGTGTGGGAGGTGTCAGGTGCGAGGGTTATCTTTACGCTATAATACTATTACTATTTACCAGCTAACTGGAAGTGCACAGCTGCAATTAGTGGCCTTCTAACTGCCAACAAAAAAACAACAGCAAAGCCATGCATGTCTGCTATTTCTGAACAAAGTGGATCCCAGATAAACTTTTACAACCATTTGTGTAATGACTACACAAGCAGTACATAAATAATTTCAGTAACAAAATCATAAATTTTGTAAAAAAGTTTACGTCTTTTTTTTTTTTTTTTAAATGATCACATTGTGGCATGACATGTACCAAAATTGGCTCTATTTATGTTTAAAGGGATAGACAATCCCACACTCTTCTATCATGATTTGGATAGAACATAGAATTTTAAACAACTTTTCATTTTACTTCCATTATCAAATTTGCTTTATTATCTTGTTATTCTTTGTTGAAGAAACAGCAATGCACTACTGGCAGCTAGCTTAACATATCTATTTAGCCAATCACAAGAGACAAATGTGTGCAGACACCAATCAGCAGCAGCTCTGACTAGTGTATGATATGTGTGTATTCATTTTCAAAAAGGATACCAAGAGAACAAAGCACATTTGAAAATAGAAGTGAATTTAAAAGTGTCTTAAAATGACATGCTCTATCTGAATCATGCAAGTTTAATTTTGACTTCCCTATTCCTTTAAATAGAGTGATAGCAAAAAAGTTAAACATTTTCCAGAATTTTGGGCAAGTTTTTCTCTGACATTCACGTTAGTGAAGGGGTTAATATCATCATATTTTTCTAGGAAATGATCAGTCTGTGCTCTGATGTATAAGTGAGCATTATTATAAGCAGATACTTATTTTTAAGTTTGAAAATACATCCCAATCAGATATAAGAACTTTATTCAAATCTGATCAGAAAGTGAATTCTTTTCAAAGATCTTTCGCATTTTTATTTTATTATATATATTTTTTATATTCTGGTTTTATGGGGTTGGCAAACCTTTCCATATATAATTATAGAGAACTAATTATTTAGGAATAAAATTTAGAGGCCAATCTATCAAGCTCTGAAAGGAGCTTGACGGCCCGTGTTTCTGGCGAGTCTTCAGAGTCGCCAGAAACAGCAGTTATGAAGCAGCGGTCACAAAGACCGCTGCTCCATAACCCTGTCGGTCTGCTCTGAGCAGGCGGACAGGAATCGCAACAATTCAACCCGTACGATCGGGTTGATTGACACCACCTGCTGGCGGCCCATTGGCCGCGAGTCTGCAGGGGGCGGCGTTGCACAAACAGCTCTTTTGAGCTGCTGGTGCAATGTTAAATGCGGAGAGCGTATTGCTCTCCGCATTCAGCAATGTCTTGCGGACCTGATCCGCACTGTCGGATCAGGTCTGCAAGACATTTCTTAAATATGCCTCAAAGAATTTATATATGTATGTATATGTGCGTGTGTATACTGTACTCACACAACTAATAATGCACCCAAAGAGCTTACAGTATATCTTCTTTATTGCAGACATTACAAACAAAGCTCTGTTTGTAATATCTGCAATAAAGAAGATATAAGCTTATTGGGTGTTGTGGACAGGGGATACCTGTTGGGGATCTTGCAGTATCCCCAGTCGTCAAAAGCACTTATTGGTCTCACAAGTTGCTGTACTACTCTCTAGAAGTTGTGTGTGTGTGTGTATATATATATAAAAATTAAAATACATAAATACATTTAAAATAATATATATATATATATATATATATATATATATATATATATATATATATATATATATATATATATATATATATATAGGAACAGACGTTTGCACTCTCAGGTCTTTTTTCAAATTTTTATTGTGGAACGTTTTCGGGTTTATTATAACCCCATCATCAGCATGCTGATGGTGGGGTTATAATACCCCGAAAACGTTCCACAATAAAAATTTGAAAAAAGACCTGAGAGTGCAAACGTCTGTTCCTGTAATTTGCCATATCTTTGCACCCAGGCTGTTGGCAATTGGTGGGTTAAGCTGGAAAATGTGTATTTTATATATATATATATATATATATATATATATATATATATATAAAAACACTCAGATGATCCCAGCACACCATAACGTCAACAACCACCGGGGTGCAATTTCAAGTAATAACATATAGTCCTACTATAGAAAGCACTCAGTCGGATTCTCTAAATACACTGTTTTAATGCATGAATGTTTTCGGGGTCTCCCCCATCCTCAGATACAACGTTCATGCATTAAAACAATGTATTTAGAGAATCCAGCTGAGTGCTTTCCATATTAGGACTATACAGTATATATATGTATATTCCTATATTATATGGATTATTTGGGTTTAATTGCTTTTAATTTAAGAGGTTCAAGCTAACAGCACTTCCATTCTAACCTATATTTCTCTTAGTTTAGTTTATTTGTCTTAGAGGGAGATATACTTTGTAAACAGAAAGGGAGTATATCCTCTTTAGTGCATTATAGAAAAACAAATTGTTAAAATACTGCTACTCTTGTAATCTAGGCCCAAGTATTCAGGGTAGCTGCCTTATGTATGCAATTTTTTTTTCTGCTTTACTCATGGGGCCTTATTTATTACCATTGCAGGCAGACAATGTTCCCAGGCAGGAAACCTGTCTGCATTCATTAGCAGGGATTGGCAATTATCTTTGATGGGTCTGCAGTGCAAGGACTCCAAAACCAAATCCACAGCTTTATAAATGGAGCCCATAATATAAATTGATGACGTGTGCAATTACGAGTTTCATATCATCTACGGTAATTAATCTGGGTTAATTGAAATATCATCATGACCATATTTTGTTTTCTGCACTTTTTATTGCTTAACAAGTGTAATTTAAAGGGACATAATACTCATATGCTAAATTACTTGAAACTGATGCAGCATAACTGTAAAAAGCAGAGAAGAAAATATCACCTGAACATCTCTATGTAAAAAAGGAAGATATTTTACCTCACAATTTCCTCAGCTCACCAGAGTAAGTGCTGTGTAAAAAGTTGTACTTCAGCTGCAGTCCAGATGCAGTAAAAAAATAATAATGAAGAAATGAACTGCAGCCAATCGGCATCAACAGTGCTGAGGTCATGAACTCTTTTATTGTGATCTCATGAGATTTGACTTAACTCTCATGAGATTTCATAGTAAACTTCCTAAAACTGAATAGGGAAATAACAAGTGTGCATGAGGCTCACTCCCTTGCCTGTCCCAGGACAGACATACTGCTTTGCTGCTTAAAGTCCTTTGCAATGGGTTGTGAATACTTAGGACATTTTGAGGTAAAATATCTTTCTTTTTTACATAGAGATGTTTAGGTGATATTTTCTAGTCAGCTTTTTACACTTATGATGAATTACTTTCAAGTGTTTCAACATTTGGGTATCATGGCCCTTTAAGTTATATTTTAATGTTATATCAAGCCAGAAAAAAAATATTATTTACATAGGAAACGGGAATAGAACAAAATGTAACCATTAAAAAAATAAAAAACAATTCATGCAAACTGTCAAGATTTGTTTTTCCGAACAGGCCAAAATGGGTTTTAAGGTGTAATGGCTGTTGATTGAGTATAAATGTTTATAGTGTAATAGAGTTTAATTTCATAATTATATCTTGTTCAAAAAAGATAACACTAAAAAATTTAAATGTATTGGAAATATGTTTGTTAAAATGCACCTTGTGGTAAATTGCTTATTTGCCTTGAGGCATTAGAGAATCAATGTAACTTACCCCAAAGCTTGGATTTAGTTTAAAATCAAAAGGCAATTGCAAAGTCCTCTTCAAACACTGAACGCTTCTCTTCTTAAATTAAAATGATTAAGTGGTATTCCTGTAATTTCATTACAGTAATAACTGTCAAGCAGAGGAGAGAAAACACTGAGGTTATCTCCTGCAGTTTCTCTAGGGATCTGCGGTTATAGCGGTAAAAGGTTTTTTTTATTACATTGAAGTAAGTTTGGAAACCAGGGTGTCTATATTAAATTGTGGAAATTTTCCTTAAAGGGACATAATATTCATATGCTAAATCACTTGAAAGGGATGTTGCATAACTGTAAAAAGCTGACAGGAAGATATCACCTAAATATCTATATGTGAAAAAGGAAGATATTTTACCTCAAAATTTCCTCAGCTCACCAGAGTAAGTATTCTGTAAAAAATTATCTTTCAGTTACTGCCCAGCTGCAGGTTTTTTTAAAAAAAAAAAAAAAAAAAAAGGAAGAAATGGACAGCAGCCAATCCGCATCAGCACAATGAACTCTTTTACTGTGATCTCATGAGATTTCAATTAACTCTCATGATATTTCCTAGTAAACTTCCTTAAACTGAATAGGCAAATAAGATGAGTGTGCACAAGGCTCACTCCCTTGCCTGTCCCGCGTCAGACATACTGATTTGCTGCTTAAAGTCCTTTACAATGGGGTGTGAATACTTAGGACATTTTGAGGTAAAGTATCTTTTTTTTTTACATAGAGATGTTTAGGTAATATTTTCTAGTCAGTTTTTTACAGCTATGCTGCAACATTTTCAAGTGTTTAAACATTTAGGTATCACGGCCCTTTAAAGATATGTTGTAGAAAGGTTACAGCCTATTAAAGTTGGAGTATTACATGCTATAATATAGTTTGGGATTTGTATTTATAATTACACTACATTATGTAGGATAATATAGGTTGTATATTACTTGTTTCCTTTGCTGTCACAAAATGTAAAGGAGGACATTTTTAAAGAGCAGTAACTATTCTCGTGTCCACATTTATGTTACAGCTCATAACTTTAGGAAATGGGCTAAAATACACTGGAGAAACCATTTCATTTTTATGTAATACACAAACTGTAAGAGAGTAGCAAGATTGCTGATGCAGCATAAATTATTAAACATTAGCGGTTAGATTACGAGTTGTGCGTTAGGTTAAAAAAGCAGCGTTAAGAGGTCCTAACGTTGCTTTTTAACGCCCGCTGGTATTAAGAGTCTTGCAGGTACAGGTGTACCGCTCACATTTTTGGCCAGACTTGGAAATGCCGCAAATACACTTACGTAAATTGTGTATACTCTTTTTTCAATGGGACTTGCATAGCGCCAGTATTATGAGTCTGCCAAAAAGTGAGCGGTACACCCTCTCCTGTCAAGACTGGTACCGCATTTTAAAGTCAGTAGTTAAGAGTTTTACACTACAACGCCGTTGCATAAAACTCTTAACTAAAGTGCTAAAAAGTTCACTAACACCCATAAACTACCTATTAACCCCTAAACCGAGGCCCTCCTGCATCGCAAACACTAAAAAAAAAAATGTAACCCCTAATCTGCTGAACCGGACATCGCCGCCACTATAATAAATATAATAACCCCTAAACCGCCGCACTCCTGCCTCCCAAACATTAGTTAAATATTATTAACCCCTAATCTGCCATCCCTAACATCGCCGACACCTACCTACATTTATTAACCCCTAATCTGCCACTCCAACATCGCCGCCACTATACTAAAGTTATTAATCCCTAAATCTAAGTCTAACCCTAACCCCCCCTAAATAAAACATAATTTAAATAAATCTAAATAAAAATTACTATAATTAACTAAATTATTCCTATTTAAAACTAAATACTTACCTATAAAATAAACCCTAAGCTAGCTACAATATAACTAATAGTTACATTATAGCTAGTTTAGGATATATTTTTATTTTACAGGCAAGTTTGTATTTATTTTAACAAGTTAGAATACTTATTAAATAGTTATTAACTATTGAAGAACTACCTAGCTAAAATAAATACAAAAGTACCTGTAAAATAAAACCTAACCTAAGTTACAATAACACCTAACACTACACTATAATTAAATGACTTACCTAAATTAAATACAATTAAATAAAATTAGCTGAAGTACAAAAAACAAACAAACACTAAATTACAGAAAATAATAAACAAATTACAAGATTTTTAAACTAATTACACCTAATCTAATCCCCCTAACAAAATAAAAAAGCCCCCCAAAATAAAAAGCCCTACCCTACACTAAATTACAATTAGCCCTTAAAAGGGCCTTTTGCGGGGCATTGCCCCAAAGTAATCAGCTCTTTTACCTGTAAAAATCCCCCCAACATTAAAACCCACCACCCACACAACCAACCCTACTCTAAAACCCACTCAATACCCCCTTAAAAAAACCTAACACTAACCCCTTGACGATCACCTTACCGGCAGAAGTCTTCATCCAACCGGGCCCACGTCCTCAATGAAGCCGGGAGAAGTCTTCATCTAAGCCAGGCGAAGTGGTCCTCCAGACGGGCAGAAGTCTTCATCCAGATGGCATCTTCAATCTTCATCCATCCGGCACGGAGTGGGTCCATCTTCAAGACATCCGACACAAAGCATCCTCTTCATCCGACGGCTCTTCTGGAATGAAGCTTCCTTTAAATTACGTCATCCAAGATGGCGTCCCTTCAATTCCGATTGGCTGATAGAATTCTATCAGCCAATTGGAATTAAGGTAGAAAAAATAATATTGGCTGATGCAATCATCCAATAGGATTGAGCTCGCAATCAGCCAATAGGATTGAACTTCAATCCTATTGGCTGATTGCATCAGCCAATATGATTTTTTTCTACCTTAATTCCGATTGGCTGATAGAATTCTATCAGCCAATCGGAATTGAAGGGACGCCATCTTGGATGACGTCATTTAAAGGAACCTTCATTCCAGAAGAGCCGTCGGATGAATAGGATGCTCCGCGTCGGATGTCTTGAAGATGGACCCGCTCCGCGCCGGATGGATGAAGATAGAAGATGCCGTCTGGATGAAGACTTCTGCCCGTCTGGAGGACCACTTCCCCGGCTTGGATGAAGACTTCTCCCGGCTTCGTTAAGGACTTCGGCCCGGTTGGATGAAGGCTTCTCCCGGTAAGGTGATCTTCAAGGGGTTAGTGTTAGGTTTTTTAAGGGGGTATTGGGTGGGTTTTAGAGTAGGGTTGGTTGTGTGGGTGGTGGGTTTTAATGTTGGGGGGGATTTGTTGTTTTTTTACAGGTAAAAGAGCTGATTACTTTGGGGCAAAACCCGCAAAAGGCCCTTTTAAGGGCTATTTGTAATTTAGTGTAGGGTAGGGCTTTTTTATTTTGGGGGGCTTTTTTATTTTGTTAGGGGGATTAGATTAGGTGTAATTAGTTTAAAAATCTTGTAATTTGTTTAATATTTTCTGTAATTTAGTGGTTTTTTTTTGTACTTTAGCTAATTTTATTTAATTGTATTTAATTTAGGTAAGTCATTTAATTATAGTGTAGTGATATTGTAACTTAGGTTAGGTTTTATTTTACAGGTACTTTTGTATTTATTTTAGCTAGGTAGTTATTAAATAGTTAATAACTATTTAATAACTATTGTACCTAGTTAAAATAAATACAAACTTGCCTGTAAAATAAAAATAAACCCTAAGATAGCTGCAATGTAACTATTAGTTATATTGTAGCTAGCTTAGGGTTTATTTTATAGGTAAGTATTTAGTTTTAAATAAGAATAATTTAGTTAATGATAGTAATTTTTATTTCGATTTCTTTTAATTATATTTAAGTTAG
Source organism: Bombina bombina (assembly GCF_027579735.1). Lineage (NCBI taxonomy): Eukaryota > Metazoa > Chordata > Amphibia > Anura > Bombinatoridae > Bombina > Bombina bombina. The sequence continues at coordinate 1,044,714,444 of NC_069501.1, read as the reverse complement.
GGGGTGTTAGGTTTAGGGTTAGACTTAGGTTTAGGGGTTAATAACTTTAACATAGTGGTGTCGACATTGGGGGCGGCAGATTAGGGGTTAATAAATGTAGGTAGGTGTCGGCGATGTTAGGGCCAGCAGATTAGGGGTTAATAATGTTTAACTAAGGTTTGTGAGGTGTCAGTGCGGCGGTTTAGGGGTTAATATGTTAATTCTAGTGGCGGCGACGTTGGGGGCGGCAGATTAGGGTTTAATAAATATAATGTAGGTGTCGGCGATGTTGGGGGCAGCAGATTAGGGGTTCATAAGTATAATGTAGGTGGCGGCAGTGTCCGGAGCGGCAGATTAGGGGTTAATAATTATAATATAGGTGTTGGCAATGTCGGGGGCGGCAGATTAGGGGTAATAAGTGTAAGATTAGGGGTGTTTAGACTCGGGGTTCATGTTAGGGTGTTAGGTGTAGACATAATATGTATTTCCCCATAGGAATCAAAGGGGCTGCATTAAGGAGTTTTATGCTGCTTTTTTGCAGGTGTTAGACTTTTTTTCAGTGGCTTTCCCCGTTGATTCCTATGGGGAAATCGTGCACGAGCACGTTACACCAGCTCACTGCTAACGTAAGCAGCGTTTGTAAAAACCCGTAATACCAGCGCTGTCTGTAAGTGAGCGGTGAGCATAAACTGCTCGTTAGCACCGCACAGCCTCTAACGCAAAACTTGTAATCTAGGTGTAGGTATTCAATAAAATATAATAAGAAATAGTTATTTATTAAGGGAGATATGTAAATGTCCCTTTAAAAGTTGACTTTAGGGGGCGTGGCCTGACCAAGCTAAGAAATGGCCGCATAATTAGTGAGCTCTGCTCAGCTCATCGAACAAAAATTACTTATGTAGTCCCAAGCACCAGCTAACTACCTCAAAAGAAGGAGCATCATCCTAAACCCTAACCTGGTCACTCCGATTACTTTAGGAGAGCTAGCAGCGCATGGAGGAAGGTAAAGAACAAGCTCCTAGCAAAGCTCCACATCACCACAGAAGCAACAACGGCGCCAAATAATTACAGACGGCTAACAATATCCATACCGCAACACCGGAGACCCCTGAAATTGGCAAGCGGCCACAGAGAAGTGGTGAGAGCCATCGGCAGGAAAAAACAGCAGCGGAGGCTGAAGGGAGCTGCGCAACATTGAACCCACGCTACAGCAGGGGGAATCCCCAAGATGGCGCCGACGACCGCAGAGAACTGACACCGCGAGCGGAACTACCCGCCAGGTAAACGCAGCACATTAAAACACAGGGCAGAGACAGGGAAACCGAGGGACACAAAAACTGCAGCAAGCAATGATAGATCCCCTACATACAACATAAAAACCCACGGTCCCCAGGGATTAGTTCCAGGCCTTAGGAAAATTCAAAAGTGAGGGGTGGCGAGAACAGAAGGAAGAGACAGCCTCCAATATACCTAAATAATAGAGACCCCACACAAAGACCAAACTCCCCACTGAATGTGACAAAGCTCAGCAGACCCACCTAAAGGCTTGCAACTGCCTAATTAGACAGACAGATTAAATATTCTTACCTGAACCGGTGGCACCGATATTTTAAGCAGAGGAACTGGGGGAGACATTCAATACCAAAAACAATAAACGGAGTGGCACTAACTGAAGCACTCCCAATACCCCAGCAATAGCTTCCCTCGCCCAAAACCACTAAAGACATTAGACCACGACTTTGTGTGGCCCCAGCTACACTTCTAGTAGTGAGAGCAACAACTACCTCCACAATAATGTCAGCCAGAAGACTAACAAAGGGCGATAAAACAACTAAGCCATCCACAGTCAACGCCTATTTTAAAACAACTATAAACCCCAAACCAAACATAACAGAGGATATGGAAGAAGGGGATCAAGAAAAATCAGATATAGAACAGGCTGAGACAAATGAAGAAACCACCCCAGTGACCAAAGCAGATCTAAAGGGCCTGGTCTCTAAACAAGACATAACGGCCAACTTCGAAAAGCTCTGGAATAAAATTGATAACATGCATACGGCAATGACCAATAGCTTATCTGAAATCAAATCAGTGATTGCCGAACTTGGAGGGAGGATGGACACACTGGAAGAACACACTGACGCTACCCAATCCGTGGCCTCCCACCATCAGGAATTAACCGAGATCCAAGAAAAACTCGAAGATCTAGAGAATAGGAGTAGGAGGAACAATATTAGGCTGAAAGGAGTTCCAGAAAGCATCCTTAATAACGACCTCCTCTCCTATGTGGCGCAACTGTTTCACCAGGTGACTGAAGGAACTGGAGAATTCGACATGGGAATTGAAAGAGCCCATAGAGCCCTCAAACCAAAACCCAAAGAGGGCATGCCCCCTAGAGATATCATTATGAAAATGGCGCTTTTCCAAGACAAAGAGAAAATCCTACAAGGAGCACGCAAGAAACCCACACTGAAATTCCAAGGGAATGTAATACAGTTCTATCAGGATCTCAGTGTTAGAACTCTTCAACGCAGAGGGGCTCTCAGACCGCTGACACAGCTATTAAGGAAACATCAAATAGCATACAAATGGGGTTTCCCCTTTGCCCTGTACATCAACAAAGACTCCAGAACAATTACTCTCAAAGAATCATCAGATATTCCTGAGGTCTGTCAAATCCTAGGCCTGGAAACTCCAAAGCTTGCACCCCCTGCCCCCCTACAACGACTAACGAAACCAGCGGACCAGATCTCAAAACCACAATGGTCTAACTCGACTAGGAAGAAACAAAAAACCTGAAAACTCTTCTTTGAGACATACCTAAACCATTCCATGTCAAGCTCTGTAATAACTGCTGCAAGTTGACATGGAGACAGCCAAGGAAAGACAAGCTCTTTAAAGACACTTTCTCCAAAATCAACAATACATGTGATACCTCAGTCCTACAGGAGGACTGGCTTTCCCTCTTCTGAAAGTTCATCTCTGAGAGTACAGGGACATTTGAGGACTCAGAGTGAGACTTTACTTACGACACTTATCCTTAGTGTCTTGGGACTTTTTTTTTTTTCTTACTCACCCAAGCTCAACTCGATGTAGCTGAACTGACACCCCCAGTTAACAAAGACTTATTGTAATTGCACTTTAAGCGATTCCCTAATATGTTTTTTCCTCCTCTTCTTTTTCTTTCTCCCCCCCCCCACTCTCTCTTACAGTTATGATGGTTGGAGGCCCCTACAATTGGGCCCAGAGTTCTGTTGAATTGTATAGTTGTAACTGTTTTTTTCATGTGTTTCAAGATGTCGTATGGGAGAGGTCTGTGCTATTGGGGGCCATCATGAGGGCTGCTTTGGAGCTATCATCAAAATGGTATGAAACTCTGGAGGGTGGGGAGCCTGGAGAGGTCTCATGGAGACCAGGTAAGCTGACAATACACAAACAACACACAAATGGATGGTGAGTTGACTATAGCTACACATAACGTAAGAGGCCTCAACACTGACACCAAGAGAAGATTAGCCTTTAAACAATACACCATGCTCAAGGCCAAGTTACTGTTCCTTCAGGAAACACATTTTGTAACACCCCAACTCCCCTACTACTGGACTAAAAACTTCCCCACACACTTTCACGCAACTAACAAGACGAAAAAGAGAGGAGTCTCGATCCTCATTCACTCCTCTGTTAATTACATACACGAATCTGCTACTGCGGATCCCGAAGGTAGATACTTAATCCTAAAGGGACAGCTAGACAATGTAGACGTTGTTTTGTGTAACGTCTACGTGCCCAATGAACAACACCATTTATTCTTTGCCAAAATATCACAACTTATAACACAGTGGTCACAAACCAGAACAATTTTAGCGGGCGACTTTAATATTCCCATCTCACCACAAGGCACAAGAGACCCAAGATCAACATCAAATAAACAGTTAAGGCGGGACAGCATAATGTGACACATTCAGGCTTCACTCAGTGCACACTCACTGCTAGATTCCTGGCACGTTTTAAATGGCAACACCAATGAAACAACCTTCTATTCGGCGGCCCACAATACATATTCCCAACTTGATTATGTCTTCACCAGTCAAATTATGCAACCGACACTCAGCTCCTCCAGCATTTGCCCCTGTGTGTGGTCGGACCACTCAGTGGTATTACTTAAGATGACTGGACTGGTAGACCCAAATAGATCTAGGTCCTGGACGTATGACCCAATCTTACATAAAAACCCGCATATCCACTCTTCCACTCTGCAACACCTGACTGAATTTTGGGACATCAACACAAACACCACTGACAACCCGACATATGTATGGGCCGCACACAAATCCGTACTTAGAGGCACTCTCATCAAAGAAAAGACTACACACACTAGACAAACGAGACGAGATTGGTTGCAAACACATGAAGATATAGCGCAATTAGAAAGACAACATAGATTAACGGGGAATCCCACTACACTGAGTAATCTACAAAAAAAAGAGACTCGTTAGCTAAGATGCTGAGCTCCCAAGCCAACAGAGCTATAATGAAACTAAAATCACAGTATTTTATATACGCTAACAAGCCAGACAAATTCTTGGCTCATAAACTTAGAGAAAAATACAAAACAGCTAATATCCCACTCATTGAAAGACAAGATGGTACAAACACTACACACCCCCAAGAAATAGTTGACACCTTTGGAGACTTTTACGCGCAGCTTTACGACGGCCACAAAGTAACACACAGCCCAAAGATAGAGACTCTCACACAGAGCTTTTTAGAAAACCCTTCGTTGGTTAAACTAACAACAGATGACAAAAAGTCGTTAAATGAACCCATCTCAACTTTAGAGGTTGTCTTGGCAATAAAGGCTCTAAAACCAGGAAAAGCAGCAGGTCCAGACGGTTTCCCAGGGGAATACTACAAGTTATTCAGGAGGGAACTTGTCCCCCACTTGACCAAATTTTGTAACCATATTATGCAGGGTCACCCAGTACCAGCTGAGCTGCTGCAAGCAAAAATTATAGTCATACCCAAAGCGGGCAAAGACCCAAAAAAGTGCCCTAGCTATCGTCCCATCTCCCTGATTAATCAGGATATTAAAATCTTTACTAAGATCTTGGCCAATAGGTTAGCAAACATTTTACCCAAACTAATACATAAAGACCAAGTAGGATTCATTAGAGACAGAGAAGCCCCGGATAACGTGAGACGAACTATAGACATGGTCCATCACCTCTGCGAAACACGAACGCCTTCTCTGCTCCTCGCGCTGGACGCGGAGAAGGCGTTTGATAGAGTAGATTGGAGGTACATGATTAAAACCCTGACACAACTGAACTTCCACGGCCCCTTCCTTGACGCCATCAAAACTGTATACACCAACCCATCGGCCCTTGTGTCCTCTAATGGATATAGATCTAAATCGTTCCCTATTCTAAATGGGACCAGACAGGGGTGTCCATTGTCCCCCCTGTTATTTGCGCTGTGTATAGAGCCCCTAGCAGCTAAGATAAGGACGAACCCTGATATAGTAGGAGTTAAAGTGGGAAACGCAGACTACAAAATTAGCCTTTTTGCGGACGATATACTGCTCATCCTGACCAGTCCTATGCTATCACTTCCGAACCTATATGAAACGCTAGGAGAGTTTTCATTAATCTCCGGCTATCGTATTAATTCTGATTCTGAAATGTGAAATGTTACCAATAGAGATCCCCGCCCACACAAAGAAACTAATCAAAATAAACTTCGATTTAAAAGAATCTAAGGGTCCCTTGAAATACTTAGGGGTGGGAATAACTGCCCAAACCCAGCAGTTATACAAAGCCAACTACACACCTCTATACAAATCCATCAGAAAAGACCTACAATCATGGAAGAAGCATAACTTCTCTTGGATGGGGAGAATATCAGCGGTAAAGATGACCGTGTTGCCCCGCCTGCTCTATCTCTTTAGGGCTCTGCCCATACGCATTCTAAACCCCGACTTAGAGAAGCTTCAAACAGAGGTACTATCATTTATCCGCGGTAAAAAACATGCTAGAATAGCAAAGAGAACCATGACAGGCCACAGAAGCTTAGGCGGCTTGGGGATCCCTAATTTCATAGAATACTACAAGGCAGCTAGACTAGCCCAGGACGCTTTAATACTTAGGGCCAAAGAGGAAGCTCTTTGGATCCAGTTAGAGTCAGACATGACGGGGGGAGGCGGGTTAGACACTATACTATGGGGCCACAGAGATGGCACACGCGAGACAAAGCAACACCAATCAATCACAATAGAGACCACCCAAATTCTATGGTCAGAACTAGCACATAAAAGAGGGATGTGCCCAGTGACCTCAACATTGAGACCCATCAGATACCTCCTCCACAAAGATTTGCAAAGAGCAATCAATTAATGGGAAAATAAGGGTCTGTACCGGGTTGCAGACTTCTTAATTCAGAATAAAATGATGACCCACGCCCAACTAAAAGATAAGATATATCCTGACCCTTTGCACTGGTACCTATACCTCCAATTATCATCGTCGATACACACGTACAGGCAATCAATACAGACCAGAGGGAAACTTACCCTAGAACATATATGTAACTCTATAAACAGACCAAAACAGTCCATCTCTAGAATATACCTAGACATACAAACGTCAAAGTCCCCAACAAAATCACCTCTCATGCAAAGATGGGAAGCAGACCTAGACATCAGACTGGAACCAGAGCAATGGCTCATGACTTTTGAAACAGCCACTAAGGGCTTGCTGAGCGCAGACCTCAGAGAAAATACTCTGAAGACGATTTTCAGATGGTACTTAACGCCCCTTAGAACAACACATATGACACAAACGGCATCTAGATTATGCTACAGAGGTTGTGGGGAAATAGGCACATACTGTCACATGTTCTGGGACTGCTCAGAGGTTCAAACCATATGGCAGTCACTATCCAACCTAATTAGCTACTTGTTAGACGAGCAAATACAGATTTGCAAGACACAGGCATTACTCCACGAACGACTTCCTAACTTCAATAGTCCAATAAACACTTTCATTAGAATACTATGTACGGTAGTGAGAACCTGCATAGCTAGATACTGGAAAGTAGGCACACCGACATGGCAAGAAATCAAAAACAGAATCCAACATACATATAACATGTACGACTTAGCAGCATGGACATTAGACACCAAAATTCAGAACGACGAAATTTGGTTTTATTGGAACTATAGAAATGGCTTCAACCACCCTCCCTTACCGGCAACAATTCACTCTCAGGCCTCCAACCGCTATATAGGTACCTCTAAGTAACTATATAGAGTTTAGCTACCGCCCCTCACGTTCAAAAGGTACTGCAATCACTTACTACCCTCCCAGATCTCTCTCTCCCCCCTCTATGTTTCTCCCCTACTTCTTTCCCCCCCAATCACTGGAAGATTTAACCACCCTCAAAAATTATTCTGTTTGATTCCAAGTTATTTTCAATTGTGAGTAGATGGGTGTGACAAGAACACCTACACTACACCTCCTGTTGCGAGGTACTGTTCATTGAAACTTATAGCCAAAGTAGCACTATGTTTTGTTTTGCAGTTTTGTAATTGGCGGCTAGAAATGATGCTGTATGTTCTTATATGTTTTCTTCTTTACTTTGAACAATAAAAACGATTTAAACATAAAAGTTGACTTTAAGGGACAGTCAACTAATTTTTTTTAATGTTTAGAAAGATAGATAATCCCTTTATTATCCATTCCCCAGTTTTGCACAGAAAACACAGTTATATTAATATACTTTTTTTACCTCTGTGATTACTTTGTATCTAAGCATCTTCTGACAGCCCCCAGATCACATGACTTTTTATTTATTATATCTTGACTTGCATTTAAGCCAATTAGTGCTGTGTTGTGCACAACCCACTGAGTGAACATGATGCTATCAACATTTACCGGTTTAAATGTTATAAAGTATATTAATATAACAATGTTGGTTGTGCAAAGCTAGGGAATGGGTAATAAAGAAATTATCTATCTTTTTAAACAATAACATATTTTGTTTTATCTGTCCCTTTAAAATACATATTCAAATGCTCAGCAGACTGTAGCCATCTTTGGAAGGATGTTGCATTATTGAAGAGCAGCCATCTTTGTATTGTATTGAATAATCTTTTTATAGAAAGGAGAATCTCTTGGTTCATTATGATGTAGTAAAAAAAGACTTCTTAAAAAGAAAAGAGCCATGGCATCAGTAGCGGACCTACTCAAAAGAGGGCCATGGTGCAAGATTTTTTTTGCCCCCCCCCCAATGGTAACTCACTAGAAAACAAAAGTATTAATATACATTCTGCTCTGTATAATAATTTTGAGGATAGATGGGCAGATAGATAGATGATAGATAGAGAGATAGAAAGATAGATAGATAGAGAGGTATATAGATAGAGAGATAGATAGACAGATGATAGATGGGCAGATAGATAGATGATTGATAGATAGATAGATAGATAGATGATAGATAGATGATAGATAGATAGATAGATAGATAGACAGATGATAGATGGGCAGATAGATAGATAGATAGATGATAGATTGATAGATGGGTAGATAGATAGATGATAGATGGGCAGATAGATAAATATGATGGATCTACAACCTACAAGCACTAATAAAAGGCTTCCCTGCATTAAGATTGTAAACATTCTGCACGCACCTATGTATAGACTGGCTGTTAAGGACCCCCTTCAGCTCTTGGGCCCGCCAGTGCATGGTATCTCAGCTATAGAAAATGAAAAGCGACATCTTCTTTTTGTGAGCTAGAAACGCTACCCTAGAATTAGTAGAATACTTAGACTAGTCAAAATCTTTGGTAAGTAAAAGGAAGTATGAAACTCTCAATTATAAATAATTAATTGAGGCAAACATGTACTGCACATTTCAAGGCAAACCCATGGACTTCCCACCATATTCCAGAAGCCTATTCACCTGCTACTATATTACAAATATACTGTGAAGGAAAGCTTGGAATGTGAAGACTATGGGGCCTATTTATCATTGGATCAATCTCGACGCATTCGCTGGAGTCAATACGCTCGCCAGACATTGCTGCTGCGAATCTACATATGACGGCCTTATTTATTAAAAAGTCTGTCAAAACACGCGCCTCAAGTATGGAGCGATAAGCATCCGACTGTTGATAAATAAGAGTCATCGATGTCACGGATATTCTGTTTTTTTCCAACTTTATTAATACCATTTTATTACTGTCCATGAACAAGCACATTTCTCTAAAGTTAATCTTTTATTTTTCCTCTTTTAATGTCTAAGAAATAGCTATAATTTATACCTGAACAAATAATAATATCTCATAGAACGTTATTTTCTATGTATTTGTTATACAAAAAACTGATATATAATATTTTCCTATGCTAGAATGTGTACATATATCTTTGCACATACTTGTATGTATATATACAGTATATATATATATATATATATATATATACAATATATATATATTGATTCCCAGTTGTAACCGCAACGGAGCTAAAGAGAGGAAAAGGTGTGGAGGACCACTAAGTGCCTTACCAATGTTGGAGGACTCACCTGGAAACGTGTGGACATTCAAGAAAGAGGTGCTGCACCAAACGCACCACTATCAGTTCACGGGTTAGCTGGTATAAGGAAGGTCTACCTGACTCAATGCTCACAGTCAGAGGTTAAAACGCACCTGTTTCAGCCCTAAGTTATTTCTTAGGAGAGCTGTCCCATTGAATATATAGCCCATAGCTGAACTATTTACTACAATTGGTGTTCATTACAAGTGGTGGACATTACCTCTGTCCGGATACACCGGTCTCCTTTACCAGGATTTTTCTCAGCTTATACCTACAATCCAGTTGCGGACACCTTGGTCCTAATTCAAGAGGGTTATATTTGGGCGTGTGATCGCCCTTACTTTAGCTATGAACTTAACCCAATTTAATAGGACTCTGTGACCAACTTTTAGAGTCCTCTATGGGTACGAATTATAGGAGGTAGAAGACAATAAGGCGATTTTCTCCTCAAAAGTTTAAAACATCCTTTTATTGCACAATATTAAAAACAAGTAGCAAAACTTGCAGAATAAACACCTGGTGTTAGGCGCAGCACTGGCGGCTTACGTGTTTCGACTGACAAGCCGTAATCATAGCCTCATATATATCAAGTTAAGTAGAGAAAATATTGATAATTGTAGTATATTAGAAACTTTATTACAATGTCATACTCTATCAGAATCAGGAAAGAAAACAATTTTGTTAAGTGGCAATTTAACAATGTTAGTATATTAAAGTTTTAAAAGTTAGAAAAGTAAGCATGCAGAACTGTGTTAGTAGAGTAAAATGTAATTGTAATTAGTCTGTAAAAATGGACTTCATCAACATTGTTAGTAGATTTCTAAATCATGGAAGAAAAATGGTTTATTTCATGTCCCTTTAATATCATATCATTTACTTGTATCAAACCATATTATAAAGCAAACCTGTGCACATGGCATTTAATTACATTTTATATATATTTATTTATTAAAAAAATCCATATATTTTTTTTTAAAGCGCCATAATTTATATGAATCAAAAATATTTTGGTCCTATATGCGACTTAACGTATGTAAGCAGCTAATTACTTCAGTAAGAAGACCGATAAGGTTATTTTTTCATCCATAATATTGGAGACACAGAACTATTGTTATTTTACAAGTATTTTGCATCAATTATTACGTTATGCATTTACCTCTCAAATCACTGTCACAGTCGTCCGGTGATGATCTCAGGCCCTAGATGCTGAACAAGCTTCTGCTCGTAGTCATTTAAGTCGGCCACATATGCTGGCCCACCTCCGGTAGCACGTGCAGAATATTTTTCTCTGGCCAATTTTGCTTTGGTGAAACATTTCATGTCGTTATAACGTTTCTTGAGCTGTTTAACATCCTTTTTTTCCAGGACCCTGGGCACTAACGGCATCGCTTATCCTTTGCCAGATCATCTTCCTCCTTGAAAAATTAGTCTGTTTGACACAACATCCAAATAAATAATAATAAGAGTCAATATCAATCAAAATTCTTGAATTTTGAAGTGGTGTCAGATCCAGATGAAGCCATATCAAATTTGTAAATAAATATTACAATAACGCACTGTAGTCACTGTTCAAAAAATTTGGAACAATAATAAAGTTGTTTAGAAAAGTTGCACTTTTATAGTAGCCAAATTCTTTTTCTGCGACTACTATGACGTTTCTGACACCTTGCATGTCACGTGTTAATAATTGGCCATACAATTCTACTGACATTAAAGTACATTAGCTTAGTCGCGGCAAGCGAGGCGTCAAATTTATCAATAATCCGCCACTGCTCGTGGCGGTTATAATTCACAAATGACAGACAGCACACACCTTATGCACGTAGTAGAGGGCCACTGCAAACACCTCTCTGTAGTATATAGACATCTGGCTTCCACAGCACCAATAAAAGAGGAAAAAAGTTTTACAAACTTTGTAGCATTTATTCATTCCATTTTCAGCTTATACAAAGCATTGGCACACAGCAGCAAAAGCAACGTTTCGGGCTGTTAACCCTTACTCATGCTCATGAGTAAGGGTTAACAGCACGAAACGTCGCTTTTGCTGCTGTGTGCCAATGCACACTAATTACATTTCATAATGTTCTACATTGCATTCTCTTTCTAAACCATGTTTGGCAATGTTAATACACCACATTGTTCTTTAATATAGGAGTCTAAAAACGCCATAATCACTGACCTTTTAAGCCTCCACGACGCTGCCATCCAAAAACAGAAAACCAGAGTAATGATTTAATCTATAGCTAAATACTCATGTGTTGTGCATACGTAATTTAGTTAATTGCACAAACAATACACCTGCATTTACAGCTGGTGAACTCACCTGGATGGTATAATTCCATACATATTAACTTATAAACAACAACATTGTGCTTGTACGATGATGACGCATACACTTTGTGCTCGTCTAATAACGCAAAAATACAGAAATCCTGTCAATAATTTGTTATGTAATGTGTGGTGCATAACTTATTCAATCAATTATTGCAATCATTTACAGCTGTAGAACTTGGCATTATAAAAAGGGGTTTTAAATCCACACACTTCATTTCATTATTCTTTGGCAATGGATATACTTAACATTGTACGGTATGTTCTGTTACTATGAAGACGCAGGGCAAGATGGGTGATGATAGCTGCGGAGTGTCAACGAAGACGCCAGCGGATGCTGAGGGTTTTCCTGTCTAGGGTTGGTTTCCATGCCCTCAGTGATCGAGAGGTGATCTGTCGATTTTGACTCAATAGGGCTTCTATTGAGAGCCTCTGTGTTGAAATCAAGGACTCTCTCGAACCACTGACTGCAAGGACTAGGGCAATTCCTGGGATGGTAAAATTACTATCGGTCCTCTATTTTTTGGCAACTGGATCATTCCAGGCTGTGACAAGTCTAAGCGTAGGTATGAGTCAGGCAACCTTCTCCTGTCATCTGAAGGTTGTCCTTAATGCAAGAATTATCATCCTCAGAAGATTGGGTGAACAAGGGTGAGCCAATTCCAAAAAAATGTGTACAATAATAGTGCAAAAGTGTAGTAAAAATGTATAAAGAATTTCTACTAACAATATAATGGTAAAATGCTAATACATAAATATAACATTCAAACCATAATATCAAATTAATGATGAAAATGTGTAGCTGTGCAAAAATAATTGATAAATATAAGTGTAAAAAATGCTGTTTATAAGATAATAAAATGATAAAATAAAAATAAAAAAATCTTGTTTTTATTTATATATATATATATATATATATAATATATATATATATATATATCACAGAGAAAGTCCAGCACTCATTTACAAGCTCTCAGCTAAGATTAAAATCAAAAATAGAAGGTTTAGTTACCTGTGCACCCTTCACTTGTTCACAGTTTGTTGGAATTAGAACTTGCATTTTGTGGCTGCTTTAGGAGGACACAGGTCTTGGAAGGGACCTTGACGAGGTACCTGTGCTTGTCCCATTTGTCAAATTGCGGTAACTAACCCTTCCATTTTTGCTTTTTTTTTTTTTTTTTATATATCATTTTTTATTGAGGTTTTTAAAAAAGACATTACATAACTATTGTCTATTTACAGTAGCGTGTAATGTACACAATATATGAAGGTTGATATGATAAATAATTAGCTATACAACAAGTGTGCAAGCTGATAAGGTAATGATAACACAAGTAGTTTCTTTATATATATGTCTAAAGAAGTTCCTTTACAGAGAATATTACCATCCATAACTGTGTATTAAAATGTAATACAATATTTTCAATTATGAAATTTCTAAACACGTATCTATTAGTCAGCTCAAGTCTCAACCATTGAATAGGTAAATTAACTGAGGCCTAGATTTGGAGTTTGGCGGTAGGCGTGAAAACCAGCGTTAGAGGCTCCTAACGCTGGTTTTAGGCTACCTCCGGTATTTGGAGTCACTCAAAATAGGGTCTAACGCTCACTTTTCAGCCGCGACTTTTCCATACCGCAGATCCCCTTACGTAAATTTCGTATCCTATCTTTTCAATGGGATTTTTCTAACTCCGGTATTTAGAGTCGTGTCTGAAGTGAGCGTTAGAAATCTAACGACAAAACTCCAGCCGCAGAAAAAAGTCAGTAGTTAAGAGCTTTCTGGGCTAACGCCGGGTCATAAAGCTCTTAACTACTGTACTCTAAAGTACACTAACACCCATAAACTACCTATGTACCCCTAAACCGAGGTCCCCCCACATCGTCGCAACTCGATGAATTTTTTTTAACCCCTAATCTGCCGACCGCCACCTACGTTATCCTTATGTACCCCTAATCTGCTGCCCCTAACACCACCGACCCCTATATTATATTTATTAACCACTAACCTGCCCCCCACAACGTTGCCCCGCCACCTACCTACAATAATTAACCCCTAATCTGCCGACCGCAAAGAGCCGCCAGCTACATTATAGCTATGTACCCCTAATCTGCTGCCCCTAACACCGCCGACCCCTATATTATATTTATTAACCCCTAACCTGCCCTCCCTAACATCGCCAACACCTAACTTCAATTATTAACCCCTAATCTGCCGACCGAATCTTGCCGCTATTCTAATAAATGTATTAACCCCTAAAGCTAAGTCTAACCCTAACACCCCCCTAAATTAAATATAATTTTAATCTAACGAAATTAATTAACTCTTATTAAATAAATTATTCCTATTTAAAGCTAAATACTTACCTGTAAAATAAATCCTAATATAGCTACAACATAAATTATAATTATATTATAGCTATTTTAGGATTAATATTTATTTTACAGGTAACTTTGTATTTATTTTAACCAGGTACAATAGCTATTAAATAGTTAAGAACTATTTAATAGCTAAAATAGTTAAAATAATTACAAATATACCTGTAAAATAAATCCTAACCTAAGTTACAATTAAACCTAACACTACACTATCAATAAATTAATTAAATAAAATACCTACAATTACCTACAATTAAACCTAACACTACACTATCAATAAATAAATTAAATACAATACCTACAAATAACTACAAATGAAATAAACTAACTAAAGTACAAAAAATAAAAAAGAACTAAGTTACAAAAAATAAAAAAATATTTACAAACATAAGAAAAATATTACAACAATTTTAAACTAATTACACCTACTCTAAGCCCCCTAATAAATAACAAAGCCCCCCAAAATAAAAAAATGCCTACCCTATTCTAAAATTACTAAAGTTCAAAGCTCTTTTACCTTACCAGCCCTGAACAGGGCCCTTTGCGGGGCATGCCCCAAGAAGTTCAGCTCTTTTGCCTGTAACACATACAATACCCCCCCCCCAACATTACAACCCACCACCCACATACCCCTAGTCTAACCCAAACCCCCCTTAAATAAACCTAACACTAAGCCCCTGGAAGATCATCCTACCTTGTCTTCACCATACCACCAGGTTCACCGATCCGTACTGGCTCCAAAATCTTCATCCAACCCAAGCGGGGGCTGGCGATCCATCTTCCGGCGGCTGAAGAGGTCCAGAAGAGGCTCCAAAGTCTTCATCCTATCCGGGAAGAAGAGTAGATCCGGACCGGCAACCATCATCTTCCAAGCGGCATCTTCTATCTTCATCCGATGAGGACCGGCTCCATCCTGAAGACCTCCACCGCGGACCCATCTTCATCCGGCGACGTCCAACTGAAGAATGACGGTTCCTTTAAGGGACGTCATCCAAGATGGCGTCCCTCGAATTCCCGATTGGCTGATAGGATTCTATCAGCAATCGGAATTAAGGTAGGAATATTCTGATTGGCTGATGGAATCAGCCAATCAGATTGAGCTCGCATTCTATTGGCTGATCGGAACAGCCAATAGAATGCAAGCTCAATCTGATTGGCTGATTGGATCAGCCAATCGGATTGAACTTGATTCTGATTGGCTGATTCCATCAGCCAATCAGAATATTCCTACCCTTAATTCGATTGGCTGATAGAATCCTATCAGCCAATCGGAATTCGAGGGACGCCATCTTGGATGACGTCCCTTAAAGGAACCGTCATTCTTCAGTTGGACGTCGCCGGATGAAGATGGGTCCGCGGTGGAGGTCTTCAGGATGGAGCCGGTCCTCATCGGATGAAGATAGAAGATGCCGCTTGGAAGCTGATGGTGCCAGTCCGGATCTACTCTTCTTCCCGGATAGGATGAAGACTTTGGAGCCTCTTCTGGACCTCTTCAGCTGCCGGAAGATGGATCGCCAGCCCCGCTTGGGTTGGATGAAGATTTTGGAGCCAGGACGGATCGGTGAACCTGGCATGGTGAAGACAAGGTAGGATGATCTTCAGGGGCTTAGTGTTAGGTTTATTTAAGGGGGGGTTTGGGTTAGATTAGGGTATGTGGGTGGTGGGTTGTAATGTTGGGGGGGGTATTGTATGTTTTTTTTACAGGCAAAAGAGCTGAACTGTCTTGGGACATGCCCCGCAAAGGGCCCTGTTCAGGGCTGGTAATGGTAAAAGAGCTTTGAACTTTAGTAATTTAGAATAGGGTAGGGCATTTTTTATTTTGGGGGGCTTTGTTATTTTATTAGGGGGCTTAGAGTAGGTGTAATTAGTTTAAAATTTTCCTTATGTTTGTAAATATTTTTTTATTTTTTGTAACTTAGTTCTTTTTTATTTTTTTGTACTTTAGTTAGTTTATTTCATTGTAGTTATTTGTAGATATTGTATTTAATTAATGTATTGATAGTGTAGTGTTAGGTTTAATTGTAGGTAATTGTAGATATTTTATTTAATTAATTAATGATAGTGTAGTGTTAGGTTTAATTGTAACTTAGGTTAGGATTATTTTACAGGTAATTTTGTTATTATTTTAACTAGGTAACTATTAAATAGTTCTTAAACTATTTAATAGCTATTGTACCTGGTTAAAATAATTACAAAGTTACCTGTAAAATAAATATTAATCCTAAAATAGCTATAATATAATTATAATTTATAGTGGTAGCTATATTAGGATTTATTTTACAGGTAAGTATCTAGCTTTAAATAGGAAAAATTTATTTAATTAGAGATAATTAATTTCGTTAGATGTAAATTATATTTAATTTAGGGGGTGTTAGTGTTATTGTTAGACTTAGCTTTAGGGGTTAATACATTTATTAGAATAGCGGTGAGCTCCAGTCGGCAGATTAGGGGTTAATAATTGAAGTTAGGTGGTCGGCTATGTTAGGGAGGGCAGATTAGGGGTTAATACTATTTATTATAGGGTTAGTGAGACGGATTAGGGGTTAATAACTTTATAATAATAGCGGTGCGGTCCGCTCGGCAGATTAGGGGTTAATAAGTGTAGGCAGGGGGAGGCGACGTTGTGGGGGGCAGATTAGGGGTTAATAAATATAATATAGGGGTCGGCGATGTTAGGGCAGCAGATTAGGGGTACATAGGGATAATGTAAGTAGCGGCGGTTTACGGAGCGGCAGATTAGGGGTTAATAATAATATGCAGGGGTCAGCTAGAGCGGGGCGGCAGATTAGGGGTTAAAAAGTGTAAGGTTAGGGGTGTTTAGACTCGGGGTACATGTTAAAGTGTTAGGTGCAGACGTAGGAAGTGTTTCCCCATAGGCAAACAATGGGGCCTGCGTTAGGAGCTGAACGCGGCTTTTTTGCAGGTGTTAGGTTTTTTTTTTCAGCTCAAACAGCCCCATTGTTTCCCTATGGGGAATCGTGCATGAGCACGTTTTTGAGGCTGGCCGCTTGCGTAAGCAACTCTGGGTATCGAGAGTTGAAGCTGCGTTAAATATGCTCTACGCTCCTTTTTTGGAGCCTAACGCAGCCTTTATGTGGACTCTCAATACCAGAGTTATTTTTATAGTGCGGCCAGAAAAAAGCCGGCGTTAGCTTTTCGGGGTCGTTACCGACAAAACTCTAAATCTAGCCGTGAGTGTAATGAAACCTCATTTTTAATAGGGTTAACATATAGTATGTAATAACATACGAAAAAACTGGGGTAACTCAGCAGACAAAAGCTACTTTAAAGTTAGGAGGGGGGAAGGGGGGGGGTGTGACCTGAGAATTTAATGATATAGGAGTATTATTATTATGAGCTCCTTAGTGGATGGGTCTCTCTTGGGAGAATAATAAACCCTATGAAATGTATGGAAAGAGGGCTAACAAATGTTTAGTAAATTGAGCTATACCAGCATTAGATTATAAGAAAATGAGTTTCCACAAACTAGAGTAGTAAAAACCCGGTCACCCCGATACGGGCCCTATACCCGGATGATAGGTAAGTCAACTCTGTCTGTAGGAGGGAAAATTCCTGATAGTTAACTGTTAAGCTCTTCTTAGGTGTCAGTATAGTCGTCTTGTTTTCCTAATAAAGTGGGAGGTTGATAATCCTAGAGGGACAGAGTATAGCATTTTATTAAATAGTCACTTCCGAGGAATGAGCTACTATTGGCCTTCAGTGACTTTCGATCCAAGATACCCCGTAGGGGCTATTAAGCTACTGTGATAAGATTGGCCGTAAGGAAGCTCTATAAATCCGGCCATTTAAGCGGAGACATTCTGTTTATCATATTAGCCCAGAGTAATATATGTGTGTCATGGCAGCTGAATATCTGGAACGGTAAATGTTACTCAGATTGGGGCATATAGATATATATGAGGCAGGATAGAATATATCAGACCACTGGTTCATACATATAGGTGAAAAAAATGAAAAAAAGTGTTCTCCATCTATATGTTTAAGTAACTTTCGAATCCGGGGTATATACAGGCATATGCAAAAGTTTAGGCACCCCTGACAATTTCCCATGATTTTTCATTTATAAATAATTGCGTGTTTGGATCAGCAATTTCATTTTGATCTATAAAATAACTGAAAGACAGTAATATTTCAGTAGTGAAATAAGGTGTATTGGATTAACAGAAAATGTGCAATATGCATCCAAACGAAAATAGACAGGTGCATAAATTTGGGCACCCTTGTCATTTTATTGATTTGAATACCTGTAACTACCTAACACTGATTAATTGGAACACACAATTGGTTTGGTGAGCCCATTAAGCCTTGAACTTCATAGACAGGTACATCCAATCACGAGAAAAGGTATTTAAGGTGGCTAATTGCAAGTTGTTGTTCTCTTTGACTCTCCTCTGAAGAGTGGCAACTTTGGGGGCCTCAAAACAACTCTCAAATGACCTGGAAACAAAGATTGTTCAACATTATGGTGTAGGGGAAGGCTGCAAAAATCTATCACAGAGATTTAAGCTGTCAGTGTCCACTGTGAGGCACATAGGAAATGGAAGACCACAGGCACAGTTCTTGTTAAGGCCAGAAGTGGCAGGCCAAGTAAAATATCAGAGAGGCAAAGGCAAAGGATGGTGAGAATGGTCAAAAACAACCCACAGACCACCTCCAAAGACCTACAACATCATCTTTCCGCATATGGTGTCACTGTGCAACGTTCAACATTTCAGCGCACTTTGCACAAGGAGAAACTGTATGGGAGAGAGATGCGGAAGAAGCCTTTTCTGCACACACGCCATAAACAGAGTCGCTTGAGGTATGCAAACGCACATTTGGACAAGCCAGCTTCATTTTGGAAGAAGGTGCTGTGGACTTATGAAACAAAGATTGAGTTATTTGGTCATAACAAGGGGTGTTATGCATGGCAGCAAAAGAACACAGCATTCAAAGACAAACACTTGCTACCCACAGTAAAATTTGGTGGATGTTCCCTTCAGGCTGTGGGAATGTGTGGCCAGTGCCGGTACTGGGAATCTTGTTAAAGTTGAGGGTCGCATGGATTCCACTTAATATCAGCAGATACTTGAGAAAAATGTAGAGGAATCAGTCACAAAGTTGAAGTTACGCTGGGGCTGGATATTTCAACAAGAACAACGACCCAAAACACTGCTTACAAATCTATTCTGGCATTTATGCAGAGGAACAAGTACAATGTTCTGGAATGGCCATCCCAGTCCCCAAACCTGAATATCATTGAAAATCTGTGGGGTGATTTGAAGCGGGCTGTCCATGCTCTGCAACCATCCAAACCTAACTGAACTGGAGATGTTTTGCAAGGAGGAATGGTTCAAAATACCTTCATCCAGAATCCAGACACTCATTAGAGGCTATAGGAAGCGTCTAGAGGCTGTTATTTCTGCTAAATGAGGCTCTACTAAATATTGATGCAATATTTCTGTTGGGGGTGCCCAAATGTATGCACCTGTCTAATTTTGTTTGGATGCATATTGCACATTTTCTGTTAATCCAATAAACTAATTTCACTACTGAAATATTACTGTTGTCCTTCAGTTATTTGATAGATCAAAATAAAAATTGCTTTAAATGAAAATCATGGAAATTGTCAGGGGGTGCCTAAACTTTTTGCATACGACTGTATACAGAGGGTAGTGAAGTGACTTACTCTAATGATCATAGACAGCTTAAAGGAACACTGAACCCAATTTTTTTTCTTTCATGATTCAGATAGAGCATGTAATTGTAAGCAACTTTCTAATTTACTTCTATTATCAATTTTTCTTCATTCTCTGCAATCTTTATTTGAAAAGAAGGCATCTCAGCTAAGGAGCCAGCAAATTGTGGATTCAGAACCATGGACAGCACTTGATTAAAGGTGCTGTCCAATCAGCAAGGACAACCCAGGTTGTTCACCTAAAATGGGCCGGCATCTAAACTCACATTCTTGCTTTTCAAATAAACATACCATGAAAAATGAAGACAATTTGATAATAAGAGTACATTAGAAAGTTTGCTTAAAATTGCATGTCTCTATCTGAATCACAAAATAATTGTTTTGGCTACAGTGTCCCTTTAACCATTCATATATAAGACAAGTAAGTCATACCGTGAGTTCTTCAACATAATAATATAAATTACATAGTGTGCTGCCACTGAATTAGGGCTTAAACTACCTAAGTATAAAGAGATATAATAAGGGACAGTTCCCATACAGTGTGATCTGGAAGGTTTTACTTATCTAATGCGGTTTTCTAAGTAGTGTCTTGATTGTTTTAGTCCTAAGTGAGAGTATATATTTAACATTTAAGACAATATTAGCTGTAACCTTAAAATTATTTAAATATACAAAATCTCATGTTGTACTGAGAGCATTATTATGAAGAATATAAAGCTAACTAATTGAGGTGAGTCAATAAGTCACAACTTTGATGATAATTGACATGTACTAGGGAAACATTAGAGAGGGTAAAGGGTGGGATAAATCCACAATATAAAAGAACTTGGAAAACAAGTTAAAAGCTCATTAACTTGGTTGAATATACAAAGCCTCATTTTATGCTAACATAATTTTTAAGGGTAACATAGAAACCCATGGCCAAAGTTAAACAAGTACAGTCGCAACTTGATTATGCATGCATGTCTAGGTAGACAGTGGAGTAAATAAAAGGTGAGGTGAAGCTATGCGTTAAGAAAGACACCTTTGTTATTATAGTCCCATAGGGTTAACTCCCAGTGAATGTCTATCCAAGGTCAAGTCTGATAGAAAGAAAAACTCCATGCCTCTCATAAAGTTTATGCTCAAACTATAATGGAGTTTTTTATTTTTTCATTTTTTCCCACCTGGTCTCCCAAAATATCGGTTTCAGTCCATACGGTTCTAGAAGGATGTTGAACAGGGGCGCATACTGGGGTCTCATTGACGAGAGTGTGATCCATATAGAGGGTGCTAGCTCACACACGTTCTGAGTAGAGGTTATAAGGATGCCCACTGCATCGGTCTGCATGCCGGTTAGATTGTTGCACCAGAGGCGAGTCACTTGGCTCTGCCGGTGGACGTCCGGCCACATCAAGCTGTATGTAGGGCGCACGATCTGAAGGGGTGCCAAACTTTTTCCAATCCCCATGCTGTTAATGTAGTTTCCGATGGTGGGCATCCAAGATGGCGTCCCCTCGAATTCCGATTGGCTGATAGGATTCTATCAGCCAATCGGAATTAAGGTAGGAATATTCTGATTGGCTGATGGAATCAGCCAATCAGATTGAGCTCGCATTCTATGGGCTGATCGGAACAGCCAATAGAATGCGAGCTCAATCTGATTGGCTGATTGGATCAGCCAATCGGATTGAACTTGATTCTGATTGGCTGATTCCATCAGCCAATCAGAATATTCCTACCTTACTTCCGATTGGCTGATAGAATCCTATCAGCCAATCGGAATTCGAGGGACGCCATCTTGGATGACGTCCCTTAAAGGAAACCGTCATTCTTCAGTTGGAGACTCGCCGGATGAAGATGGGTCCGCGGGTGGAGGTCTTCAGGATGGAGCCGGTCCTCATGATGAAGATAGAGATGCCGCTTGGAAGATGATGGTTGCCAGTCCGGATCTACTCTTCTTCCGGATAGGATGAAGACCTTTGGAGCCTCTTCTGGACCTCTTCAGCCGCCGGAAGATGGATCGCCAGCCCCGCTTGGGTTTGGATGAAGATTTTGGAGCCAGTACGGATCGGTGACCTGGTATGGTGAAGACAAAGGTAGGATGATCTTCAGGGGCTTAGGTGTTAGGTTTATTTAAGGGGGGTTTGGGTTAGATTAGGGGTATGTGGGTGGTGGGTTGTAATGTTGGGGGGGTATTGTATGTTTTTTTTTTACAGGCAAAAGAGCTGAACTTCTTGGGACATGCCCCCGCAAAGGGCCCTGTTCAGGGCTGGTAAGGTAAAAGAGCTTTGAACTTTAGTAATTTAGAATAGGGTAGGGCATTTATGTTTGTTAATATTTTTTTATTTTTTGTAACTTAGTTCTTTTTTTATTTTTGTACTTTAGTTAGTTTATTTCATTGTAGTGTTATTTGTAGATATTGTATTTAATTAATGTATTGATAGTGTAGTGTTAGGTTTAATTGTAGTAATGTAGATATTTTATTTAATTAATTTAATGATAGTGTAGTGTTAGGTTTTAATTGTAACTTAGGTTAGGATTTATTTTACAGGTAATTTTGTTATTATTTTAACTAGGTAACTAATTAAATAGTTCTTAACTATTTAATAGCTATTGTACCTGGTTAAAATAATTACAAAGTTTACCTGTAAAATAAATATTAATCCTAAAATAGCTATAATTATAATTATAATTTATAGTGTAGCTATATTAGGATTTATTTTACAGGTAAGTATTTAGCTTTAAATAGGAAATAATTTATTTAATTAGAGATAATTAATTTCGTTAGATGTAAATTATATTTAACTTAGGGGGTGTTAGTGTTATTGGTTAGACTTTAGCTTTAGGGGTTAATACATTTATTAGAATAGCGGTGAGGTTCCAGTCGGCAGATTAGGGTGTTAATAATTGAAGTTAGGTGTCGGCGATGTTAGAGGGAGGGCAGAATTAGGGTTAATACTATTTATAATAGGGTTAGTGAGACGGATTAGGGTTAATAACTTTATAATAATAGCGGTGCGGTCCGCTCGGCAGATTAGGGGTTAATAAGTGTAGGCAGGTGGAGGCGACGTTGTGGGGGGCAGATTAGGGGTTAATAAATATAATATAGGGGTCCGGCGATGTTAAGGGCAGCAGATTAGGGGGTACATAGGGAATAATGTAAGTAGCGTCGGTTTAACGGAGCGGCAGATTAGGGGTTAAGTAATAAATATGCAGGGGTCAGCCTAGAGCGGGGGGCGCAGATTAGGGGTTAATAAGTGTAAGGTTTAGGGGTGTTTAGACTCGGGGGTACATGTTAAAGTGTTAGGTGCAGACGTCAGGAAGTGTTTCCCCATAGCAAACAATGGGGCTGCGTTAGGAGCAGAACGCGGCTTTTTGCAGGTGTTAGGTTTTTTTTTTTCAGCTCAAACAGCCCCATTGTTTCCTATGGGGGAATCGTGCATGAGGCACGTTTTGAGGCTGGCCGCTTGCGTAAGGCAAACTCTTGGTATACGAGAGTTGAAGCTTCGTTAAATATGCTCTACGCTCCTTTTTTGGAGCCTAACGCAGCCTTTATTGTGGACCTCTCAATACCAGAGTTATTTTTATAGTGCGGCCAGAAAAAAGCCGCGTTAGCTTTTCGGGGTCGTTACCGACAAAACTCTAAGATCTATCCGTGAGTGTAATGAACCTCATTTTTAATAGGGTTAACATTTAGTATGTAATAACATACGAAAAACTGGGGTAACTCAGCAGACAAAGCTACTTTAAAGTTAGGAGGGGGGAAGGGGGGTGTGTGAGACCTGAGAATTAATGATATAGGAGTAGTATTATTATGAGGCTCTTAGTGATGGGTCCTCTTGGGAGAATAATAAACCCTATTGAAATGTATGGAAAGAGGGCTAACAAATGTTTAGTAAATTGAGCTATACCAGCATTAGATTATAAGAAAAATGAGTTTCCACAAACTAGAGTAGTAAAACCCGGTCACACCCCGATACGGGCCCTATACCCGGATGATAGGTAAGTCAAACCTCTGTCTGTAGGAGGGAAAATTCCTGATAGTTAACTGTTAAGCTCTTCTTAGGTGTCAGTATAGAGTCACCTTGTTTTCCTAATAAAGTGGGAGGTGGATAATCCTAGAGGGACAGGAGTATAGCATTTTATTAAATAGTCCACTTCCGAGGAAAGAGCTACCTATTGGCCTTCAGTGACTTTCGAACCAAGATACCCTGTAGGGGCTATTAAGCTACTGTGA
The DNA here is from genome assembly GCF_027579735.1 of Bombina bombina. Classification (NCBI taxonomy): domain Eukaryota; kingdom Metazoa; phylum Chordata; class Amphibia; order Anura; family Bombinatoridae; genus Bombina; species Bombina bombina. The sequence goes on along the minus strand of NC_069501.1, from coordinate 1,044,690,249 downwards.
TAAGATTTGCCATAAGGAAGCTCTATAAATCGGCCATTTAAGCGGAGACATTCTGTTTATCATATTAGCCCAGAGTAATATAGTGTGTGTCATGGCAGCTGAATATCTGGAACGGTAAATGTTACTCAGATTTGGGGCATATAGATATATATGAGGCAGGATAGAATATATCAGACCACTGGTTCATACATATAGGTGAAAAAAAATGAAAAAAAGTGTTCTCCATCTATATGTTTAGTAACTTTCGAATCCGGGGTATATACAGGGCAATATGCAAAAGTTTAGGCACCCCTGACAATTTCCAAGATTTTCATTTATAAATAATTGCGTGTTTGGATCAGCAATGTTCATTTGATCAATAAAATAACTGAAAGACAGTAATATTTCAGTAGTGAAATAAGGTGTATTTGATTCACAGGAAAATGTGCAATATGCATCCAAACGAAAATAGACAGGTGCATTAATTTTGGGCACCCTTGTCATTTTATTGATTTGAATACCTGTAACTACCTAACTCACTGATTAATTTGGAACACACAATTGGTTTGGTGAGCCCATTAAGCCTTGAACTTCAAAGACAGGTACATCCAATCACGAGAAAAGGAATTTAAGGTGGCTAATTGCAAGTTGTTGTTCTCTTTGACTCTCCTCTGAAGAGTGGCAACTTTGGGTGCCTCAAAACAACTCTCAAATGACCTGGAAACAAAATTGTTCAACATTATGGTGTAGGGGAAGGCTGCAAAATCTATCACAGAGATTTAAGCTGTCAGTGTCCACTGTGAGGCACATAGGAAATGGAAGACCACAGGCACAGTTCTTGTTAAGGCCAGAAGTGGGCAGGCCAAGTAAAATATTCAGAGAGGCAAAGGCAAAGGATGGTGAGAATGGTCAAAAACAACCCACAGACCACCTCCAAAGACTACAACATCATCTTTCCGCATATGGTGTCACTGTGCAACGTTCAACATTTCAGCGCACTTTGCACAAGGAGAAACTGTATGGGAGAGAGATGCTGGAAGAAGCCTTTTCTGCACACACGCCATAAACAGAGTCGCTTGAGGTATGCAAACGCACATTTGGACAAGCCGCTTCATTTTGGAAGAAGGTGCTGGTGGACTTATGAAACAAAGATTGAGTTATTTGGTCATAACAAGGGGTGTATTGCATGGCAGCAAAAGAACACAGCATTCAAAGACAAACACTTGCTACCCACAGTAAAATTTGGTGGATGTTCCATCAGGCTGTGGAATGTGTGGCCAGTGCCGGTACTGGGAATCTTGTTAAAGTTGAGGGTCCGCATGGATTCCACTTAATATCAGCAGATACTAGAGAAAAATGTAGAGGAATCAGTCACAAAGTTGAAGTTACGCTGGGGCTGGATATTTCAACAAGACAACGACCCAAAACACTGCTTAAAATCTATTCTGGCATTTATGCAGAGGAACAAGTACAATGTTCTGGAATGGCCATCCCAGTCCCCAAACCTGAATATCATTGAAAATCTGTGGGGTGATTTGAAGCGGGCTGTCCATGCCTCTGCAACCATCAAACCTAAGCTGAACTGAGAGATGTTTTGCAAGGAGGAATGGTTCAAAATACCTTCATCCAGAATCCAGACACTCATAGAGGCTATAGGAAGCGTCTAGAGGCTGTTATTTCTGCTAAATGAGGCTCTACTAAATATTGATGCAATATTTCTGTTGGGGTGGCCCAATGTATGCTCCTGTCTAATTTTGTTTGGATGCATATTGCACATTTTCTGTTAATCCAATAAACCTAATTTCACTACTGAAATATTACTGTGTCCTTCAGTTATTTGATAGATCAAAATAAAAATTGCTTTAAATGAAAATCAAGGAAATTGTCTGGGGTGCCTAAACTTTTGCATACAGAGGGTAGTGAAGTGACTTACTCTAATGATCATAGACAGCTTAAAGGAACACTGAGACCCAATTTTTTCTTTCATGATTCAGAACAGCCAATAGAATGCGAGCTCCATCTGATTGGCTATTGGATCAGCCAATCGATTGAACTTGATTCTGATTGGCTGATTCCATCAGCCAATCAGAAAATTCCTACCTTAATTCCGATTGGCTGATAGAATCCTATCAGCCAATCGGAATTTGAGGGGACGCCATCTTGGATGACGTCCCTTAAAGGAACCGTCATTCGTCGGGAGAGCAAACGGAAAGAAGAGGATGGATCGCGTCGCCTGCTTCAAGATGGACCTGCTCCGCACACGGATGGAAGAAGATCGAAGATGGCCGCTTGTAGAAGATTTTTGCCGGTCCGGATGTCCTCTTCTTGCCGGATAGGAGGAAGACTTTGGAGCCTCTTCTGGAACCTCTTCAGCACCGGATGATGGATCGCCAACGGCCCCGCTTGGGTAGGATGAAGAATGTTGGGAGCCAGGACGGATCGGTGAACCTGGTATGGTGAGACAGGTAGGAAGATCTTCAGGGGCTTAGTGTTTAGGTTTATTTAAGGGGGGTTTGGGTTAGATTAGGGGTATGTGGGTGGTGGGGTTGTAATGTTGGGGGGGGGTATTGTATTTATTCTTTTACCAGGCAAAAGATCTGAAATTCTTGGGGCACTGCCCCGCAAAGGGCCCTGTTCAGGGCTGGTAAGGTAAAAGAGCTTTGTAACTTTTTTAATTTCGAATAGGGTAGGGAATTTTTTATTTTGGGGGGCTTTGTTATTTTATTAGGGGGCTTAGAGTAGGTGTAATTAGTTTAAAATTGTTGTAATATTTTTTTATGTTTGTAATATTTTTTTATTTTTTGTAACCTTAGTTCTTTTTTATTTTTTGTACTTTAGCTAGTTTATTTAATTGTATTTTTTTTTTAGCAATTGTGTTTAATTAATTTATTGATAGTGTAGTGTTAGGTTAATTGTAGGTAATTGTAGGTAGTTTATTTAATATTTATTGATAGGGTAGTGTTTAGGTTTAATTATATCTTAGGTTAGGATTTATTTTAACAGGTAAATTTGTTATTATTTTAACCAGGTACAATAGCTATTAAATAGTTCTTAACTATTTAATAGTTACCAAGTTAAAATAATTACAAAGTTGCCTGTAAAATAAATATTAATCCTAAAATAGCTATAATATAATTATAATTTATATTGTAGCTATATTAGGATTTATTTTACAGGTAAGTATTTAGCTTTAAAGAGGAATCATTTATTTAATAAGAGTTAATTAATTTCGTTAGATGTAATTATATTTAAGTTAGGGGGGTGTTAGTGTTAAGGGTTAGACTTAGCGTTGGGGGTTAATACATTTATTAGAATAGCGGTGAGCTCCAGTCGTCAGATTAGGGGTTAATAATTGAAGGTAGGTGTCGGCGATGTTAGGGAGGGCAGATTAGGGGTTAATACTATTTATGATAGGTTAGTGAGGCGGGTTAGGGGTTAATAACTTTATTATAGTAGCGCTCAGGTCCGCTCGGCAGATTAGGGGTTAATAAGTGTAGGCAGGTGTCGGGCGACGTTGAGGGGGGCAGATTAGGGGTTATAAATATAATATAGGGGTCGGCGGGTGTTAGGGGTAGCAGATTAGGTGGTACATAGGGGATAACGTTGGTTGCGGCGCTTTGCGGTCGGAAGATTAGGGGTTAATTATTTTAAGTAGCTGGCGGCGACGTTGTGGGGGGCAGGTTAGGGGTTAATAAATGTAATACAGGGGTCGGCGGGGTTAGGGGCAGCAGATTAGGGGTACATAAGTATAACGTAGGTGCGGTTCCGGCAGATTAGGGGTTAAAAATTTTAATCGAGTGGCGGCGATGTGGGGGGAGCTCGGTTTTTTGGGGTACATAGGTAGTTTATGGGTGTTAGTGTACTTTAGGGTACAGTAGTTAAGAGCTTTATGAACCCGGGCGTTAGCCAGAAAGCTCTTAACTCCTGCTATTTTCAGGCGGCTGAATTTTGTCGTTAGAGCTCTAACGCTCACTTCAGAAACGACTCTAAATACCGGCGTTAGAAAGATACCATTGACAAGATTAGGATACGCACATGGCGTAGGGGGATCTGCGGTATGGAAAAGTCGCGGCTGAAAAGGTGAGCGTTAGACCCTTTAATCACTGACTCCAATACCAGCGGAGCGGCCAAAACCAGCGTTAGGAAGCCTCTAACGCTGGTTTTGACGGCTACCGCCGAACTCCAAATCTAGGCAGTGGAATGTCTATCCAAGGTCAGTCCTGATAGAAGAAAAACACCATGCCCTCTCATAAAGTTATGCTCAACTATAATGGAGTTTTTATATTTTCAATTTTTTCCCACCTGTCTCCCAAAATATCGGTTTCAGTCCATACGGTTTTAGAAGATGTTGAACAGGGGCCATACTGGGGTTCACATTGACGAGAGTGTGATCCATATAGGGTGCTAGCTCACACTCGTTCTGAGTAGAGGTTATAAGGATGCCACTGCATCGGTCTGCATGCCGGTTAGATTGTTGCACCTGAGGCCGAGTCCACTTGGGCTCTGCCGGTGGGAGTTCCGGGCCACAGCAAGCTGTATGTAGGAGCGCACGATCTGAAGTGGGTGCCAAACTTTTTCCAATCCCCATGCTGTTAATGTATTTCCGATGGTGGGCTCAAGGAATCTGTGGCGAGATTATTCACCTCTTGTGCATAGGGGTCTGAAGGACCTATTCATATGCCGTTCCAGTATTAATCTGAGTTGGGGGGTTTGGGCTCCACTTATCATTTGCCTCCATGATTTCTAGGCTCCCGGGTATTTGAACCACCAGCTACCACCGGGCAGAGGTGTGAAAAAAGGTGGCAGGGCCGGCATAGCTGTTCCTTGGTGCGCAAGCTGGAACATCTTCTCTTGCGAGGATATTTGTTGGAGCTTCTATCTTCTGTTTGTCGGCTTTGGTAGTTTGTCTCTGGAGCAAAGATGGCTGACTCCACGCGCGTGCTCTTCACCATAGATGTGAGGCTATGAAATCTCTTGGTAATCTTTGATCTAGTTCCCTCAGCATCTGGTGGATAATTGTATTAACTTCTCCATGTTTAAGGCTATTTATTTTCAAATTAGTAAATAAATGACTGACAAATCCGGGAGACAGGGGGGTGAAACTTAGCAAGATCAGGATAATAGGCTGTCTTTGAGTAATTTAAGTACTTTCAGTTTTCTGGGAGGAATACTTGTGGTTATCCCTATATCCAGTGTAAGCGATCGGAGTAGGGTAAGTAAGCCCTCATTGTCTGTGGATCGGATGAAGCGCAAACCCAGGATATTCTATGAATATTTTATTTGCCTCTCAGAGCTCCTGAGAATGCGGCCATAACTTGATTGCGCTTGGACACGACCCCCCCATTTTTGCCTTTTAATCTTAGCTGAGAGCTTGTGAGTGAGTTAAGGACTTTCTCTGTGTGTTGTATTAATTTGTTTTGTAATTTTCACCCTATGTTCCTTGCACCCAGGCTTATCTGGGCTTAATGCCTGTGACTCTGGGGACAGCGTAGCTTACTGTGAGTGCCAGTGAGCACCCAGGTCTGAGCATGTTGCAGGGTCATAGGATGTTTACACAGTCCCGTCTGAGACGTGCATCCCCTTCTTGTTTGGAGAGAGAGAGAGAGAAAGAGAGAGAGAGAAAGAAACAGAGAGAGAGAGAAAGAGAGAGAGAGAGAGAAAGAGAAAGAAAGAGAGAGAAAGAAAGAGAGAAAGAAAGAGAGAGAGAGAGAGAGAGAGAGAGAGTAAGAAAGAGAGAGCGAGAGATAACAATAAGCAGCTGTCACCTATATTCTTATCTGCTCATGAGATTAAAGGGATAATAAAACCAAATATTTGCTTTCATGATTCAAGATAGAGCATGCAGTTTGAAGCAACCTTCTAATTTTCTCCTATCTTCTTCATTCTCTTTCTATCTTAATTGAAAAGAAAGATTGTAATATTTAAAGACGTGCCATTTATGGTTCCCAACCTGGGTTGTTCTTGCTGATTTGTGGATAAATGCATTCATCATTTAAGTGCTGTCCATGGTAATGAACCAAAAAAATGCGTTCTCCTTAGATTAGATGCCTTATTTTTCAAATAAAAGGTAGCAAGTGAACAAATATAATGGCTAATATTATTAAATTATATATTTGCTTACAATTGCATGCTGTATCTGAGTAATAAAAGAAAATATATGTGTTCAGTGTCCCTTTAATGAAAAAGGGATATGTTTTTCAAAAAAGGAAATGATAGAATTAATATATTTACATAATCAAATTAAATTTCAAAGTAGTTTACTATCACATGCTATTTATGACTCATGAAATAAACATTTTGGATTCATGTACCTTTTAATAGAACTGAGTTGTTTATGCAAAACTCGTGACTATATAATTAATGTTTTTTTTTTTTTTTAAATAAATAAAAAATCTGGTGTAGATTGACCCTTCAATAAGCAGAGAAAATTATATCTTACCAATGCATTGAATTTGATCAACAAGCATTTGTAACATTTGTATTATGTAAATAAAATAAAAACAAACCACATTTATTATGTCACAATATCATGTATTCATATATTCTGAAAACAAGAAAAAAAAATAAAAAATTACAAACATAAGAAATTTAAAATATAAATTATGTATTAAATAAATTGATATAAAAAAAAACTAAGCGTTCTATTCTTTGGAACGCTTAGAGGCATGGGGAGATTGTTGAGGTGATCTCTCCCTTGATGACCAGCCATGTATTAGTTAGTTTAAGATAAGCGCCAAGTTGTTATCCTTTAGCTCCCTCACAGGTAATCTTCATCCGTCTTGATAAAGCCAACCGGCGAAACGCGTAGACGTAACCCTACCGTTAGCACACATATCCCCTGCAAGACCTCAATCACCATTTGAGTACAGGGGAAGAAGAAAAAAGCTAAAAACAAACGGCCGTTTGTACACTGAATATCGGAGGAGCTGTTAAACACGCCAGAGCGTGTAGCGCAAGTTCATACCTGATCCTAAAGCTTGCTGCCAGAACTGACACAACCAAAGATAACCTGAACAGAAGGTACTGAACCACCGGAGCCACACAGACCAAAACAGGCTCTAAAGAATCAAGCTTACAGGTAAATCTTGTATCGTACAAGATTGGAGAGAAAAAAGGCACAAATATCTTCCTGGTAAGATAAACAAAAAAATCGCCAGACACAGCAGGTGTCAGAAGACCCGGTAAGCTCACTAAAAACACTTGTTACAAATTGCATAAAAAAGACTGGAAGTGTTACAAGGTTACAAATTAACATTTCCGCATATCCCTCTAAGAACAAAATAACGGAAGTGGTATCGGATTACAGAATATTTATGAACTTCTATACTGGAACTTTGCTTATTGCTACATAAGTTAAAAAGAACTTTTTTAAAACATCTAAGCATTTTTATGAACATTTTATTTTGACGATTGGTCACGAAAATATCATTTTAAAGATACTATATTTTAAGATGTTTATATAAGGGTGGATTAAGGTGGTATACACAACATTTGATAATTATCAGAATAAGAAGTTATTATGTTGTAAAAGTGTAAGACATAAAGTTTAAGATATATGAGAGGCTAGGTAATAACCATTACAAAGTATTTTTAACATAAGGGGAGGACGTTCCCATATTGGAGTATATTGTCACACAACAATTTTCCTTTTAAATATTCTGTCATCTTACTTAAGAATAATTATCTTGCTCATATTACGGTTTTTATGTATGTTTAATTTATTATATGTTTTTAGATATTTGCAAACAATAAATACACGTATAAAAATTATTATTCTCCCATACCATCCTTTAAGCTTTTTTAGCGCTCCCAAACTTTAATAATTGACCAGCCATGTATTAACACTGAATAGATTTCTGTTAAAATGCCGTTTGTCTTCTTCTGCCCTCTCCCTATGATCCAATTCCACCCTGCTCTACCAGCCTACCCTCACCCTGTCTACCACTCTCCATATCATAATTTAACCTATCACTATCCCTCTGTCTTTCATATAAATCTCTTTTACCTCTCTAAATCTAATCTTGCACTATCCCTTTGTCTTTCATATGCAAATCTTTCCCTATCTAAATCTATTCTTTCCCCTTACTACTCACAATCTTTCCCTGCCTAACTCTAAACTTTCCCTCTCTACTTGAATGCCCCTCTCTATGATCTTCCCCTGTTGCTCGACATATAATCTCAATGGCCCCATGCAACTCCCGGTGATCAACCTGTACTGCCTGGCCAGATTAAACATTTCCTGAACTGCTTCATCTTCATTTATTTAAAGCAGTTTGTGGCCAGGATCAGCACCGGCCATGAGCTGCTGGGGCACGAGCAGCAGGAGGGGGCACGAGGGTCCAGAGCCAGCCTGGGTCTTCTGGGGGCAGGAGGGGCAGCATGGATGAGAGCATCTGTATCCGATGGTCCCTGCAAAATTTCCTGCTCCTGTGATTCATGATATTGGTTCTCTCCAAGGGACTCCTCCTCATCATCATCCACAATTGCTCTCATCTCTTGAAGACACCCGGCGATCTCCTGAGATAATTTGTGTGTACGTCCGGTATCTAAAAAAAGGTAAAACAAAAATATTATAATCAGACGTAATGTAAAGTGAAGGCATATGAAAGTAAACATATACACCTAGATTACGAGTTTTGCGTTAGAGGCTATGTGGTGCTAACGAGCAGTTTTCCATCACTGCTCACCTACCTGGCAGCGCTGATATGACGAGTTTTCAGAAATCCGGCGTTTAAAGGCAAGAAGTGAGCGTTGAGCAAAATTTGCTCATTACCGCACTCCAATACCAGCGCTGCTTAAGTCAGCGGTGAGCTGGTGTAACGTGCTCATGCACGATTTCCCCATAGGAATCAACAGGGGAAGCCGGCTGAAAAAAAGTCTAACACCTGCAAAAAAAAAAACTCCTTAACGCAGCCCCATTGATTCCTATGGGGGAAATAAAAGTTATGTTTCCACCTAACACCCTAACATGAACCCTGAGTCTAAACACCCCTAATCTTACACTTATTAACCAATAATCTGCCGTCCCCGACATCACACCGACACCTATATTATACTTATTAACCCCTAATCTGCCGCTTCCGGACACCGCCGCCACCTACATTATACATATGAACCCCTAATCTGCTGCCCCCAAACATCGCCACCCACCTACATTATATTTATTAACCCGTAATCTGCCGCTCCCAATGTTTTTTTTATTTCACAGGCAAGTTTGTATTTATTTTAACTAGGTAGAATAGTTATTAAATAGTTATTAACTATTTAAGAACTACCTAGCTAAAATAAATACAAATTTACCTGTAAAATAAAACCTAACCTAAGTTACACTAACTACCTAACACTAAACTACAATTAAATAAATTAACTAAATTAAATACAATTACCTAAATTAAATTAGCTAAAATACTAAAAAAAAAAAACACTAAATTACAGAAAAATAATAAACAATGTACAGAAATTTAAACTAATTACACCTAATCTAATAGCCCTATTAAAATAAAAAAGCCCCCCCAAAATAAAAAAAACCTAGCCTAAACTAATCTACCAATAGCCCTTAATAGGGGCCTTTTGCAGGGCATTGCCCCAAAGTAATCAGCTCTTTTACCCTGTAAAACAAATACAAACAACCCCCCCACAACAGTAAATCCCACCACACCACTCAACCAACCCCCCAAATAAATACAATCTAAAAAAATCTAAGCTCCCCATTGCCCCTGAAAAGGGCATTTAGATGGCATTGCCCTTAAAATTCAGTTAGCTCATTTGTCGCCCAACTCCCCTAATCTAAAAAATAAAACCCACCCAAATACCCTTAAAAAAATATCCTAGGATTGATTGTTCCAATCAGCCAATAGAATGCAAGCTCAATCCTATTGGCTGATTGGATCAGCCAATAGGATTGAACTTCAATCCTATTGGCTGATTGCATCAGCCAATAGGATTTTTTTCTACCTTAATGGAACAGTCTAGGCCAAAATAATCTTTCATGATTCAGATAGAGCATGTAATTTTAAACAATTTTCAAATTTACTTTTATCACCAATTTTTGCTTTGTTCTCTTGGTATTCTTAGTTGAAAGCTTAACCTAGGAGGGTTCATATGCTAATTTCTTAGACCTTGAAGCCCACCTCTTTCAGATTGCATGTTAACAGTTTTTTCACCACTAGAGGGTGTTAGTTCACGTATTTCATATAGATAACACTATGCTCGTGCACGAGAAGTTATCTGGGAGCAGGCACTGATTGGCTAGACTGCAAGTCTGTCAAAAGAACTGAAAAAAGGGGCAGTTTGCAGAGGCTTAGATACAAGATAATCACAGAGGTTTAAAAGTATATTATTTTAAACTGTGTTGGTTGATGCAAAACTGGGAAATGGGTAATAAAGAGATTATCTATCTTTTAAAACAATAACAATTCTGGTGTAGACTGTCCCTTTAATTCCGATTGGTTGATAGAAATATCAGCCAATCGGAATCTAAGGGACGCCATCTTGGATGACATCACTTAAAAGGTACCTTCATTCTGTTTTAGTTGTCGCCAGAAAAGGATGCTCCGTGTCGGATGTCTTGAAGATGAAGACTTCTGCCTGTCTGGAGGACCACTTCTGCCCGGCTTGGATGAAGACTTCTGCCCGTCTGGAGGACCTACTTCTGCCCTGCTTGGATGAAGACTTCTGCCCGTCTGGAGGACCACTTTGCCCGGCTTGGATGAAGACGTCTCCCGTAAGTCGATCTTCAGGGGGTTAGTGTTAGGTTTTTTAAGGGTGGTATTGGGTGGGTTTTATTTTTTAGATTAGGGTTGGGCGGCAAAAGAGCTAACTGCCCTTTTAAGGGCAATTACCCATCCAAATGCCCTTTTAAGGGCAATGGGGAGCTTAGGTTTTTTTAGTTGTTAGTTAGTTAGTTTAGTAGTATTTTATTTGGGGGGTTGGTTGTGTGGGTGGTGGTTTTACTGTTGGGGGGGGTTGTTTGTTATTTTGTTTTACAGGTAAAAGAGCTGATTACTTAGGGCCACTGCCCCCCCCGCAAAAGGCCCTTTTAAGGGCTATTGGTAGTTTAGTTTAGGCTAGTTTTTTTTTATTTTAATAGGGCGCTATTAGATTAGTGTTAATTAGTTTAAATTTCTGTAATTTGTTTATTATTTTCTGTAATTTAGTGGGTTTTTTTGTACTTTAGGCTAATTTAATTTAGGTAATTGTATTTAATATTAGTTAATTTATTTACTTGTAGTGTAGTGTTAGGTGTTAGTGTAACTTAGGTTAGGTTTTATTTTACAGGTACTTTTGTATTTATTTAAGCTAGGTAGTTATTAAATAGTTAATAACTATTTAATAACTATTCTACCTAGTTAAAATAAATAGCAAACTTGCCTGTAAAATAAAAATAAATCCTAAAATAGCTACAATGTAAGTATTATTATATATTGTAGCTATCTTAGTGATTATTTTACCAGGTAAGTATTTATTTTTAAATAGGAATAATTTAGTTAATGATAGGAATATTTATTTAGATTTATTTCAATTATATTTAAGTTAGTGGGGTGTTAGGTTTAGGGTTAGACTTAGGTTAAGGGGTTAATAACTTTAATATAGTGGTGGCGACGTTGGGGGCGGCAGATTAGAGGTTAATAAATGTAGGTAGGTGGCAGCGATGCTAGGATGGCAGATTAGGGTTAATAATATTTAACTAATGTTTGCGAGGCGGGAGTGCGGCGATTTAGGGGTTAATATGTTTATTATAGTGGTGGCGACATTGGGGGCGGCAGATTAGGGATTAATAAGTGTAGGTAGGAGGCGGCAACATTGGGGCGGCAGATTAGGGTTAATAAATATAATGTAGGTGTCAGCGATATTGGGGCAGCAGGATTAGGCGTTCATAAATATAATGTAGGTGGCAGCGGTGTCCGGAGCGGCAGATTAGGAGTTAAAATTTTTAGTTTAGTATTTGCGATGCGGGAGGGCCTCGGTTTAGGGGTTAATAGGTAGTTTATGGGTGTTAGTGTACTTTTTTGCGCTTTAGTTATGAGTTTTATGTTACGGTGTTGTACAATAAAACTCTTAATTACTGACTTTTTAAATGCGTAGGGGATCTTGACAGGGTAAACTGCACCGCTCACTTTTTGGCCTCCAGGACAGACTCGTAATACTCAGTGCTATGGAAGTCCCATAGCAAAAAGACTTTACGTAAGATGTTTTGCGGTAAGGCCAAAGAGAGTGTGCGGTGACCCTAAACCTTCAAGACCTCGTAATACCAGTGGTCCTAAAAAAGCAGCGTAGGACCTCTTAACGCTGATTTTTTACCCTAACGCACAACTCGTAATCTAGCCGATAGCTTTCCTGATTCATATTGAGATAATTATGTAAGACACTGTATTTCAAGATGCACAATTCCAATAGTTAATATTATCTTAAAGGGATATTCCATCAAAGGTTTGGAATCCACATGAATGCATATCACATTTTAATATCAGCATTTTCATTTTTGCATTATGCATGTATTAACAAAAGTTCTTCTAATAAAAGCTTTAGCTGTTTCAAAAGTGTATTTATTAGTATTCACCGTTTCACACAGCCTTTTTCAACACTGCACTTATTAAGAAAAACCAAAAAGTGCTTTTTAAATCTGTTTTGACTCAGTTTCTTTATTACTGACATGACTAGAAGCCCCACTGGTGCTGTGAGAAGCTGCAGTATTAAATGCTGGTGCGCTTAGAATATCTAGCTATGATTTCACATGGACGTGCATGTAAAAATGTTAACAATAAAAAGTTTTAAGTTTTAATAGAAGTATATACATATATATGCGATAATGGGGATGTTTGCAGAGGGTTAAAGGGACATTCAACACTGCCCACAACATTAATCTATGTTTCAAAACTAAATAAAAGGATAAATCTGCAAGGTGCCCCCTTTCTCTTACTTACCACCTTCACTGTTGAATCGTCTTTCCGCATCTTCCAAATTGTTGTCCTAATATGTCTTCCTAATTCCACCCCACCGAGACGACTTCGCCTTCTTTCTCAAACTAGCAGCCAATGAGACCCCCCATTCCCCAGACTGAAATCCAAGCGCGTTCACGGCCGTTAGCGCATAGCGCAATATACTAGGACCTCTAAAAAGCGGAACCAAAATAATAGAAGTTGTTTCCGTTACGCTGATATATACTTACAGTACTCTATTACGTTATTGGGTTATTATGGTTCCGCTTTTAAGGTTCCTATTGTATCGCGCATGCGCTAACGCCCGTGAACGCGCTGGGATTGAAGTAGGAGAAATGGGACAGAACTGCCGGCTAGTTTGAAGAAGACGAGCTGTATGTCACAGTGTGGGGGGAGTTACGCAGCCATATTAGGAGACAAATTTTGACGATATCGATGAGGATTGAACAGTGAAGGCAGTAAGTAAGAGAAAAGGGGGGACAGTTGAAGCTTGCTCTTTAGACTTAGTTTAGAAACATAGATTAATGTTGTGCAGTGTTGAATGTCCCTTTAAAGGGATATTCCATTCAAAAGGTTTAATGATTGTGATAGAGCATGCAATTTGAAGGAATGTTAGAAGTAAATCCAATTACCATTTCGTATAGTTCCTTTGCTAGATTGTTTTAATGTACGCTTAGAAGATGTTCAATGGTTTTG